>NC_142203.1:3952500-4262500 GCF_049639895.1 Pseudopodoces humilis
TCCCGCACCTTCCCTTCCCGCACCTTCCCTTCCCGCACCTTCCCTTCCCGCACCTTCCCTTCCCGCACCTTCCCTTCCCGCACCTTCCCTTCCCGCACCTTCCCTTCCCTTCCCGCACCTTCCCTTCCCTTCCCTTCCCGCACCTTCCCTTCCCTTCCCTTCCCGCACCTTCCCTTCCCTTCCCTTCCCGCACCTTCCCGCACCTTCCCGCACCTTCCCTTCCCCCACCTTCCCTTCCCTTCCCTTCCCTTCCCTTCCCTTCCCTTCCCTTCCCTTCCCTTCCCTTCCCTTCCCTTTCCCTTCCCTTCCCTTCCCTTCCCTTCCCTTCCCTTCCCTTCCCTTCCCTTCCCTTCCTTCCTTCCCTTCCCTTCCCTTCCCTTCCCTCCCTTCCCTTCCCTTCCCTTCCCTTCCCTTCCCTTCCCTCCCCTTCCCTTCCCTTCCCTTCCCTTCCCGTTCCCTTCCCTTCCCTTCCCTTCCCTTCCCTTCCCCTCCCTTCCCTTCCCTTCCCTTCCCTTCCCTTCCCTTCCCTTCCCTTCCCTTCCCTTCCCTTCCCTTCCCTTCCCTTCCCTTCCCTTCCCTTCCCTTCCCTTCCCTTTCCTTCCCTTCCCTTCCCTTCCCTTCCCTTCCCTTCCCTTCCCTTCCCTTCCCGCACCTTCCCTTCCCGCACCTTCCCTTCCCGCACCTTCCCTTCCCGCACCTTCCCTTCCCTTCCCTTCCCGCACCTTCCCTTCCCGCACCTTCCCTTCCCGCACCTTCCCTTCCCGCACCTTCCCTTCCCGCACCTTCCCGCACCTTCCCTTCCCAAAAACCCCAGCATACATTACAATTACTGTTAAATGCGTATTTTGTGTCCAGACAGAACAAAAGCGATTAGTGTTGATGTAAACTTCAAAATACTGGTGATGAATTTTTCCTGTATTTACTTACACTATCTGTAACTTGTTTCTCCCAACAGAAACTAGTGGATGGAGTAGGAATGAGCATGAGGTAAGGCACAATTCCTCCCGTGTGAAAAAAGACTTTTTGTCAACTTATTAAAATTCTGTCCATGCTTGTATTCCTGACAGCAGACATGAATTATTTTGGTTTTTTGCTTCTCAAGCAAAGAATATGTCCCAAGGTAAATCACGAATGACAGTGGCTAAATGGGTTCAAAGCAAGTGAAAAAAAAAAACATTAAGGATGTGAATAAACAAAGTTTTTATGCTAGGGGAAGCTGGGGAATGGAAGAGGGATCCAGGATAAAAGCAATTGTACTATGGTTTGAGCCTTGAGGAACTGCACAACATTTTTCAGCATCATATTAGCTCTGCTTCTGAAATTCCTCTCTTGCTTCCAAGCCATTACAGCTGTGGCAGATTTTAAACCTTCTAAAAACAGGAAAATCCAGGAAAAAGTGATAAATGAAAACATGCTTCACAGACTGGCACAGCCCTAATCCACTTGCTGAGCTCGAACTGGTGTCAGAGAAAGTTTGGTCCAACTGAAATTTTTGCAAAGTGGATGTAGGCACGCAGAACCAGGTGATGTGGAATCCTGGGGAGTCCCATCCACAAAGAATAGAAACACAGCAGAAAATCTTAGCTGCAGGTGATAAAATGACACTGTTCCTCTGTGTGACTGACTGGTCCTCTTGTTGCTCAGGATTTTGTAACACACAGCTTAAAAACCACACAAATATGCCGTAAATTTCGTAGGTCATGTGATGGTATTCAAGGGCTGAGCATCCTCGTGAGACCCTAACACAACCCGCCCCCCCAAACACTGGGCTGAAAAGGTTGGCTTGCAGCCTGCAGAAATGAAATGCTTGAATGAAATGAAAATCACTTGACTTGAAATTGCACTCTGTGTCAGTAACAGGGTCAAGAAGAAAGCGCAGTTTATCAAATCCCAGCTGCTGAGAAAAAGAGACACAATATATAGGCAGGCCTGCGCTGTAGACTGGTGTTCCCCCAAACAGACTCTGTGATGATAATGCCTGAAAAATTTCCAACTGTTTATTTGAAGCCTGCTGCAGGCTGAAAAATCTTCATGAGGCCATACCAAGTACCTCACAGAGCACTCGATATTCCCCAAACCAGGCTGTTAGCAAGACCCCTGCTTGAAATTATGAGGGTTCCTAAACTACTCTACATGTGTTCACCCCAGGGAGGTTCCATTTTAGGTGTAAAGCAATACAAATATTCTCAACAATCCTCAGTAATCTTTTTGGACTTTCTAAGCCTTCTGCATAACTTTTTTCTTTGCTGTGTTAAAAAAAAAAAAAAGAAGAAAAAAGTTCATGCAAAAACCGGCCAAAAGATACAGCTCAGTTGATGGACATCTTTAAGCTCCTACAAGGAGCAGCACTGGCAAAATTCCTACAGCTGCAAGGGACCACTGTGTGTGTTTTTATCTGGTTCATGATAAACTGGTTTTACTTTGGTGTGATGGAGAAGTTTCACGTGCCACCTTAGCCTGAGGGCTGTGGTGCTTGAAAGAGGGGAAGGAGGAAAAAAATATCAACTGCATAAAGAGGCCCACAACAGGTTTGGAGCTTGTAAAGTTTTTTGTTTTGGGGTTTGTGTTCTGCACAGAGTGACACAGGAGTTCACATTAAATCTGGGTCCATTAGAATTCACTGTGAACAATAGGCATGCTCTAAATTCTGTGCTCTGTTTTAACACTGCTAATTTATTCTGAGGCTATGAAGAACTTTATAAATAGGCATTACCATTCCCCCCAGAGTTAAAATAAAATTTAAAAAAAGGAAGAAGAAAAAGAAAGTGTTCATTTAGGTACATATATTTGTATTTATATTTAGCAATACATATATCTACACTTACATTCCTGAGCCTTCCTTTTCTTGACCCACTGTTTACTCTTCATTCTTCAAACCATCTTCTGGGAAGATGAAAAGAAATTTTTGGCCTCAAAAATTATAGATAGCTTAAAAATATATTTGTATCCTGAAAAAAATCCCATGCTTTCCAAGGCTTCACTGATAAACACAGAAAGTTTACACCTTGTGCTTTGAGGTTGCAGCTGCCTTGACTGAATTTTTCACACTATATACACAGAAAGCATATACATTTTTATTCAATAAATTATTTGGCTTTAAAAGTATTCCAAAAGATATCCTTGTCATCCCACAATACACTTTGGGAGGATAGTAAAGTGCCCTAGCAAAGTTTTTTTTTTAAATTATCAAGATCTGACATATCACAAAAATTGTATATTACAGTATTTCTGTGCACAGAGGAGCAAGTGGATAATATTTAGCTAAGACAATAGCAGTATTCTCAATTAAGTAGATTACCATATCTGTTCTCATATATATAAATATGTATTTATATGCATAAATACAAACAAACACACACATATATGTATATATGCATATATAGATATAGATATATGCACATTAAAAAAAAAATACAAACAGCAATGCCCCCAGTGGAATTAAACACAGTCCAAAATATGTAGTTATTTTGTTGTAACTATTTAGATTCACCACTGGATAGTGGTGAAGGATTCACCTTCATGCTCTGGCTTTTGGTGGCGAAAAAAATGATTTAACACAGCTGTGCTGCCAAAGAGCTCCTATGTGTGCAAAAATGAATCTGAAATTTCACAGGAAAAGCCTCCCTTTGCAATGCTGCACCACTTTTATTTTGGGTACAGCTGAAAAAGCCAAGAACTGTGGCCCTGGCAAGAAAATGGCTGGCCATACCCCTGTGGAAACCACTCAGCTCAGAGCGCGCTATCACTTGAAAGGCAAAATTAAGTTGACTTTTCCTTCCTTCACATGGAATCTGCCTTGCCTGTTCTTGCCAGGGGCACGGCGAGGCTCCACTCAGCTTGGCTCCTGTTCTGCACTGTTGCACTCACCCAACAAAAAAAGGCATCACAGCTATTATACTGGCTGAATCACTCCTTGGCTGGATGTTGGCATAGACACGTCTCCTTGAGCAGGTGCTGACAGAGCTGAACTCATTCTGCTTGCCTTCCTCCTCATTCCTGCCTGGGTGAAAGCCAGGTCCAGTCTAGGAACTATTTTATAGCATTGTTTTTGGTTTTGTTTTTCCTTTTTTCTTATAGATATAGGCACTGCCTGCAGGTTTTGGCAGGGAAAGTTATCATCAGATTGAAACATTCTCCAGGCAGTGAAGAAAGCCAGTTGTCACACAGATGGGACACCTTCAGAGCTTAAACTAAGACAGGACAGAGGTGATTCCAATGCCAGAAATTCATGACAACCACTCTGGAGCTTCACAGCTCCTGCAGTTTCTCTCAGCTTTGTGTATCACACAAACCATGGTGAAAATATCATTAGGTCAGGCTTTCTTCAAAGCTGTGTGACATCCAAAAGTGCCCTGAAAGCTGCTGGGGCTCTGTGGTTTTGTACTCCCGTGGGACAGTGTCCCCCTTGTCAGCTCCCACTGTCACCACCTGCCACATTTCTTAGCTGTGCCTCCTGGAGACGCTTTTGGGATGGATATTTTGTTTTGCAGGTGGCACACAGGCTGTCATGAAAGCAAACCCGAATGCTTGCAGCCTCTAGGTGTAAAGAGGAACCATTAAATGGGGTGGTAATGCCTCTTAAGAGAGTCCTTGGCTGGCCCCTGGGGTCTGGTGAGGGGAGGCAAAGGCACCTACTTGTTAAGCAGTGACTGTCCTGTCTTTTGTGTTATTTAGTTGTTGTCCCTCATAATTTATTTCTTTGTTTTCTCTCTGTCCCACTGGAAAATGGTAAAAAATCCAAACCAGATGGAAAAGAAGCTTGTGCCCTTATTTGACCACCCACAGCATGCATTCAGGTTTGAATTAAAGGAGTACTTTCTATGTCCAAGAGCAAGTGGGAAAACCAATGGAATTTTAGCAGCTTGAGAGGAAGGTGGCAGTTTATCTCAGACTCCAGGAATTAAGCTTTGTGAAAACACTTTAAAATATGACCCATTTTAACTGCGTTATCTGTCAGGTGATTGGGTTATGGCCCTTCTACAGCTTGTACATTGAGCAGTTTCATACATGATAGCTACACAGTGGAAATTACACATCTCCAAGTACATTTAAAATCACTGGCCTTTTGCTGTCACACAATGCCTGCTCATGCTGTGGAGGAAAAATCCCTAAAACTCGTATTTTGTGTACACTTCAAGCATTTATGTAAAGGAATATGGGTTAATTCACATGCACATGGGATGAAATTCAGATCCCTTTCATCAACACTTTGTTGAAGGAGGTAAAGGAGGAGTGTTAGAAGCATCAAGCTTTTTCTTACCCCAGATCAGGGCAGGTGTTTCACTGGACACCACTGGATGAGGTTTTCCTCTCTGCCTTGACTATGTTTTGGTCCAGCAGCAGATTCTGCAGCACGTATTTCCCAGAGGAGGGATATGACCCCAAGAGCAGGGGATTATTAGAGATGGGCACATGCAAACACTCTGCCCTACAGCAGAAAAGTGTCCCAGGTAATTCACAGGGCCAAGAACTCCATGCTGAGCCAGTTCATGTCTGTGCTGGAGCTCATAGAGCTCATGGAGATCATTGGCCTGATCTGTGCAGTTAGCACAAACTCTGAAAAACTGCTGCCTTCCCTTTTTTTTTACAGTGATACCACTGAATAATTCACTGTAATTGCTGATTTCACTGCAAGTTGTTGCTAGAAGGTCACTTACAGCACGTGTCTGGCTGCTCCTGTGAAAGACAAGATCTTTTCTAAATACAGCTGAAAATAGGGGACAGAGTCTCCTCCTGCATCCATCAGTGCAACTGCCTCACACAGAGCTTTGAAGAAGTTATTCCATGAGAAAACCAACTCAGTGAGTTGCAACAACTCCAAAACCTAAGGACTTTTGTGTGGGTCTTCCCTGTGTGGGAGGCAGAGGATGTTGGCCAATGCTGTTTTCAAAGCATATCCATTTGCACTCCACAGACCCCTGCTTTGCTGTACTCCAAGATCTGACTCTGACTGGCTTCTCTTTGTGTTCTGCACTCTGCAGATGCTCCTGATGCATTTACAGAAATAGAAAAACACCAACAGGAGAAGCAGCAGAAGTTAGGGCCTGAAGCAAACACATTATGTTAATAAGCATGATTTTTTGCCTTTTTTTTTTTCTGCTTTAATTAATGTATTCAGACATATTTGTACATAAATTCCCTTAGACACACACTCAAGTACGTAGTTATTTAACTCTGTGGGTGATTGTGACTAGGAAAATGACTTTTATACGTCTCCCTTGGTTAAACACAGACAATTTTAGCTTGAATACACTGAAAAAACAGAAAAATATGATGAAATGTGGAATGTTTTTAGAAAAAAATGTACAATTTCAAAATGACAAATTTTTCATCTTGTCACGTATCTTGTCATCTAGAAAACAAAGAAAGAGTGAGGACTGTCAAAGTTTTAAATTTGAAGTTTTGAAGGTACTATCACAAATTCTCCATATGAGATGCTGGACAGTTTTTCCTGCACAAATTTTCTCCAGCCTTACATAAAAAAAATGAATCTGTGGATGTTCATGAACTTTCCTTCTCTGGAAAGCTATTTCAATACTTGTTTAAATAATGTTTAATAATTTGGTGGGTTTTTTTTCCTCCCGCTAAAATGTGTTTTCACTGCCTATTTATTCATCACTTCCATATTTTTAACAATCTCATATGAAGATAAATTCTCACAAATGTGTGATTGTCAGACTTAAGAGGCTGTAGCTGCTTTTTTATGCTAAAGACACAAGAGAAATCACCCGGGTTGCTTAGGATGTCAGTCAGGCACATCATCCTGTTTTGAGTGTAATAGCCTATTTTCATGGAGGGGATCAGGAGGAGCTCTCTGATGCCAGGCACACTGTTTGATGTGCACAACGCCCCGTGGTTTGTACATTTTGAATATTTTGATTATGAGTCCCTAGGTATGGTGCCAAGAGGCACATGTGATTCTTGGATGGGTCTGGGCCATTCCTAATGTTCCTACATTCACCTTGGCCTATGCAGCGTCACAAAAATAAAATCTCAGTGAAGTGATTTCAAGATAAAGAGCAAGCTCTCTAAATGTGTAAACATTTTTATTATTTTTTTTTAATTGCATTAACGTCCTTCTGCAGTATTCTTTAGGTTTTGGGATTGTTGCAACTCACTGAGTTAGTTTTTTTCATGGGACAACTTCTTCAAAGCTCTGTGTGAGGCGGTGCCAGGACTGGAAGGAAGCAGGAGGAGACTGTCCCCTATTTGTACCTGTATTAAAAAAGATCTTGTCTTTCACAGGAGCAGCCAGACATGCTATAAGTGAACTTCTAGCAGTGATTTAGAGTGATACAGCTAAACACTTCATTTATAATTAAGCAGTCTGTGTAATAAGTCATATGTCATAAGTCTATGATTAAATGATTAAATGATCCCATATCACATGTTGTCACTGATTAGCGTATTTTGTTACTGTAAAGTTTTTGCTGTTATTTTTGATTATTTTAAAAGATGATAACACATAAGGATAACTGCAGATCTGTGCTTCCTTCACCATTCTTCCAGGATCCTCAGTGCCTCATTCAGTAAAAGCTTTGTGGTTCATATTTCATCAATAATTGCATATTTTTTCTGTCTTAGGATCAGCTTCAAAGACATATTCCCTAGAAATAGTCTATACTAGAAGACTGGAGTGTATATATACATCACAATAAAACAGGATTTTTATAAAAAAACCCTCTTTTAAAAACCAATACATGGGATGGGTTTTGCTTTGTGTGGAGGGAACCCCACTCTGACACAGGGAGCCTTGGCCCCATCTTGCACAGGTTGCTCCTCTCCAGATCAAGAATGTGTCAGAGGAACCTGACTTTCCCACCAGTGGGTGAAGCTCTTAGTCACCAACCCCAAAAAAAAGGGGAGGCAGCACTCTTGACATTTTTGAAGAGATAGCAGAGGGGTTAATCTGCAGACTGGAGATAAATCCTTCTGCCAAGGTTTTCATTTTGTTTAGGTTCTGCGCTTTGGTTTGCTGTCGGTGCCTCGCCTTTTCTTTTGCCCACTCTTAAGGAGAGATAGTGTGTACTTTTATGCTCAGATAAATTAAACCAGCATGAGGATGAGCACTCCCCAGGATTAGCCTTGGGAAAGAGTGACTAAAGCCTGGCTTTGCTCCAAAAGCTTGAAGTGCTCTCACTGCTTTTGAGATACTGGCTCGTACCTGTTACATGCCTGCAGCACAGGCTGTCTGTTTCTGAGCTGTAAAATGCCACACAGTGGGCATTTAACCCATTGTGGATTTAATTAAGACTTTGCAGGATCTGTCAGAAATGATAATTTTAGTATAATACAGGTCAGTATGTACACACGCACAGAGGAGAGGGACTAGGGTGTTAAGAATGTTTCTAGCAACTCAGTTAGCCTGTGTAGAGGGGCCAAGGTTCTTCATCAGGCAGGGCTGGGGGATGTCAGAGTGGCTTGGATGGTATTTTGTGTCTAACCTCACTAATTTGTTCTGTGGCCTCTCCAAAACGGGGAGATGCCATGTATGCACTTACTGTGACAGCACCAACACACCTGATAAGAATTCAGGCCATCAACAGATACCGAGCAGCAGAATTTAAGTGAAGTCACTGATGTTTCAAGGATTCCTTCTTGTAAACCCAGTTGCATCTGTCCTTATTCTCCAAGCAGATTCTAGGTCAAAGACCCACATCCATGAACTCTTTTGCCTCCTCCTCTGAAAATCACCTTCTACACAGACTTGCACTTGAGGCATGCTTGTGTTCCTTTCCATACAAAGTTTAATCCCCTTTTTGATGGTGATCAAGAGCTGTCATCAAAATGATCTCTACTTCTTTCATGTTGGACTCAGAGTTTGGGCTCAGACAGTGGTGTACCAGAGAAAGCTTTGCTAAGTGAGAAATCCAGCTTGTGTGATCAGGGCTGCCAACTCAGAGAGTAGCAGCAGTCTTCATTTAGACTGTGGGAAAACTGCCCTTCCAGGTTTTTCTCCATGGTGGTAGTCTGGAGAAAGGAAAAAACTTTTAAGCCAAAGAATGGATAAATCAGGTGTTCACAGCAAGGCTTAAAAGCAATCTGAGGTCCTTCAGAGGGAGAATGCAGGTAAGCCTAAGAGGAATGTAAAATGTAAACATGAACACAAGAAGCAGCAGAGAAAAAAACTTTCTCAGCTCAGGACTCAGTATGAAAAAAAGAAAAAAAAAGTGTGTCCACACAGGATGCAAAAATTTTCCAGAGAAACCATCTTAATCTATCCTCATCTCACAAGGATATCTGAACCCTAGAAGAGACTTGAGTTCAGAGCAGGAAAATGGGAACAACAAAAGGTGTGTAAATGTTGTATCAGTTTACCTGATCTCATATTTCTACTATTGGTGAAATATGCAACTTTATTGAGAAACCTTTTAAAGCCATCCATCTTGACAAATTTGTTCTGTACAGTAAACTCAGAAAGCAGAAGCTCTAGGTCTTATTGCACTGCTACTGGCCTGGAGCAAGGAGATTGTGCATCTCATGAAGAAGTGATTTTGAAGATGGAATTTCTTGGAAAAAGCATGCTGGAGTGGCAGGAAGGAGAGAAATTGGTGTCTTATGGCCGTTTTTTTTCTTTTTTTTTTTTATTAAATTACACATTTCTGCCTTCAAGTATGCTGTTTGATCCAGGGGAAATTACTTCCATCGTATGTCCTATGCCCATGCTGAGGCTGTGACTGTGGAACTTGATCTGAAGAGTTTACCTGTATTTTGGAGGACATCACTCTAAAAGGGCTTCTGCTAAAAGAAAAAAATGTAAACACTGCTTTTAAACACCTCCCTTCTCCACTGTCCTGTACATCCTACCTAATGTATAAATATCTGCTACTACATGCCTATTCTTTCCATGGAAACAATCTCACCACTTGCTCTGGGACTGGCTTTTGCCACCTGAAGAAAAAATCCCAAGCTGCCACATTCCTGGTTTTAGAACTCACAGCTAAAGAACAGATTTAATACATGGGAAAATAACACACATTTAAATATGGACTTTGCAAGGCAGCCTCTGTCCCAGTCAGAGGGAGTTTTTCACGTGGCTGCTTGTTCAGCACAGAAAGAATAGGATCTTCCCGTGCCTGTCTCTAAGGATTGGGGAAGTACAAGACAGGCTTTTTGTCAATCCTTACACCCTTCCCAATCCAGAAAAGGGACTTCCACAGAAACCCAAGCTGCAGCTTTACCTCATAGAGGCTGAAAGGTGTATTTGATGAGCTGCCACAGTTCTTGAGGTCTGTGGTCTTTTAAGCTTACTCTAATCCCATAACTCTGGAGTGTTTAAGTCTGCTCTTCGTCTCCCAGCCCACAGTTTCTTCCATTCCCGAAAAAAATGGAGAAGTATATTAATCACTTTCATAAATACATTTATCACTTTTATGGTGAGCTGTGAATATCAAGTTTTAGATGGAAGCTCATTGCCCATCCTCAAGCCCCTTACTTTTCATAACTTCCTGAATTTCTTAAATGCGTGCAGTCTTTAAAGAAAGCACACACCAGCTAAATAAGTGCGAGAGTTCTCTTACTTGCTTTCAACACGATGCTCTGGAGTGACAAACTCACCCTTCTGACACTTAAGGCAGCTGCAAGCCAGATTGTGCCAAGGGAAAGGGGTAAAAGAGAGGCAATAAATTGTGGCCATCTGTTAGAAGGCAAAGTCATGTCCCAGGAAGGGGAATGTCTTCATGCAATCATAGTTCCCATTAATTAGCATGTTTCCACTCTCCCTTCCCCTCTCTGACCAAACTCAGGCGCCTTAGAGTCTGAAATTGTCTCGTTTGTCACAGGTGACGAAAAAACTCATTAAATTTGGGTTGAAATCCTGACCTTATCACAGATTGTTTTTTTTTTTTTCTTCTGTTATGACCTTGGGCATGTCCTGTAATTTTCACTTCTACCATGGCCATGAGGTTTTCAGAATGCATTCATGCATAGCTTCTTTGGCCCTGATTTTAGTGAGTACACTAAAATTTAGTGTGTCACAAAAGTGACTGCTTTCTTTCCTGACTTACTAATTTTCCGGCTTTCTTTTCCTCTGAGACTCACAGCATGAAGATTTGGCAGAAAACAACTATTTGTCAAACAGGAATAGCTTAGTCCAGCAGTCTGACCTGCTTCACAATATCACCAACAAAAAGGGTTTGCAGTTAAACTGGAGTTTTATTTAGAACAAACTCTTGTAGTAAGCACCTAATTTTAAACATTAAGAAAATCGGTTCTTGGCCAGAAGAGGGCATTTGACTTCAAGACTTGGGCTCCTCATCTTGAAACAAATAGGATCAACCAACCAACCACAAACAAACCCATTCTACATTACTAAAAATTCATACCATTAATGGTTTCTATTGTGCTGTATCAAATGTTTAAACCTTCCTGTCAAACCTGAAGCCAACAGAAGCTGAGAACATGACAATGAAATGAAGAGTCATTGATTCATCTTTCCCTCAAATACCCACTCCCTACTTTCTAGCACCAAGATAAGCCGGAGCTTTACTCAGGCACCATTCAAGGAAAATGTTCATTTACAAATGATCTTTTTTGTCCTGAGCTGCAGGGAGTTACTTGATGGTCTGAGCTGGTGCAGTTACTCCTTTTTATTTCCTTTATTGTTTGTTAAAATCTTTGAGGTGGTGAGCACCCAGGGTTTTCATGTAATATTAAAGCATAAATTGGGGGATATCCACACTCTTGTGGTAGTCTCTTAGGCTTCCAAATCATTACAGCAATTACCAACAAGAACAAGACCCCAGCTGTGTGAATGTGGCATTCCACAGTGTTGACAGTGAGCAGAGAAAAAACACACTCACTGAAAATTATGGACTTTTGAGGTCTTAATTTAAAGCAATGGGAGGTACTAAACAGGGGAAATACTCTCCTGTAGCTGAAGAGTTAAGAGTATGGGTAAATTGCAGATTTGGCTGAAATAACAAATCCAAAGAAATCCTGGAGCTGCCAAAACTTTATGTTTCATGATGTCACATTTACTTTCCTGTTCTGCTTCTTCCTTGAAGACACTGAAATTCTCAGCTTTGTTATACTTTTTAAAAGGAAAAAAAAAATCCCTTCCCTGGTTTTCAATGCCAAGAAGTATACCAGCATTACAAGAAACTTGAAACTTGGTTTGGGTCCTACTGATGCAAACAAAACATAAAAATATTTCTGATCCCCTCCAAAGTTGTAGCATTTTCTTTGCTAAACTTGTATGAACTGGAATTGTCCCAGATAAAATTGGTAACAGTAAAACGAAATAAATCTGCTCCCACTTCCCTCAGCTACATATTTTCAATTTAAAGTTTTTATGAACACTTACAGCTCAATTGTCCCTGACCTCAGCAAAGCCTCCAATTTTATGCTATTCCCAGAAGAA
The DNA here is from genome assembly GCF_049639895.1 of Pseudopodoces humilis. Lineage (NCBI taxonomy): Eukaryota > Metazoa > Chordata > Aves > Passeriformes > Paridae > Pseudopodoces > Pseudopodoces humilis. Next base: position 3,964,862 of record NC_142203.1, read on the forward strand.
ATTCCAGCCTTGAATATGTTAGGATGTCCTGCATGGCTAAAACAGTCAGGTCGGCTGCAGCTCAGGCAGTGACAGCAAAAAGTAGATTAAGCCAAAAGCAGACCCAGGAGAGCAAAAGGGGGAATATGAAGGTGTTGGTAACATAAGAGTTTAGGATCAGGTTTCTTGAAAAAATTTGTTTTCCAAATGGGTTTAGGACAAGCTGGGTTACCTTTCCAGGTGACATCTGAAGCAAAGAATAGAATTTGTGATTTCAGCATTTTGTAATCCATATTTTTCTCTTGAGGCTGCTGTAGATAGGCACATATGCCTGTGAAAAATAGGAATTAAGTGTTAGACATGTGTTAGCATCGGAGAAACCAGAACAGCAATGAATGCACCAGCCCATTAAAGAGATCAACACCTTGGTTTCAGCGTGACACAGAATTCCCCGACACCATGGACCAACTTTGCCTAGTGCAGCTGAGTAGGTGGAACTGGCAGCTGAAACAGCTCAGCCTGAAGCAGGACAGACAATTTTGCAAATAAGGAAACCCAAACACAAATGATTGATGATGATGATGATGATGATGATGATGATGATGATGATGATGATGATGATGGCAGGGCACTTTAAGCTTCTGTCTTAAAATGACCATCATCTGCAACACCATGTAAGAACCAGAAAGAAAACAAAAAACAGAGAAAAGGCTAGATAAAAAAAAAAAAAAAAAAAGTGAAACAGCTTTCATAAAAGCAGTGATATATGACTCTTTGAAACTTTGAAAAAGGTGGTAAAGCAAAATGGATATGATAAATATGCCCAAAATCACAAAGGAAAAGGAAAGAGATGTCATCATTCAGGGGTAGTATTTTTTCTGTGCATTTCATAAAGGTACCTGGATGTTAGACAAATCTACTCAGAAATAAGAAAATTTTTTTGTTGATTTTAATTTCTGAGCTTTTGGGCTTTATATACACTACGTGGGTTTTGATAGTTGCTGATAGCTGCACTTGATAAACTGAAGGAGGCTGACCATCCAGAATAAATGAGCAAGGATATACCTAATTTTCCATTCTTTAGATGCCTACATTGTAAAAAAGATAAAGGAGGGAGAAAGCTCACCTTTCTGAAGTGCAGGAAGAGTAGCCCAGGAATGCTGAAAGAAGTGCAAATAGGCTAGGAGGCAGCAGAGAAAGTGTTTTATCACTGAGTTTTTATTTAATCTTCCCAAATTTTTGCCCTTTCTCATGAATAACAAAAACGTAGGGAAAAAAAAATCTGTGCTTTCTACAGAGGACTTCATGTGTTTGTGTATTCTCACAGCCTCCAAAGAAGCTCCTCATGGGCTGTGTAACATCAGTCTGAGGGCTTCCCTGCCCTCAGGTCCATAGGAGACCCTCTGCATCCTCAGAGTGAGTTGAGGGACTGAAAAAATGGATGCATCCACTAGGAATGTCCCAATCTGTTCTGTAAGATCTGCTCTTTCAGTTGCTTCCTAGGTGGTGTCTTCCTGGTATGTTCCAGACACCACCACTCTCCTCTCCCTGAGTTGGTGGATCCTTTTTATTTCGCGTGTGACAGGCCGGGTGTTCACAGAACACAGCACGCCAAGTCCATTTCTTTGTGTTTATAAGTGGTGTAAACAGCCATTAAAGGCCTCCCAAAAGCCACAAGTGATTCAGAGCAACGTCTTCAGTCAAGAAGGTTGTTGCCTCTCACTCTTTGAAGCAACATTTTTCAGCTGAAGGTGCCTGTCAAGCCCTCAGCAAGGCAGGGCTGAAGTATCTAGGTGGAGCTACAGTCAAAATACAAGCTTCAGTGGAGTTTAAGCTGATTCAGGCCATGTCAGCAGTTGTGCTCCATGTCTCTTCTCCCAGGAAAACTCTTAGGTGCACTACTGGTACCAGACAGCTCGATGGAAATGCAGTGAGGATTACACAGAAAGCGTGGATGGAAATGTCACACTCTTTATTTCCAGTATCTGCCTCAGCAGACACCAGGTGTGAAATGTGAAACTCTGGTGCACAGACACAATCCAGACTAGCCCTCAAAGAAGGAAGGAGCAAGGGAAACAAATAAATTAAAATTCCACAAATATATCGAGTGGCAGATGTACCCAGCTCAAAATACCTCCCACTGCAGTCATTCAATTCAGAAGGAAAAAAAACCAAACCAAAACCAAATAAAACAACAACAACAAAACCCTTTAAAGAAAAAAGACAACAACAAGAAGAAGGCATATCCAGGTCTATTTTACATACTTTAATTAGAGTCATGGTGTTTTTAGAGCTTGGCCATGTCTGTATGTGATGGTGCTAAACAAGCATTCAGGTACTTTAGTAAATAATTAAATTGTAAATTAAATTTACACTCTCTCTCTCTAAATGTAAAAGGTCAGGAGGTGTTTTCAAGATGTAGATAATTATTTCCAAAACACTTTTTTCAGCTTTCCTTAATGTATTTGAGTCCACTAATGGCTCCTTTTTATTTCTTCCTTCAGCATTTGGGCTTTACACAGACAGAATACTTATGTGTGTATGTAAGTGTATTAATTCTTAATATTTAACACAAATTCTAATGAGTTACTGCTTAATAAAGGCAGTGTACCTTCTAGTATAATCCATTTAACATACAGTGGTTGCATAGGTCTTTCCAAAACTGGATGCAGAGTTGTTTTAAATAGATGCACAAACTATTAATTTGGTGTTCTCCACTTTCTGCTGCAAAACCAAGACTTCTAGAACACAAGCATTCATGACTGAAAATTTTCTCTGGGCAGTAAACTGTAAATCTAATGGGTAAAAGAACTTTCTGTTGTCAAGTCAGATTGCAGAGTCATGAGGATACTCAATAACAAATATGATAAATACCAAATATATAATGTGGCATGTCAGTTTTTGCCCAAAATTATTTTAGAGGCTGATGAGGAAAAAGATTCCAGTAGGTTTTTTCAAAATTGTTTGTGAGTTGGAGAGAAACACCCTGAAAACAAAGGCTGATATTGTTCATACATGGGCTTTAAGATTCTGTGAGCTGACACAAGATTCAGTTCCTGTGTCTACAAACATATTTACACAATTTAGGGAAAACTGAATGGGTTGACAACAGTCCTGAAAATTGTTTCTTTTCCCTTCCTCTTGCTGCAGCTGAAAAATTTGTCCACCTTTGTTACCAGCTGTAATTTTGGCACACTTCTTTACCACCTAGAAACCTTATAGGAAAATCCACTTCCATTACAAAACAAACCAACCAGATTATTATTTTTACTCCTCAAATATAACAAAGCCAGTAGTTTATGCTCCTCAGAGAGAACTGAGATGCAGGAAACTTGGCAAGAGTTTTTTCTACCACAAGTTTGGGAATTCGAACCTTCTTTGTATCTCCATTTATAAAATGTAGTAAAGAAATTATATGCCAAATTCTGTAACCCACACAACTCTGCCTTCCTCCCATTTATATATATATATATAGATAAATAATTATTATATTTATATTCATATATTTATATAATATATATTAATATATAATAGTAATATATTATATAATTACATATGTTTATATATTAATATATAAATATATAATATAATTTATATATTTATATATTTATATATTTATATATTTATATATTTATATAATTCCTCCCTTTTATATATATATATATATAAAGAAAATCTCCCATTTTCAATCTCGGATTGTTTGTGATTTTCTAGTATGCACTTCTGTAGATTTTCCAGTTTAGAAAAAACCTGAGAGCTTTCAGATGCCTGTCAGTGTTTACTTTTACTGAAAACAACAGAAGTTTCCACCCAATAATATGTGGCTTGTTTAACTATCATTTTGGCATTAGATCTCTAAGATCCAACCCATAGAAATTTAAGACAATGATGATTTACCCCAGCTGAAGTTCTGGCTTGCTTTATCTTTTTTTGGTTCCAACCCATTTGTTGATTTTGCACACATTCACAAGGAATGTCCAAACCCTGGCACATCCAGCATTCATGGAAAATGAAAAGATTCTTTTATATGACAGTGCTGGAATTTCAGAAAAAACTACTAACCACTTTTCTCCTTACAGTCTCTCCAGAAAATAACATGTGCAGGGCACTTTATAAATGATGAAAGCATTTTTAGGTAACCCTGTTAAACAATTTGACTAAATATCAGAAATATTTCTCATCTCCTACAATCTCCCTTGGGCATTTGGAGCCAAAGAAATAGAAGGTGGCTTGTTTGAGGATTTTTCTTATTTTTGCCTTTCTTCCTTTCTTTCCTTTTCTCTCTTCAGTTGATGGAATTTTGCCCTTGTCCTTTCCCAAGCACAGAGTGAGGCTTCTTTTCCACATTCCATGATCAGAAGGGAGGACTGAAAGAAGAAGTCTGAGGGAGTTTTATATAAAAGTTTCTGGGCATGTCAGAGGCATTAAGTTCTCATATCCAATAAGAATGTGCCACATGAATAAAGAAAAAAAACCCTACCCCATCAACAACTACAACAAAAACCCCCCAAAAAACCCCACAAACCAGGAGGGCAAAAATGTATTAATCATTAACAATTAATTTAGGATGAATTTAACTTCCAACCCAAAAACTTAATCTAAATTCAGATCCCGGTTTTATCAGGGCTGTTTAGACCCACGATGGAAGAAACATGCCATAGGACATTCTTTAGGGATTACACAGACAAATTGGTGGGATGAATCTCCAGGGATGGAAATAAAAAACCAGTGACCCAAAGTCAGCAATAAATCTCAGCCCACTGTTTGGCCAAGCAGTGTCAGAGAGAAGAGCCACACTCAGCTTGGCAGAGCTGATGCAAACTTTAGAACCCTCATGGACACTGAAACTGCATCATCTGAAAACTTCCCAGTCTTTTGTCTCCGTCTTCAAAGGCAGGGAAATTCTGATTTAGTCACTGGGGTAGAATTGCAACAGGAGTTGTCTAAGGGGCACAGATCTTTTCTACCAGCTGACTTTCCCTGAGTGTTTTTCAGTACTGTGTTATGTTCCTGCATTCCTTTTTAGAAGAGAGAAGACCTCCAGAGAGAGATGCTCTTCTAAGAGTTCAATCAGTACAAACAGATTTACCTGAGCAGCTTGTTCTACTACTAAAATACATAAAACTCCACTCCACTTTGTTTTTTTGTTGTTGTTGTTGCCTGGCAGAACTTATCAGAGTTTAAAAAAAATAAATATATATATTCAGCTCTTTTTCTACTGTACCATTTTATTCTAGAGGTTCATATTCACTTTTAATGCTTTTCAATTCTCAGCTGGTCTAGCTCTCAGAAAGAGCAGCACCACTACTTGCTAAAATTAAGCTCATGCTTAAACATTTAGATGTCACCACCACACATTTTTCACATTATGATTTTAGACAGTGAACATGAGGGTCAATGAAGGTACAGTCAATGAAGAATTGGGGTGAAAAGGGGGAAATGAGCACAGTGAGCAGAGCAGAATATAAAAGCATTGCCCCTGCCAGTGTACACATCTCCTTACGGTTGGGTAACCTATATATGAATATGCAGCTTTCTACCACTAATAACTTTGAGGCAGAAATAATAAATAATTTTGAATAAATATCCTACACTCTGTGCCAAACCAACAAGACCTGAATCCCCAGTCATGCAACACCAAGGAACAGATTTTGGCAGAGCTGTTCTTCCGAAGCTTTGAATGCGTCCTTGAGACTACTGAGTGTGAAGTGACACGAAAAATTTCAATCAGAATAGTAAGGCCTGATCTCTGCCAAAACTAATTAACCTGATAATTAATGAATGTGATACACATTGTCTGATCCAGAGGTTTGTCCTACCTTTTATCAGTGAATGAGAAAACTTGGTGCCTTGGTCCCCATGTAAATCTGTTTTATTTGCCCGGTTCCCTGCAAAGACAGCTGATGCCACATCTAATTCCTGAAAAATGGCAGGAGGGATTTCACTGCTTCTACTGTTTTTTTGTAACTGTGAGTGTGGAATAGAAGTTTAGATGGCCAAGAAAACTGCAACTCTGAACAAATGTTATGTTCAGGGCAGGTATGGAATGTGCAGGGTGTGTGCTGATGCTCTGACAGCTGCATCTATTTTTAATGAAAGCAAAATGTAAATTATGGAGCCAGCAAGGTGCGTGTGAAACAAAAATACATCTAATTATAAATTTGTCCTTCTCTTAACCTGTTATTTAGATAAATCTGACGAGACCACACTGGGTGTTTTCCTTACTTTCTCCCATTCTAATTTAGTCTTTGAACAGGAATTCATGCTGGTAACTCAGTTAATTGAGTTGGACATTATGTTTACTTGTTCAGTTAAAAGCACAAGAGCTTAAATTGTGCTCCTCTATTCACAAAAGAAAGATTAGTGGAGGAATTAAAGTTGACAGCCAAATGACAGGGTGAATAAGAAAAAGCCACGGAGGTTATTTAGGGTCCAGAACTTCAGTGGAAATTCTGATTTGATTTGATTTGATTTTATATTTTATTTTATTGTTTTACTTTATTGATTTTATTTTATTGTTTTATATGTTATTTTATTTTATATTTTATTTTATGTTTTATTTTATATTTATTTTATTTTATTTTATTTTATTTTATTTTATTTTATTTTATTTTATTGTTTTACTTTATTGATTTTATTTTATTTTATATTTTATTTTATTTTTTATTTTATTTTATTTTTGTTTTATTTTATTGATTTTATATTTTATTTTATTGTTTTTTATTTTATTTTATTTTATTTTATTTTTAAACTTAGATATTATAAAAATAAGTACAGAAAATCTGGGGATGCCCATATTTACAGGCTTCCAAACCCCTGCTGCAGGGAAAGTCTGTCTTTACCCTGGGGGTGCCTGAGGAATTTCTGAGCAGTTTCCTCTTAATCTCGCTTTGCAACCGGAGCCCGTGGCGCAGGAACCGAGCAAAAGGTTTTTATTGTAGCAAAGAAATTATGGGGTTAGTTACACATTTGGGAGCTAGGGTGACTTGACACCTGGTAGAACAGGCAATGAAAGTTAGAATTACTGCACTGTAAGTTGCAGTTGGAATTGCCAAAACACAGTGGGAGGTAAATAACTTACCCTCATTCAAGAGAGGCAAACTCACAGAATGCAAGGAACTACATAATTATATAAAATCTTCCCAGCAAGGCAGTGCCACAGGAATGGAACACCACAAAACCTTTCTCTAGGTGCACAAGTTTTCACAAAATTTTACAAAATTTTTACAAAGCTTTTACAAAAACTATCTGTCATTTCATGGAATGGATCAGAACCACAGCCTGACCAACCAGGAAAAAAAAAATTAGTTAAAATTTATTTCTATTAGTTTGGTCAAAAGAACCATGTTCTGCCTACGTTAATTGAATTAAAATTCTTCCTTGGAAAAAATCAATACATCCAAAACTGAATGCTTACCGTGAAACATTTGGTTTTTGGCAAAACCTTCCATCTGATTTAGTGAGTGAACCTAAAAAAATTGACTGTAAAGCCAGGAGATTTGAACCAATGACTTCAAAAGATTTCACCATGAAAATGATTAGGAAAATGAAAGTAGAAACACAAGAAAGTTCCGGCTTAACATCATGTTGACTTCCACCACATCTTGGCCCTCAGTTTTTTCTCTGAATCTGAAAAAAAATTACTTAAGTTTGCTGTGCATAAGGAGCTTGGTTCTCTTTTTTTTCTTTTCTCAGTTTGTGTTCTAGTTGTCTGAACTTGCTATGTAGCTTAGAATTTTCTTTATTTTTGGTCGGTAGGCATTTTAAAGTGTCTGGAAATTTGTCTCAAAAGGAAAAAAAATTAATTCTCTGTGTCACTCCCAAGAGAGAACTGAAAAATTAAATAGAGAAAACTTTCTATGGGCCAAATGTAGAAATTGGTGTCTTTGGCTAATAAATTATTATTATCATTTCCAATGATCTGTTTCACTTAGGAGGCCTACACTGATTGCAGAGAGAATTTTGTCATGGGAAATTGAATGCTGGCTTCCCAAACGATTTCTGTAAGAAATAAGACACTTGGATACTCAGTGAATTAGAGTTTTCTCTTTGTTTCATCAAGGTCTTTTGTCTTTCCTGTCTCCCTCTGTCCCAGATGCTAAACCATGGCCAAGAGTGTGGGGACTCCTCTGCTGCAAACCAGAAAGGTGATACAGGCTGAAGTGCTTTATCGCCCTGGGAATGAAATGAAACTAAGAAGGTGGTAAGAAATAGCAGAAAACCTGTGTTTCAGGTGTCAATCCTATTTATCTCCATAAAAACAGATTTTTTGTCCTGAGTCTTAGGCAAATCTTCCAACACTAGAAGTCTTCCCACACGGACAAGCACCTATTTAAAAAGGTGAATACAGTTTGGATGGCCTGTAGCATGAAATACACTGATATTCTGGACTGGTTCCACATTGGTATTTAAAGAAAAAAAACAAACCAGAAAACCAAACAACATTAAGTTAGAAAGAGCAGCCATCCCAAAAGAACTATGACAAATCAGATGACCCAGTTTTCACATGTTAAATTTTAAGTCCAACAGGGAGATCAGAACTTACGTCTCGCCAAAAAAAAAAAGGTTCCTATTTAAGCTGGTAGGTCACTTCCACATCTAAAAGCTGCATTACATTTGAATAAGAATTTTCCCATATTTGTGGAAAAAAAGGAATAATCCACTGTTTAGCATTACAAACAGCAAGTGCAATTTACTACAAGGTTTATGAGACTAATTTATAGTCCAGTACTTCACTCCCACAGGTCCCACATCACCTCTGTCTGTGAGAGATTATTTCTTCTGTGCTCCAGTGGCTTTAGCCAGGTTACTGTGTTTGCTGCCTGTTTTCTAAATAATTTATTTCACTTCACTCTTGTAGGTTACTACTCCTCTAGGAGAGCTGCCTTAATTTCACTATGCAAATTATCTGTAGATTAATTAATTTGCTGCCTATCCAATGGCAACACTGTTTTCAGCATCAACTAGCGCCTAATTTCCCTTGGGTACAGATCAGCAGATGATGCTGTTTTGGAGTTGAAGATATATATTTTATATCCATTTTACAATATATTTTATTTCCATCCCTGAATATATAGGGTGAAGTGACAGCACAGCTTTTCCAAATGTTTCATTGCAGTCTTAAATTAAAAAAAGCAAAACAAAACAAAACAAAACAAAACAAGTCAACCCCCCCAGACCTTAGAGCTTCTACAAGCATATTGATTTCTTTTTTTTTTGTGCAGTTGTTTCTCATAGAGCTGCACTCTGGCTAATATTAAATAATGAACCTGTGAAAGCAGCATGACTTAATTGCCAGGGTTTTGAAGCCCTTACTATTTCCATGCTGCTTCACAACCCTCAGCAGTGGCAGGGAAATGCTGTTATTTTAGAATATCAAAAGAGAGACATCAAAACCTTCAGGATCTCTGTAGTACAGAGCAATTCAAGTGGGAAGGGACTTGAGGAGGCTCCAGTCTCTGCTCTACCCGCTCAGGTTGTTCCAGGACCACGGAAGTTTTGAGGGTCCAGACCAAGGATGAATGACCCATAGGTTCTCCTGGCTCCTGCTCCAGAGTCTGATCACATCCTGGTGAAAAAGCCATTCTTCTCTTCAAGTCAGAATTTCTGGTTTTGTGCCTTTTCCACCCCTCCCTGCCTCTGCTTCAGAGCTCTCAGAAGAACCATGCTCTATGTGTTGGTTTTCCTCTGGAGCAGAGTTAATTTCCTGCACAGTACCAGGAGTGTGGCCGTGTTTTGGACCTGCAAGCAGTTGTTATAGATACAGATTATATTGCTGGCTTCTCACTGATATTAAAATGAATGTTATGTGTACAAGAATGGGAAATTTTGTTGTATTAATACAGTTTTCTTTATTTCTGTTATTGATGAAACTTAGAAATACTAGTATAATACATATGTGTTAGGCTATGGCATAGTATTAAAATTAAAACTGCTCCATACCCACCCACCTCATGGCTGAAGAATTTCTTAAGATCCTCTCACTTTAGGCTGAACAAAGGCCATACAGATAATTTGTGGAATACAGAGAATTTGTGGAATAGCAGGAAATTTGATCTGCATTTATTCTATCACAAGAGCTGTGCAACACACATTTTTTTAAATTTTAATTTAAAATTTAAACACACATTTTAATTTTGTGGTTCTGTAGAGTCAGCTCTTCAGCGCTTCATGAGAAGAGGAAAAATCCAAGATTGAAAAAAAATAACAACGTAGTCATGGCAACAAGTGTGTGGGGACAAAGAGATGTAATTCCTTAGAGTCATATGACTTCACCAACATTCAGATTTTAGGGTCTGGAAAACCCCATGGTCTGAGGTTCATTTACATTATAATTTTAGTCCTTTCTCCTACATGCTTTTGCTATGTATTTCCATGATAAAAAGTTTCCAAACTTAGAGGCACAGTAGTGACACATGTCCAGGTAAAGCAAGATTTCCATCATGCTTAATTCAAAGACAGGCCTTAACCCAGCAGTTTTTGCAGTATTTTAATCTTGTCACTTCCTTTGAATGTTGTCAAATATGGAGACAAAGTTGTTCAACCCACTGGTGTGAAAAACATGCAAGAGCACCACATGTTCAAAGAGAAAACAACCCTAGCACGTTCATTTTTACAAGCTGTAAAGACAGAAAGTCTGCAAAAAAGCAGCAAATAGCTGACATCCAGACACAAGCCTGCTTTAATATGTGATACTCCATTACTTCTAAATGGGTGGTAAAAAAAAATTCATGTTTTATGCATCTGAAAGTATTTCAGGGAAGTTACTCATCTTTACTACTCTGTAAAGATGTAAAAAGTATGGAACTGGCACAACCCATACATTTTATCATGACATTTGAGAATAAAACTTAAAAGAAGCCATCATATCTTAAACTGATGGGTACTGCTACTGTAAAATCAGTGGTGATTCAATTCAAAAGGGTTGACTAAAAAGGACTTAAAAATATATTTTTTATAATGCCCCAAATAAGAGTTTCCCCATTCTCAGTGAGGATAGAACTTTTCCAATTTCCTTTAAAAAGTTCAAGACTTTTAAATTCAGTACAAATATTGCACTAGCAGTAGTTTGGTTTAATCATTTGCAAGTAAGACAACAGTTCTTAGAAAAAGTCATTAAAAAATATTAAAATTATAAGAAAATATTAAAAAATCTTAGAAAAAAAGATCTTCTTCAGAAGATCTAGTCCCACTTGTTTTTTCCAAGTGAAACAAATTGGAATCAGTTTCCTGTAGATAGGTGCATCCCAGAAAAATAATCATGACCTCATGATTATCATATGGAAATCATAGTTTCCAGTCTGATGTATCTGAATCTTGTGCCATTATGCTTTCTTAAGCTGGTGTAGCCTTTTTGTCCCCCCAGTTCTAGTCAGCCTCAATGCTGAAGAGAAGAAGAGGAACGAAATTTGGAACAGTCCAGATAAATTAAAGACAAAGCAAAATTAAATTTGGTGTTTTGGAGGCCATTTTAAGCTGGAGCAAAGCTGTTCAGTAGATTAATGCAGGATTATTCCTGCTGAAACAGGATGAGGTACTGCCTCAAGGAAAGTTTAAAAAAAAAAATCAGTGGATGTTTTGATACAATATTATTTAGCATGAGTTGCTCACCATGGCGTTTTTCTGTCACCAGCAGCAACATTTCCTATAATGAAAGGGAATTGTAGAACAGGATGTGGACAGAAATGTGTTTTCTAGCACAAAAAGTCTGCATTCTCAGGGCCATCTCCCCACAAACTGAAACACAAGGGGTCTATGTGCAACTTGCTTCAGAACTCAATTCTCTGCTCAAAATTAAAGTCAGGCTCTTCACCACAAATGGTTATATGTGTAAAAAAAAAAAAATCTTTATCACAGCACCTGAAAGACACATTTATGGATCAGAATGGAGAGAATTCCATGGGGAAAAAATGGCCTCATTTTCTTTTTTTTTCTGTTTCCTTGGCCAGGAGGATTACTCCCAGAAGATGGAGGGAAGCTTCTCCTCTGCCTCAAGTGACACCTCCTGTTTTCAGCCAGATTTAACACCCCTCTCCTGCACAGCTTCCCTCACCTGGGCAGAATCAGAGCATGGGAACACCCATAAAGCAGAGTTGTCCCAGTGACCAGCTCCTGAGGTCAGCCATCACCTTCCAACGTCGTTTTTCTGACAGAACTGAGGACAGGATTTCCTGGGGAACAAGGTTTGGAGCAGGATATGGATATGAAGAGAGAAAGGAGCGCATTCAAGCTGGAACTTTGGCACTGCTTTCCCTTCCCCCATTTATCTCAATTTATATATTCAATTTATATATTGAATTTATATATTCTCTGGTGATCCAAAACGAAGCAACTAAATAGTGTTGGGCAGTGCCTGACCATGCATCAATTTGCTTTGTTTCTGTCCCCATGATCTTGCTGTGCAGGCATTTACACCTTTCTGCTGCATCTGTATTTCCCTTTGCTCTCCGTTTCACCGCTATCCATTTGAAAGTGATTAGAATATCAACTAGCAATATTAAAACATAAAAGATACAGGGAGCCACCAGGGATGTATCAGCTGGTGGAAATCAGCCTAATCACACCTGATTGAATTGAAATGCTACCAAATTCACCTCTGGCCACACAAATTTGGGCTAACAACGTTCAGCTACCGACTGACCCTGACACTGATTGTGTAATACTGACTGTCCACAGAGAACAGCTTTGGGTTGAGCTTTCACAAATCACCCCATCTGGGTCCCACTTAGCTCTTCACACTACCAATTCGCCTGGCTTTTTACCAAAATCAGTGTTTATTTGCAGCAATCTATAATACAATGTTAATTGCTTACTCATTGAAACCTGGCTGGCATTTTCCCCACTGTGGGGATTTGGCAGGGCGGGTTCCATCCTCAGTGTTCCCCGTGCCAGCTGCTCTCCTGTCAGCCAATTCCCACCCACCCCACATTCCTGCTTTTCCTTTGCTCTCCCCCTCTCTCTCCTGTTTTAATTTAGGCAGAATTGTGTGGTTGAGTAAGCTCAGAGGGCGATGTGTTGCCACATCCAAAGACTCGGCAACAAGGGTGGTAGATTTTCATTTATTGCCTGCTCCAGAAGCAGCACACTGCACAAAATAGCATTTCGTTGTGGGGGAAGGAAAGGGAGAGTTTTGAGACAAAATCTTCACCATTTCAAGTGAGAGATCTTGCCAGAAATCCTAGTGGGACTGTGTAGGCCCCCACAGCTGGAGGGGTGATGAAGGATCCTGATTTATCAAGAGCTGCCTTAATTACAGCAGAACAAATCTTGCAGGAGGTGTGCCAGCAAGCATTGCAAAACTTTAACTTGTTTGTGAACACTTTGATTTCTTTGGATGAAAGGCAGTGCATAGGGTTCCTGCTATTAAGCAGAGTTTGCTGATTTCTGGCAGAAGTGTGGAGCCCAGAATTGGGATAAAGCCCAATAAAATTTGGTGAACAGCCAAAAAAATTGGTAAAATTTGGTGAACAGTCACATGCTCCCAAAGCACACACGACAGTGAGTGGCCAGTGGCAACCAAACAAATAATCTGATTTGCCCCAGGTGCTCTGTCTAGGCACTGAGGAGATCAGCAAGAATCTTTGTCCTAAATAAAGATTTAGGACAACTGCAACCCCTCAGCAACTGGAAGTCAGACAGAAAGGTTTTTTGCTCTGCTCTTGAGTGATTTTTTAACCTCCTAAAAATGAGAGACTTCTGTTTTGATTAAGAGAAGACAATCTAAAAATACAAAATACCAACCCCCAAAGAACTGGCCCATTGATTTATGAAACAGAAAAACCAGAAGTGGGGTGAGCTGAAAATCGCAGGAAGAAGATCCATGGAATTAATAAGTGCATGTTAGATTTCAAAAAATAATGTCAGTTTTGAGGCTTTAGACATGGTAGAAATTCCCCTCCTGGAACCCAGCACTTGATTTTCAAGAATTAGGCCTTTATCCTGTCAAAAAATCCCTCCCTGCTTCTGAAGATGTCCTCTGTGAATTGTGATGTATTCAGGTACCACCAAGTGATGTTTCTCACTTAGCTTTGGATGAGGCAATATTTCCTGCAAGTGTGACTCTATATAAAGCTTACAAGAGGCAATTTTGAACAAAAGACAGTAAAAACCAGAAGAAAAACACCTTGTGCTCATCCCCCTTTAGTCTGAACACTGAAAGTTTGACACTTCAAACACTGAGTTGGACTCGATGATCCTGATGGGTCCCCTCAAACTCAGAATATTTTGTGATTCTGTGGTTCTGTATGAAAAGTCCTTGTAACTTTTGGGCATCAGTGCTTTCAGAGAAAGCTCATTTTTCAAATAAAGTGACTTATAACTCATTAATGTAGTATTTTTCCACCACTTTACCTGCTGTACTGCAGCTTAGCAATTAGTTTATGGTAGTTTATCTTTGTTCTCAGAAAGAAACAATTCTCTTCACAGTACATGTAATAACCCTCTGGTAACCATCTCTCTCATGATAATTCCAAGATATTTTTTCAACAAAAGAGAAGATAAATTGCCATTAGTGTTGCACCTTCAGACATCTGAGCTAATTAAATTCACAATGCTTTTGATTTTGAGTGTTAATTTTAATCAGAGAGAGGCTTGGAGGACCAAATATTTCCCAGGCTTCTGAATTCCCAACATCACCCCATCACTTACAGTTTCACCATGTCAGAGCTCTCTTTCTCTGTTGGTGTGATACGAGGGGACAGTGCAAAAAATGTCCCACAAGAGGCTAGCCTGGAGGAGAATTTAAGCCTATATCCTGCAATGGAATGGCTTGGACTGGAGCTTCAAAGAGAAAATGCTTCCCCTGGAGGAATAAAGCAAAATTGGAGTTGGGTGAGCCTCAAAGGAATTGTAAGCTCAGAAGCCATTGCTTATGTTTGGATTTGGAATTGAAGTCGAGCCTGGTGGCTCAGATCCTCACCACAGACTGTGAATGGTACCAGCTTCAGAGAGAAGAGGCTTGAGGGAAGAAGACTGAAATGGGGAGCAAAATTTTTGCAGAAATTAATGTGCATGATAATATGATTGTAAACCTATTTGCATTTTATTTGTTATTTGTTTTTCTAATGTAACAGAATCTCCCTCCTATCCTTTTATGTGTCCTCTTGAATTATTCATTGTGGCAGCTGCTTTCCCCTTGTCATTCTCACACAACTTTTCCTTTTTTTTTTTTTTTTTTTTAAATTTTTCCTCTTAAATTTCACTTCAAACTATTTCCTACTTGGGAGGTCCCACAACTCTGAAGGAAGCAAAGCCTGCCCCAAGTCTTGAGTATTTTTTCCCTGCTTCCAGTGACAGGCTAGTGAGAACAAAAGCTGAAAAACTTGTTTTCCATCATTGTTACACATTCCCCCAAGGACATTACCCGAGCAGTGCAAGGCAGAAACAACAGGGGACAAGTCTGCTGGCAAGAAAATCTGTCTCACTAGTTTGACCCAATCTGGAAAACTTTTGTGGGTGGTGGTGCTCAGTGGAAGCTCCAGGCATGAAAATGTGGTGATCTTTGGCTCTCTGCACCTGCCTGGGATACTTTTCTGAGACAGTTATTCATCACTACACTACACACAAATATAAATAAATTCTCCTGTGATGCTCTTGAAAGAGTTCTTCCCCCACCCCAGCACCAGTTTCTCCAAGTGTTTTCTAAATGGTCTGTTTACTTTATGAATTTTGGAAAACCAGTTCTTCCTCTGCTGACAGGGTGGTAACAGGGACACTAATTCTGTTACCAAGCAGAATTCTCTCCCAGAGGTTGAGTTGCACCTCGCAAAAAAATCTCTAAGAAAACTGGCAGTAAAAAAAGACCTAAATGGCAGAGCACGTCTATCTGCCATGACCCTTGCAAGATCAGTTTGAATAAAATTGATTGGGCTTTTTTGTAATTTTTTTTTTTTCCTAAAATTCAGTCACCCTTTGGAACAAACACTGAAGTCACAGTGCAAGTGACAACAGTATATTTGGAGGGATAAAACGGCATAAGCGGGGCCCAAGTAGTGAGCACATTCAGAGCATGAGAGTGCCAGCATCAAGGAGACATTTGGACTGGACAAAGAGGTTTTTAGTTCTTTACAAGTAAAAGAAATGTAATAAAAAGCAGCAAAAAATTAGGTTAAATTATTAAATCATTTGGAGTAAGGAGGCATGAGCAGTGAGACCTCATGGTCATGAATCCAAGAAACAACCTGCAACCAAACATTGCCTCTGTATGGGAAACTTATTTCCAAGCCAAAAATGCGCAAATTTCGAGAGCCAGCCTTGTAGCACATTTCACTTGCAGGACCCTCATGATAGCACAAAATTCATACTGATAAATGGGGGTAAAATATTCAAAATTAATTTCAAAATTAATTCAAATTAATCTCTTATTTTGAACAGGTGAAAACACTGTGTAATCCCAAGGCAACACAGTGGGCAGGAGAGTCGTGGCCTCTAGATCTCAGGGGATTGATTCTCACAGCACTGCAAGCCCCTCCAAAGCCTGAAGGGTGGAGTCACCTCCATCTCTGGGTCTGTCAGCAATTTTATTTTTCCTGTCTCCATTTGTGTTGTTACACTCTGTCTTGTGCTTTGTGAAGGCAGCACTGCCAGCAGAGAGTCTGGTTCTTATTTTGTGTGTACATTTCCACCTGAAGAAAAGGTGAAAATTCTCCTGGACTCTCATGCATTTTCCTTTCTAGACTAGGCAACGTAATTACAGCTTTCTCTTACTTTGCATCTTGTAACAAACAGCTTTTTAATCTTGCTTCTCATCAAACACATTCTCCTTGAGATTTACTTACATTAATTCTGGCTCTGTAACACACTTTGGGTTTCCACTTGTCCTAGTGGATTCCATATTTTCCACCACCACATCTTCCCAGCTGCCCCTGCCCTCAAGTCCACTCACATGACGTTGCCATGATTATTTTGGGCTAAAAGGACTTTGTTTATGCTATGAAGAGCAGAGAGGAGAGCAGACAGCCCCTTGGTAAGCATCATCTCAGATCAGGTGCCTGTGATCAGGGCTCTGGAGCTGAAAAGCTTCTGCAGGATGAACAAGCACAGTAACACCACCTGATTTCTGTGTGTCATTTGCACCAGAGAAACATCTTGCAGCAGCCTCTGTAAAGCCAGTGCAGTGTCAGGAAAAGCTGAAGAAGAGTTTAGTACATCCTTTAAGAGAGTTGTTAAATTATTTGTGCTGGGTTGAAACAAGAGCCTGCTTGCTGCAGAACCACTGACAGTCAGCATGGCCAAGAACAGAATTCTGAGGAGTGTAAGAGGGTACATGAACAGGGGATAAGTCTGGGATATTTCCTGTGCTGGGGACACTGCCTGTATTTAAAAGGTACATCTGTCACTTAGACAGCTGTCTGAACATTTTGTAGCATGCACAGGTCATGGTAATTAATTTTGAGCTTCTTTTGGGAAAAGAAAACTGATAAACAAAACCAGGCATCTGATGGATGTGTCATTATTCACACCTTACTACGAAGGCCCCATTCCAGTACCCTCTAAATTTATTCAGATTACAAAAAAACCCTAAAACAAAACAAAATAAAAAACCCCAAACAAACAAAACAAAACAACCCAAAACAAACCAAAATAATAACAAAACCAACAAAATGAAACAAACCCCCCCCAAAAAAAAGAAAAAACCAAACCAAAAAATCCACACGAACAAAAAACCCCAAAGTTTCATTTTCCTTATGAAAAGAAAGTCAAGACTGCCACACACTTTCAGAGATGAAGCTCATCAGTTCTCAGCTTGCAGGGTTTTACACTAGTGGCAGGGGAATTGGGGCAAAAAAGTGCAATGTGGAACACTCCTTCCCCACATTCTTCTTGTAAATTTTTTAAAATTATTTTTTTGTTTCTTTTTTCTCTTTCTGATTCTGCTGCACTCCTTCTGTACTTTTTTCCACTCCTGGATTTCTCAGTCTCCTCTGAGCTGAGCTCCTTTGGGATATTCCTTCATGGGGAATCCCATTTATCTCAGTCCTCTAGGTCAGGACAAAAACTCCAAAGCCTGTTAGGATCTTGTTTCTTGTGTTTATTAGGATGTTATCACAAAACCTGGCAGGTCTCTCCAGACTTGCTGCACAAAGTCAGCTCACTGCAACCTGGTTCATTTTCTTCTGATGGTACAGGATGGCCTTGTGGCTCACTTTGTGGCTCACTTTGGCTTTGAAAGCACAAAATGGTCCCAAACCAAGCAGTTCTTTTATCTTTATACCTATTTCCACCCAATTAACAACAGACACTTACATTATTTTTCTTAGTGACCCAATGACCCATCACCTGTGTGCTGCACTGTGGCATTTTCTGTCCAATCACTCACTATCACCCAAAAACTTCCAGAAGAACATGAAGAAAAAGAAGGAAAAGAAACAACATTCTAAATCCTCCATCTTGTCTTCTGCTTTCTAAACTATTTTAAACTCTAAACTTTAACTTTTTCACCCAGTGACTTAAGAAACTCTTTAATCTACACACTCACACTTTTAGCTTTTCTATCTAACAGTTGTTTTCATGTACCACCATGAAAACATGCTTATGAATTTCATATTGTACGAAATCCAGTGTTTTTCTGGATCGTAGAACTAATTATGAGAAACAAGGGCACACACTCTGTGTCAGACTCCAGCACTTATTCTGTTACCAGCATGACGAGACAGGAACCACACTTGTAAGCAAAACTGGGAGCAGATCTGCAAGTCATATAAACATTTATTAAATTTTGAGGAGCACCTATTTTCAGGTTTAAGCTCACTACTGAAGCTCAGCTAGCATACCAGCTCTGGCTAATTAAGGATTTTCTGTTAATTTAACTTGGGTAAAATGTAAGGTTTAAAGAATAAAGGGAATGCACAATACAGACTAACCATAATTAAATGCTTCCATGGCTTCAGATGGGATTAATCTTTAATTTGAGCTAGAAGTGCTGAATTAATAGGAGGCTTGTGAACATGCTCTAAACTTCAGTGCTGTGCTCTTCCTGTTGAACCTCCTTCTGCTTCCAAATGCCTCTCCAAACCCACATGAATTCAAACCTGTCCTAAGTCAGGGGGTGAAAATCAGCCCAAGACATGTGCTGTGTCCTCTTCTCCAGTAAGGTCTTAATGAACCAGAAAATAAGACATCTGTGTTTGGAAATTGGTGTTAACATCCAGTCACTGCATGGCTGCAACATTCCAGCTCAGAGGGAACACTAAGGGAACTGGAATAAGAAACTCAAAAACTGAGCCATGAGCAACCTGGGGAGGAAGAGTTTCTTTGTGTGTTTTCTTCCAGTGGTATTTTATTGCAAGGTGACTCCACTGTGTGATTTCACACACAGTGAGCTCTGCCTGTATTTCTCAAATTTTTCTAATCTTCAAAACAAAATTACTGAAAGCAGAGTCAATAGAGGCAAATAAATAATTCCAAAGCTGTAGTGATGTTTGAACTAGCCTAGGTCTTTTATTTACAATACTTTTTTCCCCTCATGGGTAAAAACTGCAAGTTTCAAACTCTTTGTCCCCAATATCTCAGAAGCCTCCTTTTGCCTAATGAAGTTATGAGGAAATAACAGGGAAAACCTTGGCTTTGTTGGAATAAAACCAGATTCTGCCAAAAAAATCCAACCTGAGGCCTGATGAGCCACGAACTTAGCAGTAACTCCCTGCTAGGGGGATCTCCTGCTGTCCTAGATCGAATACCAACACTGCCAAAAAGCAGTGAGTTGCGCCAAACGTCTTCCATCAAGTTACTTTACCTTTATTTTACAGCATATTTTGCAGCATTTCTGTACTGCCATGGTTCTGTTTTCACATTGGTACAGCTGAATGAACTTGCAGCATTCCAGCTTACCCCAATTTGTCAGCCTAAAGGCAAGAACATAAATAGATAACTTTCCCAGTGTCTTGGGAAAAAAATCACCTGTGTCTGTGCAGAGAACCTGGCTTCTACAGCAGCAGTTTCAGCTCCTGTGTTTTTATCACATGTCTCTGTGGGTTTGTTTGTTCTCCCTCAGGCCTCAGCTGCCAGCTCTAAACAGGAAAATCCCCACTTCCATTCTGATGTCATTAATGTCTGCTGCTCCATTTCTTCCTTTATTATGGATTCCTACGAGTCTTCTGTGTGGGACTTCTCAGGCTTGTCAAGCAATGCTGAAAATGAAATTTTGGAGTCAGAGGGTTGAGAGCTGTGACCTTGGGCTATATGATTTAACACTGCTATTAATTTTTGAAAGGCAGAGACGTCTATTTCTTTATTTCTTCACAATGGATTATTCCTTCAGCTCTTATCCATCAGTTTGCTAAGCTGGAAAGAAAGCACTGAAAACCCAAAGAAAATAAAAATGTTACATCATCACAGCATTAAGTTCCATTAAGTTCTTAATTACATCATTATTCTTAAGTTCTTAATTACATCAAATAATTAAATTCTCTTGCTTTTCTCCTGTACTTTTCCTCAGTAAATCTCAAAGTACTTTATAAAGGAGGTCAGATCTTTATAGCATAGAGCTGGCATGTAGAAAAAGTTGGTTCAAATTCCATTTTGTCCACTGCATTCTGGTTAATCCCCTTGAAAAGTATTTTTCTATATTTTAGAATTATTTCCCCGGTTGGGAAATTGGGCCTGAGCTGATCTTAACTTCTGTAAAAAAACTTTATAGGTTCCCTCAAAAATGAGTGCTAGGATATGCTTCCTGAAGCTTTTTTCAGTTGAAAATTTAACAACATCTATTTATAGCTCTGAAGATTTGAGGAAAACAAAGCGGTAAACATTAAATGTCTGTAATGAGCCAACAAGTGGTTGCTGTGTCCTGCTTGTACTTTTGCTTTGCAAATCCTTTTTTGCAGGAGATATGTCTGCATCCAGGATTACTGCTGGAGCTGAAATCTCTGTATGAAAGGTCACATCTCCTTCTCTGACAAAGCCATAATATATATCTTATTGGGGGACATGCAAAGCCTGAGGTAGAATTAGGGAGAGCACTCCAATGGTGCCAATTCCCAGAGGAAATGTCAGAGGCTAAATGTGGCTTTTCCTACATTTTTTTTATCCTGGTTGTACCCACTAGCAAGTAGCAGGATTTGTTTGCTTTCTTTTCCTTAGCCCTTCTCACATGGCTCTTGTAGAGATCCTTGAGCAGCTGCTGCTCACAACAGGCAAAGGAAAAACCAATTTTTATTCAAAATTCAGCCTTGCTTTTACCCAAACACAGGGAAGTTCACAATGCCACGGACAAAGCTGTATCAGGACTTCCTGACAGAGCTAAAAATATTCATTCTTCAGCCTTAAACGTAAATAAATGCTGGACAATCACAAATGGGCTTTTCCCTTGCTGGAAAGTAAATACACAAATTTCTCTAAGGTTCTGTCTGAGCATGAGATTCCTCTCTGAACCTCATGGAAAAAATCACACTCCACTGAAAAAATACAGGGGAGAACCTGCAGCAGATGTAACTGCAAACTCCCAGAGCATAGCACTTTTATTTGCAAATTGCAAAGATGCAGCACAAAGGGTAACTGAAAGATGCTGTTGTCCAGGAGAGAAAGAAACTTTTGATACAGGAACATGTGAAACTGATAATAATTTTGACAAGCTGCTGCAATTCTGCAGGAAAGCCATTCTTTAGAACTGAATCTTTCTTCAAAAAGTTTTTTATTGTTTGAAAGATATGGACAATGTAAATTTTTCTTTAGAGGACCACACAATCAAATATTGACTAGTGGTTTTGATTCGAGGCACAGAAAAGAAAGATTTTTGATCTAATTGCTGTTTCTATTTGAAGCAATATTTCAATCAGAGTTTGGATTTCCATCTCAAGAAAAGTGAAAGCTACAAGCAAATACATGATTCTTTTTGATCTATAAAAATAAGTGTATTATAAATAAACAATGACAGTGAAGACCAATCCAAGTTAAACCCTGTGGATTTTCAGTAACACTTAATTTTATTATTCTTGTTTAATGCATTTGCCTGGTTTGAGAAGATATTTTGGGCAGAGGGAGTAAATAATGAACTAACCCTATCTCTCATAATTTTTGAATATCTTTTCCTGCAATGTAATTCTTTATTTTAGCATTCATATGTGTCCTGCTGTTTTCATAACTGAATGTGATACATATCCAGATTATACTTTACACGGTCAATCATGAATCATAAATCACAGACAGTATTTCAAAATTCTCTTCAAATTACTCTATTTTTAAAAGTCATATAGTAAGTCATTCTTTTTTCCTAGAAAGTCAGATAGCCATGGCTAGGAAATCGAGAACATACTTTAAGAACATAAGCTGGAACCCAGATATCAAGTTAAGAATATATGTTAAAAATACATGTATAAGAATATGTGTAAAAAAATACATACATTAGGAATATATGTAAAATTAACATATTATTAATACCTCTATATGTGCATACAAACAGAGTACTCTTTTTAGTCTAAGAGAGATGCAGCTTGCATGGACACATTTTTATTAACCATTTTGTGAAAATCTTGTAACATTAGCATGGTTTTTTCAAAAGAGTTGTTGGCCACAGGGGACATAATTCATCTCTAAATTACATATCTCCTGCTCATGGTGTTTTTCTGCATGACAAAATGCATAGAAATGAGCTCTCTAGTTGACTTGTTTTTCTATTCATCATTACACTTCAATGAAATCCCAGATACAATGAAAAAAAAAGAGAGATGAAAATACATGAGTGATGCAAAGGAAGCAACCACGGTCTAAAAATCTACAGAAATCTTCAGAAAGCATTTGTGGTTGACCAAACACTAATTCACAGAAGAAAAATGAGAATGTTTAAATACAGGACATTATTTCTGTGTGTCCATATGGATAATAATGATATGGCCATAGTGGTGTCCATATTTCAGTTTCTCAGGATCAGAAACAGCAAAAATGTTTCCAGTGCCATGTGATGCTGATGAAATACAAATATTCTTATATGTTTTTGAAATACAGATAAACCTCCTCCTGATTTCTTTTTTTTTTTTTTTCATTGTGTATATTGGACAAGGACGAGCAAAACATTGGCAGTTAAAACAGAAAAGACCTGAAAAGTGGCACAAGTGATAAATTTGTTCCTGCCACCCCGTAATTGAAAAGCATACTGAAATAATTTGGGGATTTAAACAGAAAAAGCACACTGAAAATCAGTATGCAAAATCCACCCTCACACCATGTGGTGTTACAGCTGGAGTATTGTCTATATATACACAGATATATATATATATATATATATATATATATATATATATATATGTATATTGCTAAAATGAATGTTACAGAATTTCTGAATATATGTACAAAAAAGAAGATCTTGCATGGTGAGCAGGATTTTGTATTAAAAGAACCCAAAAAACACAAGTTCTTTAATAGCTTTAGAAGCCCAATCTTTAATTCAAGATATGTGCTGTGATGTAAGGGAAGTGTTAAGTAAACCAACCCTGGGGTCAGTTAATTGCTTCCCTCAGTATTTTTATTACTGAGCATCAAGATTCCTATTCTGAGATCTTAAAGTGTGTGTTGCTCACAGATTTTTTTTTAGAAAAGAAGCAATTGAACTCCCCCAAAAAACCCCAAAACTATATTCTGAAAGAAATTTCTAGGTGCAAATGTTGAGGATCAAGTATTTGATTAAAAACTCCCACAAAAATCCATCAGAAAACACCAACAAAAAGAAACAAACTAAAACCACCCATGAAAATCCTGGAGCATCATATTTTACTCTCTGCTGTTCTACCACAAAAAACCAGTCAAATGTAATGGGAGTGACAAATGCTGAATTTTATGTCTCCAAAAGTATTTCTGCAAATAATTTTTTTTCTTATTTTTCCCCCCACAATGTCCTTATCTGATGATACCAGAGAAGGTTTACTTCCAATGGTTACTTAATTTGTATTTACTACCTTTCATGTTTTCCTGCATAAATATCATCTCTGGTTTCAATGCAAAATAGCTTTCTACCGATTTTACCATCCAAAATATTGAATATTGCATTAATTTTCTAAATGTTTTAAGATGTAGAGGCATACACATGGAATTAAGAAGGCTGAAAACTCAGAGATTGTTTAAGAGCTAGAATCTTGTCTCATTATGTCACATGCCACATTTTGAACATGAGTGCAGTTAAAAAGAAGTTGCGAACCTGTGAAAGCAGCCAGTCTTGATTATTATTTTTTATATCCCACATTGTAATATTCTGCAAGAGAATATTTTTCTCCCAACTCCAAGAGGACTGAAAAAAATAAGGATTTTGGCAAGTAGCCATCCAGTTGGAGACTGTGCCATCTGAGTAGGAAGTATTTTCCTGCTTGTTATGCATACCCTGCAAAACCCTGACAACTATTACCACAAAAGAGTTATTTTGCTACTTAAAAAAATCAAGAAAAGGTGGTATTTCATTGCAAGCATGTGTGTTTACTAAAATAATCTGAAACTGCAAATGCTCAGAAAATAAATACATAAGCTGAGTGTTCATAAGGAAAAAGAAATAAATCAACATCTATTCAGGTGAAAAAACCTCAAAAGTCTTTTTTACTTCCATCTTTCTCCTTATCTATCCTCACAGCAGGAGGACATATCCTAAAATTTTAAATCATGGCAGTCAAAGCTGGATATTTATTAGTAATAACATAATTCTTTACTAATAATGACTGTTATTAGTGTTATTATTTTGAAAGCTTTTAAACAACTCCAAGACATTGATAGTTCTGGGAAGTGTGGGCATTACATTGCTGCTACACTCTCACAGCTCATGTGCAATTATTCCAAAAGCTCTGAAGGGATTAAAGAATCCACAACTGCAGTTTAATAATTTGTGTTTGATTTTGATTTTGTTTTTTGGTTTGGAGTGTTTTGTTTGTTTTTAATATGACACAGTGAGTTATAAACTCCTGAAAACTGAGCTGCTATTATTCAGTTTATGGCTAGGAACTGACTTGTTGGAGGAACGTAAATGTGCTTGAGAATAAAGTCATGGTGAACATTTGCTCCATCACTTGGACCTCAGGTAACTTCTTCAACTCATTAATGAAGACACTTTCTGAAGCCCAGCATTTCATGCTGGCTCTGAAGCCAACCTACATTCGATACAGATGCACATTTTTTGGTGCTTTGGCTGTGCTCAACAAAATCTTTTTTCTCCCTGGCTCTCCAGCAGAGCTGCAGAAGCCCCTCTGGCACTGCCTGACAGCTTCAAGCTGTCTCTGTCTATTATGAAAGGGTCTGGTTACTCTTAAAACGCTCCTAATTAATTTAAAAAATGAAATACATGACAACAGCCACTCAAGAATGGCAGCTCCACTAGTAACTAGTAAAGTACCTATTCAATTTCAGACTGTGACAGTGGTCCAGCTCCTGGATCACATCTTGCAGTTTTCAGACAGAAGTTACACATGTAAACACAACACAAGGGAATAACCTGAGCACTGTTGTGTTTTTATTTTTTCTTTTTGAAGGAGAATTCAGTTTCTCTCAAGGTTTACTTCTTAAATTAAATGAAGTCTCCACATTTTTTCTAAGTAATTCAGGCCTGGATGATGACCAGTCAAAGGCTGGACTTGGTGACCCTAGAGGTCTTTCCAAACTAAATGCGACAGTGATATAATAATAAAAAGTAATAAATTAATAACAAAATAACCAAAACAACAACAATAACAATAACAACAATATACAACAATAACAACAATGACATAATAATATCATGAAGACATTTACTGTAGAACTTTGGAACAGAACATCATCTCTCTGCAGACACCATAGCAGTACAACAGTACAACACATAGCAGTAAGAAAAACCTATCTTTTGCTTGCCTTATCTGTGCTACCACCCAGCCAGGGCTTCAGAACTTGTGCTGGCTGCCACTCTCACAGGTGGGGTTCTGTCTGCAGCACCTCTGCTCCCTCTGATAGCTGACATCACCAGAGGATGTGAAATTTCAGGCCACCTGCAATAAAATCCTCAACAAATCTCAATAATTGAGATTTATCACAGGAACTGACTGCATAAATGATCTCTCAGAAAATCGTGTTCAACATTAATCCTGGAATACTGTCAAGATGCAAAAGATACCAGCAGCTAAACCGTGAGCTTTGACCTTCGTGCCCGAGTCCCTGCATCATCCCCAGGGCAGCCTGAGATGCTCTGGGGAAGGGGAAAGTGAGTCAGCAAAGGGAACTGCAGGGCAGGTTTCTCTTGGCAGGGCTGCCCAGTGCAGGGTTTGGCCTGAGAATGCCTGAGCAGATGCAGGAGAAGGTTCTGGGGCCTCCAGTGGAGGTTTTGGTGACTCACCCAGATCTCAGCACCTTCAGCAGTGCCCCAGTGCTGACTCAGCCCTGACTCAGAGGGCAGAGATGCCTCTCTGAGTCACCACCACCACCAAATGTTTTCCTTTGAGTTCCCCAAACAGGATGTGCCCCGTGTGTTCCTATTTCTCCCCTGGGAAATCTGATATCAGACCTCAGCTGGAATGGCACACTTATTTAGAGGATTTTTTCCTCAATAACCTTGCTCAGTAAAGAATTTTCTCTGGAGAAGCAGCTGAGTTGAGATCTTTCTTCTGCACAGAGGAAACGTGTATGGCTATTATAGAACTGGTTTATTCTCAGTTAAAAGTTTATAATGAAAAATTGCTCTTCTACAGGAAAGTAAAAAAAAAAAAAAAAAAATCTGTATTAACTCCACATGAAAGATGGTAAGAATATTTTTTTTTGGATATTGTCATCCATCTGGAGTGATATCTGTCAGATCTCATTTACCAGACTGTTTCTACAACACTCAAAACATATGACAGAGGTATGTCACGATTTTTTTCTGTCTGTGCTTAAAAATAATTGTGTGTCATCACACTTGGGAGACAATTATTACCTCTCTAAAAATAACAGCCTTGCAGATTGTCCATAATTTTAATCTGGCAGTTTTCAAATGATTGTGTGTGCAGACAACTTGAGCTGTGTGTACACACACACACACATACATTCACAACCCAAAATTACACACATACATATATACATGTAATGTGAATAAAGCAGTGAACACAGGAGCAAATTTACTGTTACTTAATAAAATGATAACCTGTAGCATTAAAGGAGGCTAAATACATAAATATAAAATGAGTATAAACGTGAGAAAGAGTGTTTATAGTTACACATATATACTAGTATGAAGTTCAGAGGAAGAGCAAAGAGCCACTGGCATGTAATTCAAAATGCCTAAACTCATTCATTTACTTATGCCAAGGCAAGAGCTAGTAGCATGTGGAGTTGTAATTGGAAAGGACTAATCCATGGAAGGTAATAACAATTTATAAATAACCTTGAAATAGACTTACAAACCTTGCGTTAAAGAACTTTAGGTTGTACAGGTAACATGGTCAGGAGAAAAAAAAAAAAAAACAACTTCCTAATTTGAAGACTGAAAGAATGTGGAAGTTATTAATTGTAAGAATGAAAAAAAGAAGCCCCATGCAAGTGTGAAAGACAGCAGCAAGGATTCAGTCCTTCTGCAGGTCTTCAGAAAATTAGACAAAATCAACATATATTCAAGAACCCTTGGAACTACACAAAGCTGACTCAGTTTTCACACTGACAATTGCAAGCTCTTGGCCCAAGGCTGTTGTGAATCATCCCCAGACAATTATTTTTTTTATCCCCATAAATAACCCAGCTAAACAACAGCAAGTAAAACCTGGGGAGTAGAAGCTTTAACTGGTGACACCGCTCACACGACAGAGCAGAAAACACCCCAAAATTTGGCACCTCAGGTTTCTCTGTGCAGCAGAGCACCACTCTTGAGCTGCTGGATGAGTTTTTGACTCTGTTATAGGTACAGTGACACAGCCTGCCTCTCACTCTGTGGCTCCTGCCTGTAAGACTGAGAGCTCCAGCTATTCCCAAGATTGAGCCTGAGGACCAGTGGACCTGGAGAGAAACTGCAAATGAAGCCTTTCCAGTACACAAGAGGGAAAGCCAGGGGCAGGAAACCTTTTCAGGAGACTGGGAAAGGATGGGCACAACCCTTGTGCATGGAGAAACCTCGTGGGAAAGCAGAGGGGTGTGAAGATCAGTGCCTGACACCGTGCTGGCTGCTCCCAGGCACCACCAGCAATCAGTCCCGCAGCCCTCACCGGCCAAAACTGCTTTACTGGGCCATTTCCAACCAAAATTGGATGCCACAGGAAGTGACTCTGCAGCTCTCCTCCCTCTGAATCAGTGCTGGAGCTGTCAGGCACCCCACAGCAGGACCTACCACAGAAGTTGTTAAATCATTTGTGGTCAATTAGCAACCATGTGCCTCTTCCAGCCTGCAGCTGTGGCTCAGCTCCAGGAGCTTTCTTACACCTAGTGCTTGCCCTAAAGGCTTGATGCATTTTCTGCCTGATTCCTCTGTCCTGAAGCCTTCACTGCCCCGGGACTCCAGCCACAGATGTAAATGCAAGGGGGTGTAGTTATGATTTATGCCAGAAACACATACCCTGCTGTAAATACAGCTACGCCCAAGAGAAATAAAGAGTTGCTCCGCAGTACAAGCAGTGCTCCTTGCTATTCCACAGCTATTGTGGTAGGATGGGAGATAGGGATGGATTTTCCTTCCCACATATCACTGAGTGAACGAGACAGTTTTGAAGTAAGTGCAGCTCCAATGCCTTGTGGAGGGAGAGGAGAGAAGGAATCCCACATACAAATCCCTGGCCCTGAGCTCAGGTTTGGAGAGCATCCCAGATGTGACTCAGAAAATGTGAGTCTTCTGCAGGTTGCTTAATCCCTGAATGCTTCAGAGCCCTGGAGCAGTGAAACACAGCAGGTAGAGGGGTGGAAAAGCTGTAAAGAGGTCTTTTAAAGAAATATCAAGGTTCTCTAAAGAAAACAGTAGTCAGTACATGTAGCAGTAATTATTCATTACTGCAACGTGACGGTTTCCTCGGATTAGAACAAATTGATATATTTTTAACATTCACCTGCTCATTTTATTTAAGGCAGAGCATATGCAAGAGGCAAGAGCTACACTTAAAGTTTTCCCATCCAAACAAGGGGTTGAAGCCTTTAAAAACTATCAGCCATGTGTGGTGCACAGCCTTGGCCTGAGCAAGGTGTACTTTCTTGCTAATTCACCATATGAAAATGCTGTGGCAAACTCAGATTGACATTCAACCCTTTGTGATGGCTTGGATTCAGTAAATATTCTTGTGCTCAGGGTGATAGGAAAAACTAGAAAACAAAATTAGAGCTATGCACCCAAGTAATAGTTTAAAGAGGGATTACCATCTGGAGCTAGAGTATAGCATCACTGTGTCTTAAAGAAAGAGTGAGACAAAATTGGGGTGAATTTTTACTTGTTCATTGCCCTCAGTCATACAAATATGACATGAATTTAAAATCAGTGGGTGATTTTTATCACTAGACTCAGGATGTTGCCTTCAACCTGCCTAAAAAGAGCTCTTCCTAAAAAAAATTTACAAGAGTGTAATAGTAATGGTGATAATAATGATAATAATGATAATAACAATAATAGCAATTATGATGATAATAATAACAATAACAATAATTAATAATCTATCCATAAAATAGTAATTATGTTCCTAGTCTATAAAAGCACTGAACTACTTCATTAATGCTGAATATCAAAAATACACTTGTTTCAGGCTGGAGTCTGCTACACCCTAAACTGTTACATTCTATTTTAGTGAAATTTTGCATCTTTAGTAATATTTTGCATTTTGTGGCTTAAAAACCCTTACAACCAACACCTCACAGTTCATCATACTACACAGGGTCTGTGCATAAATAGACCACCATTTTTATCATCTCATAATCAGTCTTAAAGAAAAAAGTCAGTCCTGTAAATTGCCACAGGGAAAAAAAAAATGGAGAAAGTCTCTCCTGGAATGTGCAGCTACAAGTGTTTTATAAATAAAGAGTGACACAGTTTCCCTTTATACTGCTTAAAAACTTAAGTCTTCACAAATTCAAGTCCCACCTTCAAGGGTTCTGCTTATCAAGCTGCATCTTACATACATTTGCATTCCTTGCTCTGTTCTGAAGACCTTTCCAGACCTCCACCATTTGGGTGGCTAGAAAATTTCTCTCAAAATTCCAGTCTAAACTCATACACAAGCAATTTACAACCATCTGATGTGCTGCCAGTATTAGTTTAAGATAATTTCCCCCCTCTCTTGATGTGTAGCCAGTTTGAACACATTTATAAAAAGCTACTGCATTGCCTTTTTTTAGCACACTGAACCAAGCCACACTTTCTAATTTGCTCTCTTAACGAAGAAACTTCACTTTTATCATCATCTGAATAACCCTGCCTGACATTCACTGCAGTTCAAGATCACAATCTTTCTCAAAGAGCACAAGAAGAGAAAATAAACAGTTCAGAACAGTAAAGTTATTGACACATAACACAGACCTCTCTCTGCATTTTATATCAAATGACAAGACTCCATTTAAAAATAATTAATTGAAAGGCTTTGTTCTCTTTACACTACTCAAAGTAGACTTCAGGCAGAGGTTTTGCCTAATTTTTAATTTTATCATCATCTAGTCTTGAATTGGGAATACCTATCAACTCCTTACTTAAAAAATTGATACAAATAGAAATGTTTGTAAACCAAGAGCCCCTTTAATGAAAGCAATTACTCAAATGAAAGTAAAGACTTCCATTTTACAAGAGCAGCTCCTCCTTATCTCTGAAAGATTCTTTGTCGTTGGTCAGCAAATCCACCAGCACTTCTCCCAGCCTAGATCTGTCCCACAATGCCATGGAAACATAAGGAAAAAACCCAAAAATCTTTACCTTTGCAAGGTATTTGGCTGTTCTAACAATAGGGGAGGAAAGACAGGGGAAAGAAGAGATAAGGGACAGACATTTCTGAAAACTAGCCTGTGATTTAAATTCTGGAAACCTTAGCAGCATCTTATGCTCTGCAAAATCTTCAGTCCATCACAAGCTGCCTTTTATGGTCAAATTGGTGATAAAGTCCAAATTTTCACCACCACCATGTGTTCCAGGCAAGTGTGGCCTTATTGTGCCTGTGTCACATTCCTGTGATCTCTGCAAGGTTGGAGCATGGGTGCTGGAAAGGAAAACCCTGTGGAATATGAAATGTGCACCAGTGAGCAGCCAGAAAAAGGAATGACCTTGCAAGTTTTAATAATTTGTTTGAGATGGACTTCTCTGAGGCTGCCATTATTTTAATCTTCATTCTCCTCAATGCATCCAAGGGCTAGCTCTCCTTGCCTTTAACAACAGCCAACTCTGCTCAGTTGTTTGCAGATTTTAAATTATTTTAATTTTTTTTTTTAAAGTATTATTTTAGCAGATTATCAGTACTCAAGCCCATTCCATAAAAGATGAAAGCCATAAAACTGGCTATCAGAAAATTTCACAAGTACTCAGAGAAAACTGAACAGGACCCATAGTCCACTGGGTTGAGCAAGGGATGCCTGGTAGTGAGGAATAATTATGTTTTCTGGAAGAACAATTGCTCCAATGAATCCTAACTTTTTTTTGTTTTGAAATAAATATTATTTCTCCCTCTTTCTAAGAGGAACCAGGGATTTAGTTTGATTTTTGTCTTCCAGTAGAAATTATTACAAAAAATACATTTTTTGCCTTTATGTTAGTTATGATTTGCCTCCTAGGGTCAGTCTGTTCTTTAGATCAGGTTTTGCACAAGGCAACTGTTGGAATGAAGATCCATGAACCTGATAGGCAGAATCAAAAAACAAATTCTGCAGTAATTTCCCCCTTTGGGCATCACTTCCACTCTCTTCTGAGAGTTCTGTGGAGACATCTTTGCTGGTAGGTGTCTGAATAAATAATATTCCTTTCAATTGGGATCTCCAGAATAGGTGCAAATGCTGTTTGGCTCATACACTGAAACATAGAATAAAAGGAATTCATTGGATTAATTTAAGTCTTTTCCCTCTAGGAAATAAACTAGTTACACCCAGTGAATGTAACGAGCCTGCAACAAGATTCAGAGAGAGGAGAGTTAGGGCAGTATTTTGTTTTTAAGAATAGGCTAAAAAATGAATGGTAAACAGAAACCACAAGCAGACAGGCTTAAAATCAAATATTTGCATTCCTGCTGAAATTAAGACATTGTGAAATAAACCTAATGGCCACTTCCTTGAGGATGCCTTGTTGTTTGACCAGCAGTAGATTGGAAAATACTGGCTGGGGAGTGTAGCACAGCCAGCCACAAACCCCAGCACAAGAGTCCTCCAGAGGACAAACAAATCATGGATTTTCCAATGAGACTGTGAGCCCCACAGACTTTCCTCAGAGGCTGAAGCTTGTAAGAGCTGTCCTTTGGCCTATTCCACCTTTACTTCTTTTTAATATTAACCGTAAAACAGCTTCAGAACAGCTGAACTCCGTGGAGTGTGGAGTATGGAGTCAAGGAAAAGTAAAAAATTTCTTTGTCACACAGAAGAAAAGCTGACAGCATACAAAATGCAGCTTTCACAGGCTGATGCTGTGAAATCTATGGCACCTCCTGCTACACAAAATCATTATGCTGCAACTCTTCCAACAGGGAGAGAGGAAAACAGAAAGGGACTAAGCAATTACTTGGAGTTACATACAAATTCAGAACCAAAGACAGGGTGCTCCTTTCCACTCCCTCTTCAAAACGTTCTTATCCAGTCCACAGCACCTTCAAAACCCCATCAAACCTAGGAAAGTAAATGAAACATTCACTCAGCTGTGAACAAGAAGCCAACACCCACAAGGACTGAGGACAAACAACTGGAGTGAAATCCAAACTTGCATAATTCACTGGGAGCCAAAAACTATCCACCCTTACCAGCTGTGCCCCTTTCTGCTCCTGCCCATTTTCATCACCTTGTTTTTTTATAGCTGGAAGAGACAACGAGCTTCCTGGAGACTCCAGGCCAAAGACTTTGGGCCAAAGACAGGGTGGTCTGTGTGGAGATTTTGAGTGCTGCTGGTGTCAGGTGCCTGTTTCTGGTTTCAGGGCAGTGAGTCTCTCTGTACCGAGCATCGAGTGAGAAATTTTCTGTCTCTGCAGAACTAGACCATCTCTCCCTCAAGTTCTTACATGAGTGTCCTGACAAAGTTTGGTCCATACCAGGCTGGGGGAGTGCAGAAAAGCATCAGGGCTGTGCAATTAGAGGAAATTACCCACCCACAGGTAATGTGTTAATCCATTCACTTTGGTGCTGAATCCTGAACTCTGTCAACATGAGTGGTTTAGTCACAGTGGAGCATTCCTCATGCAACTCTGTTAACACAAGGAGCATAAAACTCTTTCCAGAGAGGAATTCCATACATTTTTATATAGACAGGAAAGCAGAATTTTGGCTTTTCTCTTTCATGTGAGAAAGTAATAATGAATGAACATTAACGCTGTAACTTCTTTACAGGATTTCTCAGGTAATTTCTGTGGTACAACAACCCTTAAATACTACCTTTTGAACAGGGAGAATAAGGTGTTTATGATTTTTATCCACTCTCCCTGCTTCTTATGCATTTTTCAAACATATTTTTATTTCTTCTAATCTGATGACTGTAGCACTCAGGATCAGTCAGTGCCTCAATCTGAGTTTTGTTTCTACTGTTGCACAACGCTTCAGTCAATGTATCTGACACAGCTGTGCTTTTGTTGAAGGACGTGTTGCAATCCCTTTCCACCTCCACTTTAACAGCAGCAGGACACTCCTCTGCGAGCTGCTTGTGCTCACCTGGCTCCCTGCCCAAGGCATGTCCTAGGATTCTTGTTCCAGAACATTTTACTTTGCTCTCTCTTCTGCTCAAGGTGGCTCTGAGTGATTGTGCTCACATCCTTCCTTTCTCAAATCTTTGTGTCCTTCAGTCTGAGAGCAGCCTGATGGATCTTCTTGGATGCTCCCTCTTCCCTTCTACCAAAATTTTGTCAGGGCTGCACAGGAGTAATAAGCCAAATTATATGTTTTCCCTTTGGGAATTAAGGGAGAAAACACTAAACACCATGGATCCTTTATGGACAGTCTGAGTGCTCCAGCACCTCATCTCACATGCTCACTGGCACAGTGCTACTCTGAGGAGAGAAAAAAAAGTCTGCAGAGAGCAAGAATGGGTAGTCAGATCACAAAAATAAAGATCTTATTCATCTCCATCAGTCAAGTATTCACTGTGTAATCTCCCTGAAAGATAAATTTTTTTGTTCACTGTTCTATTTTTAAAATGCATACTTTGTGAATTGTGTGTGCACTTGGTGGTTTTTTTTTATTTGTTTTTGTTTTTTGATTTTGTTGTTTTTGTCTTGGGAAGGTAAATTAAATAAAATTATGGCACCTCTGTGTCCTGTATTTGAAATCTTCCACCCTTAAATTAGAGCCATTTCATAATCTACTTTCAATGTGCTGCTTTTTGAAATAGAAGAGATAATACACAGCAAATTTTTGAATTTTGGTAATGAGACACATCTATTCTCTATTTATGTGCGCTGAAATACAGTAGGAATTGGGTTTCTGCTTTCAAATCTGCTCTTCATCTGTTCAAAATACCATTTCCATCTATGCAGATCCTTTTCTACTCTGCTGTTTGCATTTTTTTAACGCGTGCTGCCCGGGGGAAAAATGGCATTTGCTGATCACAATGCCTCAATTATCATGTTGGCAGCTATTTTTTCTTGAGCAATGTATAACTTTAATGAGAAAAGTGTGCCTTTAAATTCCAATACATTTCAGAAGTTCATCTGAATTACTTCTGATGGGAGGGCACACATCACAGTTCTTTAGAAAATTGTTCAGCTTTTTCTGTAAAAGAAGAAAACATTTTACAACCAGTGTTTTTTCAGAGGAATGAGGAAAGACTACACTGTTTAACAAGCTTGTAAAACACTGAGTGGAGCTACATTATGCTCATTAAAATACCTGCCTGTCCCAAAATTTTGGTTTTTGGGACCAAACAGTGCCAGAGCTCCCATCTGAAAGTCGGTGAACAGGGAGAGAGGAACCTCAGTGCAAATGAAAGCAGTGAACTTAATTAAAAACTTCCCCCTCTGATAGAAAAATTAGAGTTTAACTAAACATAAATCCTCAAGGGAAAGTCTCTCCAATTTAAATTAGTGGTGAAAAATAGTCCTGGCATTTTTTCAGCCCCAAAGGAAAAGTTTCAATTGTTTTGAGCATGTTGGTCTTCCTTTTTAGTTTCTAACCTTGGCAATTTACAAGACATAATCTTTGCCAAAATGTTAATACTTTGAAACTAAAATATTTCCTGCGGAAAAGCCTCATTTTTGGGATTATTCCACTTGTATGTGTTCTTTTCCTCTTTGTCTTTCCCTCTGTTTCAGAATTTTTAGTTTCTGAATTCTTGTCTGTGTGAGACATTTCCACTTCAAAGGCAGAAAGTCACGGAGAAATAGGATTATCTAAAACAGCACGGCTTTTCTACGAAATGCTACAAGTATTGAAAATATCTCCAGTATCTCAGATACTCAGTGTTGGTACAATTTTTATTTTGAAATTAGGGAACGTTTTTTGAACATAACGTAATTTTTTTTTCTGTCAAACATCCTGAACTAAACCCCCTAAGCACCGAGTTTGGCCAACTGAAGATGGTGTGAATGTAAAAGCTTCCCAATCCATGGCTCTGTTAGATGTCAAAAAAAACAAACAAACCAAGAACAAAACCAAACACAGAAACCCCAGCAGCAGTCTAAATGCAACACAAAAGCTAAAATTTGGATTAAATTTAATTATTAATTTTTCAGAAATGGCAAAATCCTTCTGAGAATGCACTGAATAATGCTCCCTCCCAGGAGTTCTGCAGTAGCTCTGGATCTTTCCCAGACTGTTCTTATTAAATCAACTTGCTTAAAGCCTGAGTTACATTGCAAAATGACAAAAGTGAGTTGCATCCTCTAGTTAGAGGGCACAGGTGTTTTCCATTTGGGATAATCATCCTTTCCCAGTGAATTAATACTTTGTGCAGCCTTGAAGATAGGGATGAACAGCTAAGAACAAATATGAGCAAGGAAATCTCAAACCTCACCAATGGCAGTATCCATAATTAGGTAACCAGCTTACTTTTGATCCATCAAGTCCTTTTTCTGTCTGCTAATTGAGGTTTCTGTTCTCCCCTGTGGAATCAAGTAGCAAAGGAAAAGTGGTGCATTGAGCTGGTTGCAGCCAGCCCCAAATTCCCCTGTATTTTCCTCTCTAAAAGGGAAGTTTCAGATTAGAAAATTCCACCTGGGTTTGTTTCTCAGCAAAAGCAAAACCACTAGACAAGAAAAGTGAAATTAGCTATTTCAACCATTTGGAGGTACATCTGCAATATCAGAAGAACATGTGAATTATCACAGATTGAATCTCTGGTTGAGTATGTTGTTGCTCTTATTTTTTTTCAATCATTTTGGGCTTTTGTTTTAGTAGCTGATAAAGTAGAGTAGAGGCTATGTTTTAAATATGCAGCTATGAAATACTAGGAGCTTCTACAACAATTTTTAAACATGAAAATTAAATAAACAGGATAATGCTTGTTAGTATTAACTAGGAAAAATAATTGTTCCTTGCAAACAATTATTTTCACTTACGCTGGTTTTCTCTTGGCTGATTCAGGCCTGAGACATTTATCGAGTGGCTATCCAAAACTACCTCTGGAGTTGTTTCCCTTTAGACTTAATTGTGGGGTTTTTTGTGGGTTTTTTTTGGTGATACTATTTTCCTGGTGATTTTATCACTAGAAGTTTTTCTTCCTCAAAGACATTCTAGAGGAAAAGTAACATTTATTAAATATGGATTTTATGAACAAAGCTAATGGCTACAGAGACTAACCCTCAAGAAAATTTGTCAGCCTTAAACTCTGGACAGAAAAACTTGATGTCTTCTTGCAGAAAGCAGAAAAAATTGGTGGCAAGAAGAGAAATGGAGTTGTTCCAAGTTTACCTGGCTCATGCTTAAAGACGGCTCAGGTAATGGTAGCAGAAATTCCATGAGTAATTTCACTGGAAAGAGGATGCTGCCCCAATAAAATGGCTGCAAGAAAAATCAAGCTTACCTCTCAGAGACTGAGATAGTGGGATGAATAATGGTGTCAGGAAATGAGCCTTATTTAGCAAGTCTGAAAAGAGAAGGGTGTCTTTTGTTTTGTTTTGCTCTTGGGGTTATTTTTTTTTTTTGAGGGAGAGAGAACAATTCTGTGGATGAAGATACAGCTATTGCCAGCTCAGGAACAGAACTGTTTTGGATATTTTGACATCAAAGCCTGATGACCTCCCGTCCCCTTGAGGATCTTAATCATGCACACCGAACAGGTCAAAGAAGAGCAACATGATTCTTCAATTATCCCTAAAGAAAGGGATATAAAAAAACTTGCAAGGGATAAACTTTTTTTTTTTATGAAGAACTTGTGGATCATGTCTATGTATTTTTTGTTGGATCTGTTGCCTTGGAGATTGGAGGAATGCTGTTGATTGTGCCTTTTCCTACCAAATAAATGTATTTAAATCCAAAGGATTATGTACGTATTATGTTGTACATTATATATACCAAATACATTGCATGAAAGTTGCTTAAATAGTGCTTATTTTGTATAGTGCAAACATTTCAGATGAGAAAAAAGATTAATGAATAGGGCTTTTATTTATTTTATTGAGTTATGCTGGAAAAGCAAGCTAATGTTTCTGTAACTTTTATGTTTATATTTAACTTCATTCTTTATGCTTTTTTTTCAGTGGGTCTGCCACTCAAAAAGGCATCTGTGCTCACTTGCAATACAAAAAAAGGCAGGTAGTAAGTGAAATTTCCAGAGAGAGAAAAATTAAAAGGAGTGATGTGCTGTTGTAGTGAGATTTAGGATCAGGAGGATGTCAGGAGAGTAAAACAAATCTGCTCCTACCAAGGACTACCAGGCACCTGAGATCTTCAACAGCACCCATGGCCACAGCTTGGCCAAAGCCTATAAATTTCAAGCATCGTTTTTTGAAGACCAAATGCCTTTGAGACATAAATAATTAATGCAGAAAAGCCAAAAGCAGAAATAAAACAAAGTCATGGCAATTCAGATATATTTAACCAAAATCTGTTTCTGTTGCTGTTGTAGCACGATTGTTTCCCTTTCTTGCAAATTTAGGTGTCTTCAGTAAAACTCATAAGCCTGGTGCTGATGATAAATCACCCAAGAATGCACAGCTGCACCAGGAGAAAAAAGGTCCCAAAATAAATACACTGTTTATTTTTATAGCTGTTACTTGTTCCTAAGCTCTTTCAAAAAATCACTCAACTTGCCCAGCCAGCAGAATTTACCAGATTCTGCAGTAATTACAAGGCAGAGAGAAAAGGAAGCTGTCTTTTTTCTCAAGGTAAAGACAACAGGACATTCTCTGAGCACCCTGGCTTCAACATCATAATATTCAAGTCTTTATCATCCCACAACACATTTTATCATAAGATTAAAAAAATAAAAAAAGTGATTGAGCTGGACCTGCCAAATGGTCTCCATTATTTCATAATTATGTGCTGGCTGATTCTAGAAACACTTTCGTTGGCATACAGGTCAGAATTTCAAAAATATCCTGAACAAGATTTCTCATTAACCCAGGCCACCACATCAGTAAGAAAAGGATTCTCTGTGTAGGACTAAATTTTCAATTCTTCATTTTCACTGCTAACAGAAATTTTGGCCAAACTGGTTTGTTGCTTTCCTGGTGGCAAAACATAAGCATTTCCCGAAGAGTGTGGTGTGTTAATTTTCAGCCAGTTCTGGAACATGGTTTCTGAAGTTCTTGAAAATATACATAATTAATGTAGCTAATACTGCTCCTCTGAGTTCTTTTTTTCATGCACATAAGTTCTATATTGCCATAAAATTTGTTAAAATGACATGATACATTTCTTAATTTTATTGAAACATGTATTTTCCCCTCTATGAAGCCGAAGACAAGAAATGGTGCTGAATTTTGGAACAAAGTGCACATTTGGAAATGGCCATTTATCCAGGTAGCTTTGTACAAAATTTAGATGGACTGTAGCTTAATTACATCTTACGTGTGTCTTGCATTACTCTTGAACAGAAACAATCATGGTTTGATCGAACATGTACTTCCAAAACCCTCGACCTGGTTCCCTGGAATAGGAATTAGCACTGAAAGTAGCATAAATTAGTATTAAATGCTGTACTAGTATTCAATTTGTACTTGTAAGGAAGCTTTAACTAGTATCATTATAATGAGAAGAATGGTAACTCACATCAGCTTTCCTAGATGCTGATAAATTCAGCCTGAGCAGTTCAAAGTTTCTGGAAAGTCTCAGCTGTCAAGTGGCGGAGGAGCGAGAAAAGTGGAAAGAAATGTAAATGAAAGAGAAGGCGTTGCCTGGCTAAAATGTCATAATTTTATCTGTCTCAAAATAAGATGTTTTTCCCCTCTCTAAGCAAGGATGGCATCTTCCCTATGTTGCACTGTAGGGATTTATTCCACTGGGATAAAACAATTTCACTGAAAGCTCCTCAAATGGGAAAATTCTCTCCCTCAGTGAGCTGTAGGCCCGCCCCCGAAGCTCCCCCATTGGTTCTATGTAAATTATTGCCAGAATGTTCTCTGTTCTTCCTCTTTCCATTGACTACTTTTCACAGCAGTAATTATAATATTCCTAATCCTCTGTCTCCATTGGATTCTTCCCTCAGGCCCTGCCTTAGCTCCTCCCTGTACATAATCTATAAATACCTGTGCCTGAGGCTGGGCCTCAGTATTTTCCAGGCCGGTTCTGTCTGTGTGGTGTTGTGTTTGTTGTTTTCGTTTTACGAAAGCTTTAGTTTCTGGATAATTGGATCAGATTTGTTCCTTTTACCAAAGTCACCCCTCAGGGGTAATCCTGAGGGCAGTAGCAGCCGGACCCTCTACCCGGGTCGGGGCCGGACTGCTGAGGCCTTTCTAAAGAGTAACCCTGGAGGATCAGGTGTTCATTAAACGAGATCTGTGTGGTTATTAAAGTGAGATCAGCATGCAGCTATGGGGTTTGGCTTGTTGTGCTGTTTGAAGCACAGCGTTTTGCTTCTTTGTCTGTGGAGCTGACCCTAAAAGCAGCTGTGCCTGGCCCCTCAGTCACACTCCAGCACAGCCAGTGCTGTGGGCTTTTGCAATATCTCCAGAAACTCCTCTGCACTTCAGGATTTCAGCTCTGAGGTGACAGGGGAGACACTAAGGAGGGGGAGGATCTTAGGCAGAATTAATCTGTGGGGAATGCATGCTGGCACAGGGGTGAAGAGATCAGACCTATGCACACACACAGGATGTCCCTTGTGCACACCTTCATGTGCTCTTCTCCAGCCTAATCTACCTGTTTGCCTTAGGCTGTCTTCTGACTTGGGGTTCCAAGCAGTGGATAGTAGTTTCAGATGCAAAAATGAAGGGGTACTTGTCTCAGAAAGGTACTTCCCTTCACCTGTCATCAGTTCTAGGGCAAACTTTCTATGGGCGCTTGGACTCATAAGAAGAATTGCTCATATGAGAGGGCTCAGGCAGGGAAAGTGTGGAAGTTTTCTTGATGTCTTGGGATCCCTGGACTGCCTCTTGTGCTGGACAGAGCTGCTGTCCCTGTCTACCCGAGCACACTGCTACGAATTGGAAAAAATGAATCCAAAGTGAAAAAGGCTTGAGCTCTGAACTGTTTGGAGCTGTGTCCTTCAAACTGAAAAGAAACCATCTTCAGCTTTTCTGTAAACCTATCTCTCAGGAAAAAACCTTACGACAAATCCTCCAATTTATCTGAGAGCCCTGAAAGGAGCCAAAAGCTTTTACAAAACTGTGGTGAAACAGGTCTCATCATGACACAGATCTGTACGTTTCCAGATTATCCTGTGCTTGTACTGGAGTGGAATGAGACATTAAGGACTCAGCACGTTTATTTGGACTCCATTGGAAACTTGTCCTGACAAGACAAGCCATTATCAACCATTACTAGAGAAAGGACACTGCCTTCCATCCCTGGTAGTTGTTTTTTTTTTGTTAACTCATCACTGGGTATTAGTAAGTGCATTTATATCAACAGCAAGTGAGCATCACACAGAGCAAGGGCCAGATCATACACAGGTTTAATTTGGATTAGTGTCACTGAACTTGACATTTCTTCAAATGGCACTGGCTGAAACAGCAATGAATAATCAGCACTTGAGGAGCCAGTGATGGGCTTTTCTGCAGAATTAAAAGCAATACCTTTGTCTTCCTTTGCTCTCTCTCTTGTTCCTCCTTTGAAAGTGCCTGGAAGTGTCTTCTTGCCTTTGGTGAAATCAGCAATGTGTTTTTCATTACGGGTGGTGAAGGATTTTATGAGTGTAAATCCTGTGTTTTGTATAAATCTTAACACAGCCTTTGAAAGCTATCTACCATCTCCATTTCCAGCTGTTAATACTAATGACAGTAGTAAGATATATTGGTGACTGGATCCTTTGTACCATTATAAACATCATAACCCTCTTTTAGAAAAATTTACACAGCACCTTTAAAACTTCAGAAACTTCTAGAAAAATTTACACAGCACAGCCCAAAAGTTTCCTTGATCCCCTGGCAGTGAGGGCAGGGAGTGACGCGTCTGTCTGGTGTGGGCCAACCCCAAACCCCTGTGACATGTAGGAGCTTCCATATTTCATATATTCCAGGCACAGTGCTCTTTTTACCTGGAGAAACTGTGATTTTAACGTGAGCAGACAGCAAGTGTGGCAAAATGACAATTTTTTTTTGTCTGTCAACAGCTGGGCAGGCACATCTTTAGGCCAGGCTCTGCTCCACATCATAATGGGAAAAGGCAAAAATTCCTTATATGTTGTATCAAGCCTGAGCCATTATTTTTATTCTGCGAATGCCCACAAGAAAAGGCATACAAAGGATACTTGGAAGATTGTTTCCAATTTACGTTACTTTCAGTTTAAAGTAAAAATATCAAAGTCGGTATTATTTCTATTATTTGAAATGAGGAGGGTTACAAAACTAAAGTTTGCTGGAACCTACTGCTTTTGAAAGAGATGTTTTTCTCTAAGGGGAGCACTAATTGGCAGCAGCACTGTTCATGTAGCAAAAGTTACTAAAGAACAAAAAAAGCCTCATGTCTTTTCTTAGTAACAATGTCAAGAGTAGATCTAAACAATCGGTTCAAAACAAATTACCCTGAATTTCTAAAATTAGAAGTGACTCTTTTTTTCTATGCAGGGTTTGTTTTTATTCTGTTTCTATAGATTCAGAGTACATCCCACCTCTATATAGTCCTTAAAAAGGTCTAAATTTTAATGAGAATTTCTTAATCACTAAAGGATGTACAGGTTTAAGGTAAATACTTCACGATCTTTGTTTGCACAGTCAGTTTTTTGGAGTCTCCTGAATATTTCACCAATGCTATCAAAAGCTATTATTGATACATTATAGTAGAATGCTGAACAGGGAAGTATGCATGTCTTGCGAAGACCTTTGATATTCAAAGGAAAGGGGACATGCAGGGAACAAGACAGAATCACTCATCCCGTGGCAGCCACTGCTTAGGGATGGAGTTCCTGTTTCTCCAGTTTGGGTGGCTGTCTAGCCTAATTTAAATCCAGCCTTTGTGGGAAGTTCAGAGCCAAATGCAATTACGTTCAGAAAAAATCTGTTTCATCTGGGCCTTTAAATTTTTGAGAGCAGTGAGAGGGCTTCCTTTCCAAGTGTTGATCGTGCTCTCTTTTCGGCACAGTTTCCTGGCTTTCTGACCTGGCGGTATTGTGAAATGCTATTTGGCCTGCTTTGTGGGTTTTTATTTATAGATACCTGCCTTTATGTTTTATATTCCATCAAATTATAATTGCTGGTAACAGTGTTAGCTGTCATCTTAACCACCTTTTAATTACCTGTGAGCTTTCATGAGGTAAAGCCTCTGAGGTTGGAGTTAAATTGGGCCACCCGGGTGGTTTTTCCACTTTGGTGTTAATCTTCACTTGTGCTGTCCAAAACCTAGTGGGTTTCTTTGTGTGAGAAGAGAACTGTGCTTCATGTTCTCAGATTTTATTTATAGACCACATTTATAGGGAATTTTTGGTGATCCCATGGCTCTCGAAAGGCTAGCACTATGGACATGAGGCAGAAGACATTCCCTTTCTTATATATACAGGCAGGCTGTGTGTTCTAAAGGCTTAAAAAACCCTCAAATCTAGGTTTGAATGCAGTTCTCAGGCCTCTGAGAAGGCTTCAGTCTTAAGTAAATGTGTGCCTGTATTTCTTGAGGAGCTCAGGGAGCTTCAGAACTTAAAGGATGCTCAGGTTCACAACAAGTGGAGATACCTGGAGTTTGTGGCATCCACACAACTCCTAGGGAAAAAAACAAAACCAACCAACCAAACAAAATAAAACGAGATGAAAAGT
This sequence comes from Pseudopodoces humilis, assembly GCF_049639895.1. Lineage (NCBI taxonomy): Eukaryota > Metazoa > Chordata > Aves > Passeriformes > Paridae > Pseudopodoces > Pseudopodoces humilis. Next base: position 4,008,157 of record NC_142203.1, read on the forward strand.
TTAATTACTGTTTAGGTCTATTAGTTCTTTGCAGACCTTTAAGCCCAGATTCTCTTGGTTTGTTCATTATATACTGCTGTGGTGCAAGGCATTCAACTTTTAATTCCTGCCTTTTCCTACGTAACAATAAATCACTCATTTTCCTCACAGTTCTATTGTTACTAGAGGCCTAGGGAAAAAAATGTTGACACACCTTGCTGAAGTGGAAACCTAAATATTTTTAAAATTATTTTTCTTCCTCTCTTTGTCATAATTGCCTTGTTATAATGAAGCAGTAGAAAAAGAACTCCTATGGAAACATACTAGTCTTTCTTTAAAAAAAGGATAGCTCCTTCATTGCTCTTCCACTGAAAGGCAGCATGTTTATCTGATAGGATCATATCTATAAGATTCATGCTCTGTTAAAAAAAAAACACAAAAAATTGTAAAAGGGGAAAAAAAATTATTGCTCCCTTCTTCCTTGCAAGAGGAAGATACTCCTCTTCATGACCATCCGATTAGGCCATCTGATTAGACTGTCTTCCAGATACTCAGGAATAATAAGGAATAAATAAATAATAAGGAATAAATTCTTTGCTCTTATGGTAAAATAAAAGAGAATAACATTTAGCAGTTTCTTTAGTGGACGAGAGAGACGAATTTCATCATCTGTGGAGGATTTCCCTGCTTCCTGCATAGGTTGAAAGACTTTCCAAGCCTTTCCTTTATTAATATGTGCTATAGGAACAGAGAAATGCCAGCCCACAAATAAAAGCCTCCTTATCAAGAAAGTGAAAGGAAAATGACAAGGCAGAATTCTGTGTAAACTTAAAAAAAATGCACCTTGTCCTTTGTCACAATGGATTAACAAATATCTGTGTATCTGAATGAAAAATGTGGTGTGGGAGGGGAAAAAAGGAAAATCCCTTCTGGTCTTCATTGCAACACTTTTAGTAAAGAACTGCTGTCTTGGAGGGATGCAGTTTTTGAAAACTTCCCCTGCATTGTGGATACAGAAGATAAATGGTCAGCTTTACTCAGGCTGAGAAGTTGGACAGAGGACTTGAGCACAGAAATCCAGGCAGGAAATTGGGAAATTCTGTAGATCTCCTGCCCTTCTGTGGAGAAAATAAAGGGTAAAATCTCGCTTTCACTTTGTGAGGACAAGAGAAACATAGAGGACAAAAAGAACAAAACTGAAACTGACTGTAAAGACATCTGAGAAGTCTATTAAAAAGTTTTCACATTTGTCACATCTCAAGTTCCATGTATTTTTATTGCTTTATAACAGGCATCTGTTTCATGTTTTATTTTCCTCTCTCTTCACAGCTTCTAATTATTTTTAACTGTGACACCACAATCCCATCAGTGAATTATCTGTCATGTAGTCTGTCTCAGAAATAAACACTCTTTTACAATCCAGACTTCTCAGAAAACAGGTCAATATTTGATTTTTACTCAGAAGTATCAGAATGTAGAAGTGCCTGTTGAAAAGCCTCCTTGTCTCCCAGGGGTGCAGACACACTTAGGAAAACTGCAAGGAAAAGCAAAATGATGGAGATGGAAAATTTTCCCTCATTGGGGAAAATAAAATGAGAAACAAAACCAGAGGAAACCGCCCCCCCCATCTCAAAAACTGTCATATATTCCTTGCAAATGGCTTCACATTGAAAACTTAGACGAAAAAAGTAAAAATAAAATGCATTTTGTATTTGAATTGTGGAAACTAAGTGGCTCTTTGGAAAAGACTACTTGCCTGAAATGCCTTCTCTGCCTCCTGACAGACTCAAAAAATTGTCAGGCTTGCAGAAGCATCACTTTCATGTATCCTGGTCCTTCTAAAGTTTCTTCTGAGTTGCTGTGGAGGGAATCTGGAAAAACATTTCAGTGTGGTTGGAAAAAATGCTGCTCCTAAACCCATGGATTGCCAGTTGTAAAAAATGTATTTTAAAAAGTTTTTTCCGGAAGAGCTGGTAAAAATGTCTTTGCTGGTCATCATTTGCCATGGACCTTCATGTTTCCTGCAAGTCACAGTCTGCAAAGAGCAGCACCAAGTAGCGACTCGGGGCAGGAGGAGGGATTTGGTCAATTTTGATAAATTTATCATAAACCAAATATTGTTTCATGGTGCTTGTGATTTGACTGAAAAGTCGTTCAGTGGAAACTGGTTTGTTCCTCCTTAATCTTACTGTGGATGTCTTGCTAAGCATTTTTGTTGCCAACAGCACTGCCAAATTTATGGATCCTATGTTTAATAACAAAATACTTCTGTTATTAAAACAATAACACTGAACACTATTGAGTGTGATGAGGTGGGATCCAGGGTCAGGCTGCACAGTTGGATTTTGAGTATCTCTGAGGATGGAGCCTCCACAACCTCTTTGGACCTGCAGCTGACAAACCTACAAACACAAAAGGAGCTTGGAAATTTTCTGGACTCATTGGCAAGAAGCAGCAGTGATGACAATGCAAATCCAGAGACTTCTAAAGGGTTTCTAACATCCATAAAAGCCGAGCTGTCGGTAGTCTGACTCACTGCATGTCAACAATGCTGTTTCTCCTTGTATAATCTGCATTTCATCCATGCTGCTGAGTGCGGAAAGGGCATACATTTAAATTCTGCATGTAGGTTAGAACTTCCAGGTAAAAATGTCAGACTCTCAACCCTTAACACCAGCTACCTTCTCCTTCAACGCATTCACTGAATCAGCCTTTTTCAGCTGTGTATTTTGTTCTAAAAAAAAACCAAAAAAAACCCCAGAGGGTACACATATAAGTGTTGAGAGAAAAGATGAATAATGAGAGAAATGTTTCAAGAATGCAGAATTTTTCAACAAGTTCTTAAGCACTGCTGAGTTATTAGCACCTCCTAGAGAATTTGGGATTTCATCTACAGTCTTTGTCTCCCTAGCAACAAAAGTTTAGTGTAACAGTACTGTTAAAATATTATGTATTTTGTTTCCCCCATGCCTTAATGAGAGACATAAACTAGAAAGAATCATTCTGGAATGGTGACTTCACTGCAAATAATTTCAAAACCATTTCCTTTGAATCTCTAGACTCACTCAACTTGCAATAAATTTTACAAGAAATTTCACATTGCAAAAAAGCGATAATTATGTGTATGGTGTATGTATGAAACCTAACAAAAGAGGATTAGGAGATATAAAATTCTTACAAAAGGATACATTTTGGAATTTATATCTGTCTTCTAGAAAAAGGAACCAAAGCATAAAACAAACCACATTTGAATGAAATAGCAGAGCTGTAGTTAAGAGGCTCTGGGCTAGGGTTTCCAATTATAACTTTTACAGCAACACTGAAATCGGTCTGCTTTGCTGACTTCCACTTGCTGGCCATCTGTTGTTTTGCCTGTTAAAAAGCCTTTCTGGAATTTTATCAGACTTTTTTCTTACATATGAGCACTGGAAAGGCCAATAATTTGTAATAATTGTATTTGCAGAGCACTGTGCAGAGAATGGTGCAGATGTGAGTGTTCATTAGGTACAAGTAATGTGGAAGCATTAAGTGTAATAATACTGTCGAACTCTTTGGAAAATACTGGCGTGATACAGGGGATTTTTTTCTGTTTGGGGTTTTGTTGTTATTGTTGTGGGGTTTTTTTTGTACACAGAATTAACTGGCCATGAAATCACAACATGCCCTCCACACACAAAGCTGTTTTTTTAAAAAATAGAAAAGTTGGATTAATTAAAAATTTAAAAAATTAAAATTAAAAAAAAAAAAAAAATTGGATTTGTTGGGAACCTGTGGAGGCCCAAGCACAACTCCATCTTTCAGGGTTTTTGATTACTCTTACTTGATGTATCTCTTTTTCAGTTGTTATTTAAACATTCATGAACACTTACCTCTACAAAGATCAATTTAGTCTCAAATATTTTGTGTATGTTGTCACCATGTTAACCTCCTTCTTTGTTAATATGAGCGTGTGTACTGCACAGATTTCTTTTGGAAAAGCAAAGGTCAATCCTGGCCAAAAATCAAATCTCAGGAGTTTTGTTTGATTCCTCAAGTATCATTAATGACAAAAAGCAAGAATGGAATCTGTCTATAGTCATCACATCTGGAGTTCTCCGTTCACCTTCCTCTTCTGTATGTCAAGCACATGTAAAATATCAGGTATTCTCCGATGTTTGGGTTCCTCATCGAACCACACAGCTGCTAAGGAATTAAGCAGAGATGGATATTGACATTTCCAGACATGTTTTACACACAAACCACACCCAGTGCTCTGACAAACTTCAGTCTGGAGATCTACACTCAGAGCTTCACCACAATCTCACTGAAGGCTGCATAAGGTATCTCAAACCTTGCTTCCTTCCCATTTCAGCAGCTTTTCAATTTAGATGTTCTTGGCCACTCAGATTTCAAAAAGGCTACAAAACATTATGTCAGCCTAACTCAGAGCTACAAACTCTAGCTGGGGAGATGGACTTCTGAGGGTTAAGTCTAGAATCTGGTCTCACAAGTGACTTGTGAGTTAATGGTGCTTGCCTTCTGTCACCTGTGTGGCCTCCGCATGCAGTCCTGCTAAATGAGAGTTGATTTATCTAGCACAAAGCGACAGAGAAGACTGCAGAGCTCTCAAAATCTGGTCTATTTCTGTTCACACATTCCGGAAGAGTTATGAGATACCCACCCCACCTCTGATGGAAGCACAAAGCTTCCAACAGTTCCTGCAAGGCCTGTCTGTGCTGTACTGGCAGGTAGTGGAATATGAGGGGATGGCTGAAGATGACTTTTTCAGAATGTGTCTTGAACTCCTATGATTATGTGTGTTAGCACAGAGTGAAGAAATGAGCAGGAACACAGGGATGGAGAGGGGCCTGACAAGTTCTGGAGGCAAGCTTTTCTGTCATAAAAACAGCAAATCTATGCCCCACAATGCCCCCAGCTGAAAAAAAGGGAGATGATGGAGTCTATATGGTACATGACAGACAAAAATTCCATTCAGTGACTCCAGCTTCTTTCTGTGTCAAGCTAGGGGACATCAAATTAAATCCATGTACTAAAGCCTCCAAAACAGGGGAAAGGTGCTCAACACCAGACAGTTAATCTGTGAAACTTCTTGCTCCAGTGCACTTGCAGTGACAAGTTCAAACAGAGACTCTTTAAATTAATAAGAGAAAAATCTTTGAAGGAGTATTGAACATAGATAAATAGCCTCTAGCTCAGGAGCATCTCTGAACTGCAATTTCACAGCCCAGCTGTTTGGGGACATCTACCCCATGCTCCTTCTGCTCTGTCTTCTCTTGGCACCTGCTGCTGACCACTGCAGACCAGAAGGTTTCATGGCTGAACCTCTCATGACTCATTTCCAGCCTTATGAAACTTTTCTGACATCACAACCCTTGGACCAGGTTTGAAATTCTTCAGTCTCTGGAGGAAATCTGTCAGCACCCTAGGATCATGAATAATAGTACTTGCTGCCTAATTGCCGTGAATGGCCTGGCTGTTTTCCTGCCAAAAACTTGTCAAGGTGAATTATTATGTATGAGGAATATAATCTTGTCCTGGTTTTGTCTGGGATAGGGCAAGATGCTGTGAGATTTTTGAAACCAATCTAGTGTAGATCTAGTGTAGATGAACACAGCCAAATTAATCTCAAAGGATGGATATAGCTGAAGATTATTTTTATCAGCAAATTATAATACTTTATGCCATATCCTAAGGAAAAAAAATCCAATTGCACAATATTTATTTTCCAACCAACCTGGCCAAGTAATTTTCTTATCTATAACATAGCATTTACTAGCTTGATGGTTTGTGTTGTCTCAGTAAATACATTTTAAAATATGTATAAAACATCTTACAATATCCAGGTTTTTATAAGATGCAACATGTTGCTATGGAAATGCAGAAGTTCAGCTGAAAAATATTTGGGTTAATTTGTGGATGATTTTTTTTCCTCTGCCTTCATTCATGCTGCACTTGGGGAAGTTTGTATTTCTTACTTGAATGGGTCAGGCTTTGAGTAAAGCTTTGTGAGTCCCTGATAATTCTGAATCAGCTTTCCTTTAAAAACCTTAGCCTTGTTAATAGTTTATTCTCTGTGTAACACCTCATTTTCTGTATAGAAATTCTGTGCAGATCACATGGATGTCTCTGCACTTTCTCAGATTCAATATAATTCTTAGTCACACATTACTTGGGGACTGAAAAAATCTTTCTCTATGTTTATTAACTTTTGCAGGGGAAAAAATTCCAGATGTTTCCAGATTTGAATCTTCACTAGATTTAAAAAGAAATCCACCTTAAACCATATTTATTACCACTACTGTAAAAGTTGCCAACTTCAGAAATGAACAAAATAGTTTAACAAAATTTCAAAATGGTGTTGCATTCTTACCGTTCTTCCTGCCTTCACGTTGCTTGGATTCCTGATGCTTCCCTTTCTTCCAGTTGAAGAGGAATCTTCTGTGAAGCCAGGAGCTTCACAGCACCTTGCAGCCCAAGGTAAAAACACAGGATTGCATTGTGGGAAGCATTATGAGGAAGGAAACCCTTCAGTGGGGCCACAAAAATGAAAAACAGAGATATAAAAAATAGCTGCCATATGGCATTACACTGTAAGGCTAGTGTGGCACTACGTTTCCACTTGGGGAGAAACCAGAAATACTTAGGTCGTCTCTACAGGAGCAAAACTTCCATCAGCCTTACCCTAAGGATGAATAATGGAACTAACTCAAACCAAACTCACAGGTTAGCAACAGCTGCACGTGGTTGTTGAAGCAAAAGCAGCCTTTGAGAAAAGACCTGTTTCCAGGCCTGCTATGAAACTCTGTGATTTAAGAAATAATTGTTTCCATGTTTGGAGGTTGGAAGTTTGAGGCACAGCACAGGTGTTATATCTGAGGGACAGAAGCAGAAACTTCATCAGCCTTGCTGTGGGGATTTCTCTGAGCTGCACAGTCTTGTGTGGAGGATCCTCCTTCCCTTCCCTTCCTCTTTACATTCCCTTTCTCTTCCATTTCCTGCTTTCCACCTCTCTCTTTCCAGCCCCCATGGTACGTACCCAGCTGTAGCAGGAAAAAGGACTCTGTGGGTTCAGAGGTGGTATCAAAGGTCACAGAAGGTGTTTTCCCACACCCTAAATGACTCTGGCGAACAGGAGACAGGGGATGGGGGAGCACCCTGAGGTACCCAACAGCTCCTGTGCCTCGGTCTCCCATGGGAACCTCTCCTCCCAGCCCTCCCCAGGGGAGGGAGAGCAGGATGGGCACTGGGGAGCAAAGGCTCTGCCACTGGGAGGAGAGATCCTGCTCAGGGCCAGCTGAGGAACCTGGGTGTGCTCAGCTCCATGGGACCAGGTGGGATGGAGTGCCTGTTCACTAGAATTTGTTTCAAGTGGGTGTTTTACAATTTAGGGTTTTTTTGTGTTTGGTTTTTTTTTTTTTTTTGTGCCACAGAAGTTACTCTAAAGTTAGCCAGGCTTCAGCTGAAGCAAAAGATTCCTACAGTAGTGAGTGACATCTTTGGAAAGAGATGTGGCTAAACTTCCTATACATTTACTGCATGAGGATTAATTCATTAATTCACCTCAAATCTCTCTTAAGTTTGTGGAAAGGGAGTTGCTAAACCACTAGTTTTCACCTGGAAACCAAAAACTTTCAGGAAACGTGGTCAGGGTTTAGGCTTCACAGCCCATCCTGTTTGCTATGCGTGAGCAGAATTTGAAAGTTGCATTTAAAATTAAAAAAACCAAGAAAAAAACCCCACAAACCATCAAGAACTTAGGGTCTTGCAAGTGGGGAATTGGAAATGTTTTGAAGCATGCTGAAAAAAGAACAATTTATTCTATCACTATAAATGCTTATTTTTTTTAGTATTTCTAAATCATCCTTAAATGGATGTATGGAATGGAGAGAAGGGATTTCAAAACTAATTTGAGAACTAGAAAAAATAACGTAGATCCAGAAGGTACCAAGAAGTACTACAAGGAAATTACAGCTATAACCTGGAGTTCTAGCAAAAGTGTTCTTCCATAATTCAATTTGAATACAGTTGTGCATTTTATCACTATATAGAGCTGCTGTGTTTAGTTAAGTCATTGTACCCACTCCAGTGGCAACTCACACACTAATTTTCTACTGCAAATTGGAGTAGGTCAAAAGTTTACGTTAATATATTCTGTTGTCTGAATTTGTTTTTAAGGAGAAGTATTGAACTTTTAAAACGCTTTCAATTTTCACTTCATTTTACTAAACTTTGGCAAAATAAAATCTACTTTTTTCTGTTCTCAGAATTTATCCTTATAGAGAGTCTATTTTCAATGGACAAATATTCCATATGACTAAGGAGGAGAAACTTCAGCATTGCTACTTTCCTACTTTCCACAAGCTTTTAGAAATGGAATTAGATATAAATTGTCAGCTCATAAAGAATGTTTATCTGCCTTTTATAACTATTCAATAATCTAGCTGACGGATATTTCAGTGTATTTTATATTCTGCTTTCATGTGTCTTCTGCGGTTCTGTAGGTAAGACCCTATGATCTCATGATTATCTCTGCACACACATTAAAAAAAAAATCCTTTTTACTGGATTGTAGTTTTACAAAAATATTAGTCTTCATTCCTCCAAGATAATGAAAAAATGGATCATCTGAGTATGCAATAAACCAGGTGTTTTGCAGGCTTCCCAAACTATTAAGTTTTTACCCACTCATGTTGTGGGTAAGCCTCATCAGTGAATGGAAAGTTTTAAAAGGTTAATAAGTTAAACCATGATTAGATGTTTAGATGAAATAAATTCCAGAAGAACCTTCCAGATTTGCATTTTGGGGGAAGAAAATCCTGCTTAGTTTATTTTTAGTATTTTTTTACTTCAGATCATTATCTCAAAATGAGGACTTCTGTTCATCTGCAAAAAACAAAACAAAACCCTGTAACTGAATATACCATCAGGATTATGTAGCAGAAAGGAAATGCACATATTTGGAAACCAAACTGAAAGCTACATTTGACCCAAATCAAGTAAGAGCTGAACTTAAAAGAAATACACACAAGAGGATAAACAATCATCTTACAAACTTTTGTTATACTTCTAAGAGGTTCCAACTCTGAAATTCTGGAAGTAGAGGGCATCTGACAGGTTTTATTCCCACTGAGGTCAGAGGAAAGTGTTGCAATAACTGCAGTGAACTTTTTAGTAATCTGTCTCCCAGAGATTATCTCCCAGAGCGTGATTACATAGCAAAAATCTATGAAAAAAGGAAAAGTGACTTTTGAAAGTACAGGCAAAGAAGCCAGAATTAACACTAATGCTTCTACTTGTGTTTCTCCACGCAGCTCCACATATTCCATCTTCATAATAATAAGGGTGAATAATAGTAATAATTTTTGGTATTTATTATTGACCAATTCATCTGTTCTATCTTGAACCCAGCAAAATGAAACATCTACAAATCCAATGAAAATACTTCCTTCTCACAGTTGCTGTATGCAGAAGCAGACAAGTCCTTCCAATTAAACTGATTTAATTGATTTTTTTACTTCTTTTATAAACTTCACTGTTTGTGTAGATCCTGAAGTTCAGCAAAAAATCAAGGAAAAAAAATATAACAAGGTGGTTACGTTTGGGTATGTCTTCAACACTTCTTGGCAATGCTTAATTATTGGTAATATGAAAGTCCAAACCTTTAATTTTTCCTTCTGAGAAAAAGAAAAGGCTTTCTAGAATGAAAGTAATAATATTAATTAAATGTATTTTTAATGTACTGTTTTTAGAAAAGTGCAACCAGTTGGTATAATTAGAGAAATAATTGTCCAAATATTTAAAAATAATGGATTTTTAAAAGAGCTTTCAAATGTCTATAGTATTTTTTCCTTCTCCTTTCATGTTAGTAATTTCTTGTAAAGATGTGCAAGATGAAATGCTTTATCTGTTGAAGTAATCCACAGGCTGCGGAAGTTAAGCATGCCTCAGTTGATACTTTTACTTCTCACGTGTCCTCAATATCCAGTTTTAGAAGGGAGTTTAAAAAAGCATGGTGAAATCTGTTTTTCATCTTGTCAAGTTGAATCTTCACAAAATTTTATAGTTTATTACCTGAACAGGACATGGTGTCTATCCAGTTTTTGCTACAACTGTTAAAATATTCAAGACGGATTTTTCCTTCCTTTTCTTCTTTTGTCATTTTTCCATTTTCATATTCCCAAGAGGAACGTGATCTATTTATCAAAAATAGTTTTTATTTTATCTTACCCTATAATTTTCCCAATTAAAACATGGCTTATTTTCAGAAAAGGTAATAGGATCTGATTTAAAAAAAAAAAAAATAAAATCTCCAAATCATGTCTATTTTTCTCTTCTGTGGTCTCCTGAATATCTGATGCATCCTGACAATCTGAAAAATCTGTATTTTTCTTTTATGCTTTGCCCATCTTGCATCAGTTACTTTTTCTTCCCACCCAGGCAGTGCCTTAGTGCCCTTCTGCTTCTTGCCCTGTTGAAGATACTCAAGGGAGCCAACACTGAAACTTGAAACTTTGTGAAATTGGAGTGAATTCTTTCAGCAAAATCAAGGATTTTGTGTTGATCCGCTCTGCACAAGATTGGTGTTAGGAGGCCATGCTACAAATTGATCAATTATACAGTAGGCTATAGAGGCATCAGTAGAATCCTTGAAACCAAAATAACTAGGATTTTAAATAAAATGGAAACATTATTATTGTTATTATAGTTGGTGTAAACACCTGGCTCTGACAGGCAGACAGATACAAAAACACGATTATCCTGTATACAAATGTCAAGCAGCTGAGGTGACTAAAACTGAGACAAGAAGAGGGGCAGCCAGGGGTCCACACCTTTCACAAACGGGCATGCAGTGTGGGTAAAAACAATAATTTCACCATGTCCAAAAAGCCTTGAGGCCATCAGGAAAAATTACCTATACGAACAGATTTGCGTGAACGCGAATCTTTCACTTCAGTGCCTTTGAAATTTATTTTTTTTCCCCACCAAACACATTTCTTAATTAACCAGTAACAATTATTCTAGTTACTTAAAACCGTTTTGATAGGAAGAAGGGTTGTTAAAGGCCTTCTGAATAAATGCAACTTTAGAGGGTTTGGCCAAGAAGTGTGGCTCAACCTTGTATGAATGGGAAGGCACATCCAGGCTCAGCTGCAGGCTAAGCTGGGAACAAAAATCCTCATTTAGCATCATAAAGAATTCTCTCAATTTCAATTTCAAGAACTTGACCCTCTCTTAACTCACTTTAAGATAACAACAGACAATTCCTGCTCTGGGGGAGTGTATTTCCAGACTGAGGGTGGAAAACAGGACAAGGAAGGCAGGCATGGAATGTGTGTGTGCTCCAGAGGTGGCAGATGAACAGCTCTGATTTCTAGACTGACTCTTACGAGCAGAGCCACAAAGGAGAAAAAAAAAAAAAAGTGTTTCTCAGTAGTCTAATCAGAAAACAATGAGGATGCAAAAGAGTTGTTTTAGCACACTAAAATTTTATTTAACTTCTTTATTCAGGCTTCAGAAAAAACTAAAACACCCTCAGAATAGGAAAACACATAGTTTATGATGAAAGAAATAATTGTCCAAAGGCCCAAAATAACCCCCTGAATCAACTTGGAATCACAAATTGGAAAATAATTGTATGCATGGGGATGGATGATGTCTCCAAACAAATACAAAATTGCTAGCATATCTTATTTTCTTATTGATGATGGAAAAGAAAGCTGAAATATATAACAAAATTCAAAAATGTCTGTGGGAAAAAATTCCAAGGAGTTGCAGCAGCCCAGAGACTTCACAGTGTTGTTGGGAAGGAAAGTGTAATATCAGATCTAAAATTAATATATTAAAAAAAAAAAAGTTCCAATATTCCCCCATATTCCTTTGTAATCCAGTTCAATCAAGCCTACACAACAAAAGTTAATACTGAGTTTAATATAATCCAGTACTGTTGTGGTTTTAAAGCATTAGCTAAAAAATCACTAGGAAACTTACCCATTTCTCGGTGTGAGATATGGATTAGAAGAAGAGCAAAACAGGCTTAAAACTTTAAAGGAATAAAGAAAGTTTATTAACAAAACGTCAAGAAACCAGAATAAAACTTCTAGAAACCTTTTTTCCCCACTACCCAGCCATTCTCTTGTTCACATGCCAACATAGAGACAAAAAACCCTGGTGGTTAAAAGTCTTAACCTTGCTATAATGTTTTCATCAGTCTTTGTAGAGAAAAAGAAGTTTCTCTTGCGCCAATCTATGGAGTTTTTCACAAGAAAACCATGTTTCTCATTATTTTCAATTTTTCTGGTGCGAGCTGCCCGGGAAACTGTCACCAGTCCTTTCCTCTCACTTCACACCACTCTGAGGTGTGTTCCTGGATCATGAGTCAAGATGGGGTGTGATGCTGCACTCCGTGGCCTTTCAAGCTCAGGCTAGCTCTTCACCACTTGGCCGATGGCAGCGCCAAGAGCAGGGAACGGTATGGGAGCGATTTTCCCAACACCGAACCTTCAGAGCCTTCAGCACTCAGGCCCTGCGGGTCTCAGGCGTCGCGGGTCTCGGTGAAGGGATGGAGGAGGCGCAGAGTCTCTTTTGCTTCCCAGGAACCAGGTTTATTAGAGGAAAAGGGAGCAGTAACCAAGGAAGGGACTGGGACAATGAAATAGGAGAACAACTGAGCCCCGAGCACCTCCGTGCGTCGGGATTTAACCAAGGGGAGGGTACAACTCAGGGACCAATCAGGGAGCACTTCGGGAGGAGTCAAAGGAGGGGTTCACAGAGCTTGGGACCAATGGGAAACATACGTGGGTGGGGCGGCAATTACAAAACCAATCCTGTATCGAGCAGGGGATGAGAGGCATGGAAGGTACTGGAGGAAAGGGTAGGGTTTACAATGATGGGCAAGAAAAGGGGGCCGTATAGGGATGACTGATAGGGAAGGTTCAGGAATAAAGGGAGGGGTTTACAAAATTGACAACAGGGTAAAACCATTATATAACTATAGGGGGAATAACAAGAACAAACTAACAGATTAAACAAACAGAATTAACAAACAGAATGCAACAGGGGTGTCATTTGAAGGATGAGTTATTTAAAGGCAAAAGTTCTCTTCATCTGTCTCTGTGAGCCTCTCTGGAAAGAGAAGTTTTCTCTTTGCCTCTTAAGGGCCACAAATCTTCAACAACTATTACTTCTGTTTTTCTGTTCCAGCATCTCATAGGATCACAACTACTTCACCATTTGCTTGGGTCAGCACTTTGAAACACTCCATTCCCCAAAAAATTCTCTTTCATGAATTAAAGGAGCTTTTTCGGAACACTATTGTCAATCTCCATAGTTTTAGCAAAAGAACATTTCAGCTTATTAAAGCATCTCCTTAATTCTCTCCCGCATCTGAAGCTTAATTTCTTTCTTCACTGTCTTTGATAGTTTATGTTGTCTCTTTACCTGTTGATCACTCTTTCTTGCCTTCTTCCTGGACAAACTATTAAATCTGCAAGTCTCATCTGGGTGGTAAAAGTGTTAAAATGCTGCTCAAGCTGTAGGTGTTCATGGTGCCAGATTTCACCTCAGCAGTGCTCAGAGCCAGGAGTCTCTTTAGAAAGCTTTCAGCCACCCTGGAAGCTTCTAGGGGAGCTGCAGCAGAGCCTGGCCCGGCCTGGGGGTGGGAGAAGCTCCGCAGGCTCCATCTCCTGGCTCAGGAACTGTGGCAGGTCCAGCCCAGACCCCACCGGGGCTGGAAGCCTGGGCCAAGGATGGAAGCCAGCTGGAGTTCTGCTACCCTTCACAGATGGAAATAAAGAGACAAAGAAATTCTTGGGTTTATGTCTTAAGATGGTGTTCACAGGTTGATCTCACTTTTCAATGGTCAAAACTACTGTGAATTCTCAAAAATGGAGAGTTATTGCCCAGAAGAAAAACTCCCATCAGCCTCCAGCAGCCTTAATTTCTTTACATGTTTCTCTTTGTTTCTTAAATGTCAATGTATCACAAGTACATAATATAAAATATATAAAACACATATATAGCCCAGCAGGGATCAGGCACAAAGCAGCAGTGGAATGAGCCCCTGTGGTGGCAGCAGGCAGCTCTGGGCTCTGGTCACTGCTCGTGGCATTTTCTGCTGGACCATCTCTCAGAGGTCTTGTCTTGTGCTCTGTGTTTGTAAGCGCCTGCCCTCTTGGTGTGGGTTGTCTTCTGCACCTTGGTTTCTCCAACTTTTCCCAGCCTGTCAGCAGCAGCCCGTGTGGAAGCAGCTAGAAAGCATGAGCAGAGCAGCTGGGAGCAGCAATGCATGGAATCCTGCAGCTCAAGAGGTCTCCTGTCAGGGTCCTGACTGAGCCTTATCTATCAGCACCTCCTCTTCTGTGCACAAAACAGTGACTGGGGGAGGTTTTTGGCCTACGAGCTGTCGAGAAGCCAATGCCCTGCTGGGATTGTCATGAGTGTATGCAGGACGTTGACTGCTGACAAACAGAAAGTAAGGGCAGGGTAGCAGATCAGCTGGGAGCTGCTGACTCCCAGCAATGGCCTTGTGTGTAATGGAGGAACAGCAGATGGGCGAGAAGGGTGAATGTGCTCGAGTGTCAGCAGGTGAGGCTTAGGTTGACCTAGAGGGCGGTCAGGGGTGGTGAGCACTGGGAGATGAAGCTCCAGTGCCCATTTTCCTTTGAATGGTGGCTTTAGGGTGTCTGCTGGCTGGATCCAGAGCGGCCTGGGGGCTGCTGGGGCTGGCTTTGGCCTCAGCGGGAGGATGGCCAGGAGCTGCTGAGGCCGGCTGAGGTGGGGACGAAGGCTGGGGCTTGCGGGCTGGGAGCTGGGGCTCTGGGGGCTGTGAGGTGCCAGGGCACGGCTCACAGTGGGAGCTGTGAGCAGAGGCACTGCCAAGCTGTGTGACAGGCTGCTGCTGGCCGTGGCATCACAGAGGCCAGGTGCCGCCGGCACGTGTGTCCAGGGCCAGCAGCGGGCAGGTGGAGTCTGTCAGCCGGTGAGTGCACACGCAGGGGGAACGCTGGGCTGGGTGGGGGCTGGCAAAGCTGGGCTGGGGGTTACAAGGCAGAGTGAGAAGTGGGATCGTCAGGGCTGCCAGTCCAGGTGGCCCCAGGTCCCTGCTGGCTCCCAGCCAGAGGTGCTGAGTCCCCTTTCTCCCAGCAGGCCATGCCTCCAATACTTGCTCTCGTCCTGGCCCTGGTAGCCACCCCCACTGTGCTGAAAGGGAATTTACAAGTTCAGAAGGATGAAATCAAAGAGATGCTGGAGCGTGAGGAATATGTGCATCAGGAGATGACTCGGCTCCTGGAGGAGATTGTGGGGAGCAGTGGCCCCATGGAAATGCTGCTGTCTTCTGCATTGCAACATCAGCGTCTGCTTTGGGCCACTGCAGCAGCGCTGCTTCTGGTTCTGCTGGCTGTGGGCTGCTGGCTGGTGAGAAGAAGAAGGTGTGTCTGTGGCAGCTGCAGGGAGGTGAAGGGTTTCAAGAAATACGTGATGGTTGCGAGCAAGGAGCCCAGCGGAGAGGAGGTCAGTGATGACGAGGTTCAGGTCAAGGGTGAAGAGAGTAGTGGCAGCCCTTTGGCTGTGCCCACCCCATCCAGGATGGGCACATCCAGGATAAGGCTGGAGCCGCTGTCAGCGCCCTGATCTAGTTGAGAATGTCCCCACAGCTCATGGCTGTGGGGTCACACTGGACGGCCTTGCAAGGTGACTGCCAAGCCCAACCCTTCTGGGACTGTGTGCTTCTCCAGCAGGACCTGCCCAGCACGAAGGGGCTGAAGGAGCTGGTGGACGAGCTCCTCGGTGTCTGCCGAGTGCTGTCCCGAAGGAATTTCATGCCGGAGTTGCACCTGGTCGCCGGGACGTACAGCAGCCGTGAAGTCTGCAGCGTCCAGGAGAACAGCAGCACCTACCGCCCGCTGGTCACGCTGCGGCCACCCCCCGGCCACTCCTTCGTCCCGGAGAGCGCGGAGCATCCGCCAGCCGGGCGCGTCCGTGTGGCGCTGGAGTGCCTGTGCTGCGGGGAGCGGCTGCTGGGGCCGACGTGCTTTCTCCACGCCTCTGGTGGCCAGCTGCCCAGGGATCAGGAGTGGTACCTGCTGGACACCCTCTGCACGGGCTCGTACCTGGACGCCGAGAAAGTCACCCGCTGGGTCCAAATGTTGGTGACGTCGGCCTGGCAGCTTTTGCCCCAGTCGCGCCACTGCCGGCTGACGGCGCTGCCCTCCGGCAAGGGCTGCAGCTTCCAGCTGAGCGGCACCTCAGGCCTGCCCTGCAGCATCGAGATGGCTCTGGCCCTGGAGCAAGGCAGCTCAGGTGCCTACCTGAGCCTGGAGTAGGCAGCAGCCAGCCGGCTCTGCCAGCAGCGCCGTGCGGGCCAGAGAGCTGCCGCTTCTCAGACTCACTGGCACCATGCCACTGCTGCTGAGGTGACAGCCTCGTCACAGGCGCAGTGCCAAGCTGAGAGAGGGGTGATCTCTGACAGTGGCACTGAAGGTGAAGAGCTTCCAGGCAGGACAGAAAATGGCTCTTTGTTTTATCTCTTCTTTCAGTGCTGCTAAGAACTAAAATTCATAAATAATAATAAAAACTAACTATAATAAAATTATACCTATTAATTGTATTTATTAATAATAATAAAAACTAACTATAAATAAAAATAAAAACTAAGAATTTAGCCTGGAGCAGGCTGGGAACACAGGAGCACGGAGCCCTTTCTAGGGCTGTGTCGGCTGAGGGGGCAGAGGGAGCCCAGCAGGGATCAGGCACAAAGCAGCAGTGGAATGAGCCCCTGTGGTGGCAGCAGGCAGCTCTGGGCTCTGGTCACTGCTCGTGGCATTTTCTGCTGGACCATCTCTCAGAGGTCTTGTCTTGTGCTCTGTGTTTGTAAGCACCTGCCCTCTTGGTGTGGGTCGTCTTCTGCACCTTGGTTTCTCCAACTTTTCCCAGCCTGTCAGCAGCAGCCCCTGTGCAGAACCGGCTAGAAAACATGAGCAGCAAGTGACAGAATGAGAGGACACAGTCTTAAGCTGTTTTTCATAAGGGACATAAGTTAGATACTAGGAAAAAGTTTTTTACAGAAAGGGTAATAAAGTACTAAAATGATCTGCCCAGGCAGGTGGTGGTGTCACCATCTCTGGATGTGTTTAAAAATAGACTGGATATAGTATTCTGTTCTGTGGTTTAATTGAGGTGTTAGGGCATGGGTTGGACTTGATGATCTTGAAGGTCTCCTCCAGCCTAGTGATTCTGTGTGATATAAAACAAAGTACTTAATTATTTTAATATAATGTGTTATATAAATATATAATATATTGCTTATTATGTCACATATAATATATGATAGAAAAATTAAATATACAAAACATATATTGTAATGCATATTTCAATTCAACAAGAAGCCTAAACCCATCTTCCAAACCTGACTCTTATACTTTATCTGTTGTATACAATTATCTATATATTTTGTTGAATATACATATTATATAAAATTGTTATAAATTTACTTAATATATGTAAAGCATTTATTATATTATTATTACATAATAGTATAAAAAGCTCAAATTTCCCCAGAGAGGGGTTTAGAGATGAACATGTAAAATGCAATTTGGGGGCTGAAAGATTTGGTCTAGTGCAGCCTCATGTTTCTCAAGAGATGTTGGCTCCAAAACCATCTCTGCAGAAGAGGAGTGACAAATATGAATGAACCCCAGAACTTTTGCCAAAAAAACTGGGACCTCAGAAGGAAGTCAAACCAAGCAGCCATCAAGCCCAGCCTTTTATTGGTGGTACCACTAGATGGTATTCATTCTCCAGCTTTCCCCATTTTTTTGTTCTAATTTCTTTTTCCTTTTTTTTTTCCTGTCAGATGCTTTGTCAACCTGCACTTGCACTAAAATGTTTAAACTGAGTAAACCTAAACAGGTACTTTGGGTGTGTGAGCAAGTCAATAATTTATTATTTTTTATTAGTAATTTTTTCTTTTTTTTTTGCATTTGTTAGACTTCTTCCTCATGACAATTCACACAAGAGGAGTCAGATGAGCACATCCACCGCCTCTGTTTCACCTTCTTGGAGCGGAGATCACCAGCCAGGAAGAGAAATGTTGTCTTTTTAGTCAGCCAATTGAGTGATCGAAGAGTTATCACTCAGCTGGTGATCATAATCCCTAGTTTGTGCTTTTTTGGCTGATGGAGCAACAGGTGGAATCTGTTTATTTTTACATTCTTTAAGGGGAGATGCTGTTTGAAATTAACTGCAAATTGCATTAATGCTTTCAGCTTCTCGGGCTTTAATGATTTCACTTGGAAAGCAGCTCTTTAAAGTGCCTCACCACGCAAGCAGCACAAGGAAAACCTCTGTGTTTCTCAGAGATTACAGAACTCTGTTTCCATTCCCAGAGTGTTTCTGCAGAACTGTATCACACAAGAGCACTTGCCCACAAAATCAGAGTGCACATTTTCTGCACAATGCTCACCCAAGCTGCAGTAGCTCTTTTATCCTCTTGTAGCTGTATTTTTGATCTTTCTCTTCCCCATGCCCAGGAGTGATGGAGGAGTGATTTTTTTACCTGCACTTTGCTTTTCCTTCTTTAATGTGAAACCCTGCAATAGGACAATAATTTGCTTAAGAAATACACGTTCCTCATAACAGACACAGTGGAAGGAGTTAATCTTCTGGGTATTCTGGAAATAAAATACAGGTTTATTACATCTTCACTGCATTTTGTACTCTGTCACTCTCATCTGAGCTTTAGCAAGGAAAAAGAGAAAGTAACTTTGGTAGAAAACAATTGGTGCAGCACTGCTACAGCCCCCGAACCTGAGGACTGTACAGTCAACCACACTTCAATCTACTTCATTTTTTTTTTTGTTTTCTTTCAAATACAGTTGCTCAGTAGAAGAATTTTTTAAATTCCTGTGAGCCAGTGCCACAGCCTACACAGTATTTCTCTTGATCTCACTTGCTTACCCAACTGATTATTCCTTCCTGAATAATCAGCTTTTCCCAATGGATCCGTAAAACAATTTATGAAGCAAAGATTACTTCCGGTCTTCTAGCATAACCAGGCGTATGGGAGGTGTGAAAACATGCACAGATTTTGTTTTTACCTCTTGCTGATGGGAGAGAAAATGGGTATTAAAACCATTCTGAAGCTCACAGCTGGTCTCAGCCCGGATGTCAAGACCAGTGGCTTCACATGATTCGGCGTCTTGGGTACAGAGAGACAAGCTCTAACTCAGTTGTTCAAAACAGAACTGGTTTAATAATACAAAAATAACAATCACAAAGCCATATGGAACAACAGGAACAAACTGGGAGAGAAAGAGGGTCCAAGGAGGACTGATGTGAGCCAAAGCAGAGGCAGCAATCAATCCCCAGGTGTAGGGTCTGGTAGGAGTTTAAGTAAACTTGGATCAAGGGAGGAGTTTAGGGAAAAGGTCCAATAGGGAAAGGTTGTTCCAGGAATATTAAAATTTTTATGGCAAACATAGCCACTCATAATATAGAGAACAAAGGACTTTCTAGCTAAATTAACATACATAAAACATGAAGAATTATGGGGGCAAAACTTGTTTTCCCTTACTTTGAAGGGTGCTCCCACAGCCTCAGGCCATTGTCATTCACTTTTTTGTTGAGCTCAACCCCGACACCATTCATTTGCTGTATCAAAAAGTAGGTGTCAGTTAAAATTAAATTTTGTAAATAACTTGTACCAGGAGAGGTTTTTCGTGTTTCATGAAGACTACTATAAACTATCAGAAATACAGTTTTTTCTGTGAGGTGTCCAGGACACGTGCATCCATTATTAATCAGCTGAAATCATCCCTTGGAATCTCTTTGCAGGACATATATACCTCATCTTATCCTGGCACCTACAGGAGGGAAAAATAAGTAAAAATTAAACAGAAACAAATTCTAAGGAGTTCTAACAACATATTGATTTCTCTGTGCTTGCATGCCTCACCTGATTTTCCACTGTCTAGTAAGATGCAGGCTGCACCTAGACCATTTCCTGCAGCTGTATTACATATGGAAAATTTTCTTGGACTTTTGGTTTGTTTTTTTCCCAGACACCTAAGAAGTGCAGCTACTTACTTTTGGAGGTAATATTTGTCACACTTGATTGCTCCCTCCAGCTTCATAAAATTTTAAGTACTCTGCATCTATAAGACTTCCTTCTCTTGTCAAGTTGACTTGAAATTGGCTGGTACATCCTTAAAGGATGTAAACTGACACACAACGAGACAGGCAGACACATGCAGCACATTGCAGTTTCTGCACTCGTTTCAGGATGAAATGCTGAGGTTAGGCAGCAATTAAAGAGAAAGTTACAAGTAAACCCCATTTTTTATTTTAAATTTTGAGGTTAACTAAAACCCCAGCAGAAGAGAGAACTGCATGACTATGGTGACTTGGAGCTGGCTGCTGGGCAGGTGTAAACATTTCCTTGGCATATGGGGCCAGGTTTTGGTGGATATGTAGCCCAGATGATGCAGAGTCAGATCTAATAAACTGCAGTTGATTCAAAGCAAGGAACAGTCCTGCCAAAATTTTTTTCTTACAGGAAGAGAGGAACAAGAAGGAAGTTAGAAATTCCTTTTCTCCTGGATTTGACAGCTATGCCTACGTCTTTGTGTTAAACCACATCTGGTCTCCTTCTGTTTCTCTAAACTCTGATTACCTCAACGTCTACAAAAATCATGTTCGTGTGGACAGGTGAGGATTTTAAGCTCTGAATTCAATGCCAGGCACTTCAGAATCTAACTAAGCAACTTCTATGGAAATTACAGGATTTATGAAAAGGTGATATACAAGATTCTGCAATTTGGGATTAATTTTAGAGACCATTAAAAAAAAAATTAGACAACTCTTCATTACTTAAAGTGGGATTTGGGGTAAGCTATATCTCAGAGTAACCAAATTATTCCCTTCATTTGTAGGATTTAAATTCATTCATTTGGCATTAATCTGACCTGTGGATTGCAAGCTTCCATGCAGTAAATTTGCATCAAACCCAGCAGAAAGAGCAAAAGTTACGGTATCTGTTACTGTTCAGAATCTTCTCTCACTTTTTTTTCCACCAGTAAGCTCTGGCTAAAGAAAATGGAATTACACACAAGAAAAAGGAATTATGTAATGAATTGCTGATACTTTAGTCCATATTTGCTTTGTGTGAAAGTTTCTGACCTGCTCCAGAATTATTGGTTCCAGTGCATTTTAAAGATTTCTGAAAGTTTTTGTTCAAAGCCAAAAGATCAAAGTGCCCACAGGAAGTCCTTGACCACTTACTACTTGCATTTCTTGAGGATAAATGATACTGCTGGGTGATCCAGGGCTTCCAAGATGGAAACAATTTGTATGTTGGGCTTCATAGGGGAAGCTGAGTGCATGCCAGAAACAAATAATCTGTACTTATCTGATGTGTTACTCCTCCAATGGATAACCTGACACAGCCCCAAAAAATTAATAACATGGACCACACAGGCTTTAAAAAGTCAGTCTGTACTTGTGGAGGGTTTAAAACTGCCTAAAATCATCAGTGCACCTACCCATTTCCTACTCTGAGGTAGGAGTTAGGAGGAAGGGAAAACAGGCTCAAAACTTAAAAGGTATAAAGAAAACTTCATTAACTGGACTAAAAGAATAGTAAGAATCAGAATAAAACCTTCAGAACACTTCTCCCTTGCCCACAGCTTCTCCTTTCTCATTGACAATGTAGAGAAAAAACCTGGGATTTGCAATCAGTTATCACCTCTATTGTAGTTGTTCACCAGTTCTTGTTGGGAGAGGAGATTCTCTCACCATTCCAGGGAGACTTCTCCACAAGAAACTGTTCTCTTGTGGCTTCAATGTCACAGCAAATCTGCCACCTGGGAAAGGAAATCTGTTTGCAGTGTGAAAGTCCCTCCCATGCCTTGCAGCTTTCCCAAAGCTGCTTTCATAGACCAGACCAATTTATGGGGTACTATTTTAAGGATGAGCTGTTCCAGCATAAAAACCCAAAAGTTCTCTTCTTTTATCTCTGGAAACAGAGGCCTTTATTTATTTATTTATTTTTTACATTATTTATTTATTCTTCTCTCCCTCTGGCAAAGTTTCTCATCTCTGTTCAAGCTTCTCACTGGATTACAGCTTTTCAGCATCCACATGCTCCAGCATGAGGGCCCTTTTCTCATGGGCTGCAGGTGAATGCTGCATCCCCCCCATGCTCTTCCATGAATTACAGGGGAAAAAACAAAGTCTGATATATCAAAAATACATCTTCACCATAGCCTTACAAAGAGAATTTCAGACCAAGACCAAGGCATCTCCTCAGTCCTCTCCTAACTAGAATTTGACTCCTTCTTTACTGACCTCAGCATCCCGTGTTGTTTTCCTTATATGTGTCTTCACCCTTTCCTTTCTCCTGGTTTGGGAGAGAACTGGTGTTCTCTCAATCTGGTGTTTCTTCATTTGTTCTCGACCTTCATCGACTGAAACAGTTTTTATAGAGTTCTGCAGCCCTGAAAGGTTGATCTCCTCTAGGCCGTGCATCAGGATCGCTCACCATGCCTCTCGCTGCTGGTCACTTAGTCTCTGCTGACACTGTGCCGGCTGCCAGCTCTACTCAGAGAAGAAAACTTCGTGCAGAGAAGAAAACAAAGAAGGAATGGAAAGCTGCTGCTGTTGTTTTTGCCCTTCTCTCAGCAGCATGGATGGCTAAAAGTGTCTAAACAAACATGCTGAGGCTAAACATTCTGAGGCAGCCATGGCCGCGTGCCGTTGCCTCCATCACGCTGATTTTGCAGCCCTGCACTTGCTGCTCCGAATCAGGCTCCCAGGCCCTGGCTGCTCCTGGCCTTGAGACCACTCCTAGCACTGATAAAGCCTCTGGCACGGCTCAGAGGTGCTGCTGGAAAAAGGACCAGTGGGCTCTGCTGGGAAGGGGCCTGGCCCCACTGGGAAGGGGCCCCAGCCGGGATGGGGCTCGATGGGCTCCCTGGTAAGGGGCTCATCAGCTCTCTCACCACCCCTTAGGGATAGAAAATCTCAGCTGGGTGGCATGGGGCCAGCCCAGCCACACAGGCCATGTGGGGCCATTCTAACAGGTGCCCAGTTATGTCTTCAAAAGTCAGAAGCCAAGAGAGAGATTTCCCAGCTTGCCTGTCTTTAAAATGTCAATCTCTCAGAGGAAGATCTAGGTTTTTAAATGGTTTCATAGGTAGTCAATTCTCAGAGCTAGCCAGCTCTTGCTATTTGCTAGGCACAGAGTAGCTCTTAGCAGCTTCTCAGTAAAATAATTTCCATGAATGGCTTCTTTCCTTCTCACCAAATGTCAATTAATGCTAAACTGGTCCTGCCTCTGAACAAAAGTGGGATATCTCACCTCAGTATGTCTCAGCCCTGTACCAAAATGTTTTACCTTGGCCATATTTGCCCTAAACATCTTGGGGTTGTCACCTGTGGGTCTCACTGAGAATATTCTCCCAGTGCTCACTTAGGTTGTTCATTATTGGTGGAAAGGAATGTCTAATCTGACCACAGCCAGGATTAGAGGCCAAACAGCCTAGAAAAGGTACAGTTTGAAAAGCTGCTTATGCCAGAACAATATCAATTCCAAACTCCAGGGGTGGTGTATGACACAGCCTACATGAAAACCTGGACAAGATCTGATATGTGTAATCCAATACAAAAGATGGAAAGGTGACTTGGACAAAAAGGAGTTTTGTGAAAGAGGACATAACTTCTATTCCTGTTCTACTTTATTCAGAAATTGGTCAAGGTCTGATTTTATCTGACTTCTGTGCTGCTGCTGCAAGCCATACAACTGTATGTAAATCAGGTCTGCATTTTGTTCACACCCATTTTTATACCTATTTACTCAAGTTTTCCTGAAACTTCAGCATCTTGTTTTAGGCACTTTTGGCACCACTAGATTTCAATTTTTTGTCAGGAAACATAAAGCTCACTGGAGTGCTTCATGAAGCCTGATGACCTAAGTGGTAATGTAATAATATACTGGTACCAAAAAGAACTTAGATTTAGTGTTTGATATGCCCTGGGCCATGGTGGCCTGCCTTGAACATGTGAGATAATCACACTTTCTCTTAATTCTCCTTGCATTTTCAAGTTTAGGTGTTTATGAACCTTGCAAATACGGTCTTATTAGTAGCTGTGACAGTTCAAAATAGAAAAAGAACCCAACAGAAACGCACAACAGAACAAGTCCACAACGTCTGCAAAAGGGGTGGTATCTTTCACTTGCCAGCTTCCATCACTGGAAGGAAATAAATGAATTTTCAGGCACAGAAATCTTTCACCTCCCATATGTAAGCAATATAAATGATACCATTTGCCAGCACTGAAGAGATCTAGATATGAAGTCTCACACAAAATCCCCCTTGAATACTTTTCCTGAATACCATAAAATGGCTGGAAAAATAGTTTTATTTGGAAATAGTGGACTTGACAGGAAGGACCAGACCCCCAATAGGCCTTACCCTAACCCTTAACTTTTATTACCAGTAACTGGGTTCAGTATATTTACTCAGAGCTGTTTCATCAGGCCTTCCTGCACTGCTGGATGCACATGGATGTGTTTACATAACACTCTTCCAGTCTCTCCAAGGGAATATTCCAAATTAACTGCATAGACTTGTCCTAACAGAGTCCTTTAAAAACTCCAGGAAAGGTTTCCTGCAGAGGCACCACACAGTATTTTAGCTAGGCAGATTTTCATTCTGTTAGAGGTGTTTTTTTTGGGTTTTTTTTTGCAAAGTTTTTAATTTTCAGACTCTCGGCCTTGTTGAAATAACATCTTTAAATGCCATATTTATAAGCTTGACTTTCATGGAGACAACAGAACTTCTCTGTGGATTAAACTTTACATTTGAAGAACCACCACACTAGAAGAGAAGCCTAAAAACCGAAGTAAACATCTTTGATCATTGTTACAATGCAAGAACAGAGGTGATAGAAGTTCTGTGGGCTGTGTGCTGGTTCTTTGTGCATAGAAGGGAGGAGACAGCAAAAAGGAAACCAAAAGTCACCTTTTATTTTTTTTTGGGTCATATCTGCTGTATCACTTCCTGAGTATTTTGTGAGTATCCAGCTCAGCCCAAAGAGCTGAAGTGTCTCAGTAGCATAAGGTCATGTAATTTTGAAATTTCTCCCTGTGGAGAGCTAATCCTTAATTTTCCCTAATGGGATTTGCCCTGCAGCAAGAGGTGGGCTTGTTTTGAAGGGATGAATTTCCTTCATTGCAACCCAAGAAGAACCTGAATTCATTTATTTATGCTTTCCCTGCTAGATTTCATGAAGCCACTTGTAGTACTCTCTAAATGCAATTCTGTGTGGGTGAATTTCTACACTTGTGTCCCATTAAGATGAGTCATCACCACCAGGGATGAATGAAGCTCTGGGGGAGCACCATGGTTTTCTGCCCACTTTGTTATAACATATGATGGTGTCTCACTGAACAGCTGGGCTGATCAGGATGGTCTGTGCAGGACCTGAGCAAAAGAGCTCAGAATACTCGGTTCTTGGATCTGTGTCCATAAAAGGGTGACTCACAACCAACTATTTTATCTCATTTTTGCTGTCACGCCAGATACTTATTTTCATCTGGCATCACTGCTGACTGTCATTGCAGCAATTGTGCAGCAATTGTGGCAGACTTCTGCTTCAAGTTTAAGTCTGGTCAAGCCATGTCCCACCCTCCCTGGAATTCCTATGCCCTTAAAACTCTTAATAAAACTCTCTGCTACTAAATTTCTTCTTGGTTTTCTCTCCAACCCTGCTTTCTTCCTCATAACTTAAGGGCTCTCTGCTTTTCTCCAAAATCTATGGGCAACCATCAAAGAGAAAACTCCTATATACAAAACTCAAAACAATTTTTGCTGGAGAATTTCAGTGCTTCAGTTCTTATTTGCTTCTGGAGTTCTTCCTTTCTTTGTTCTCCTTTCAAACACTGACCCCTCACCAGCAGGAGTGAAGGTTCTTGCTCTTATCTTCGTGCTGCACTACTCCTCTCAGCTCTGGGTGCTTCAAACAGCTCAGTTATGTTCCATCTTCCAAGTGTTTGCCACAAGAACAAACAGCCCCAGGGCCACAAAGGCCAAGGTGAGGTTTGTACTCTGCTTCCCAGCCCTGGAAGGGCTGTAACTCTTTCAAAAGAAGGGGTGGAATTGGGAGTGGCTGCAGATCTCAGCCTGAGCCCAGCCCTCTGTTACAGAGCTAGAAGAGGATAACCTTGAGATTTTGGCTATTTCTTCTGTCTTCCCTTCCTATTCAGAGATGTCTATTCTAGGAATGTAGCTAGCCCTGGTGGCAGCCAGGAGGGCAGCATTTTCATGTGCTTCTCCAGCCAAGCTAACTTGCTTCAAAACTCCTTGCCTGGATGTCTGCTTCACATGTACACCCTAAATGTCCTCAGGACATGCTGAGCACTTACCACTGCTATATAAAATAAAGTTTTTTCACTGAGAGCAATGAAGAAAGAACATTTTCCACATGGTTTTTTCTTCCTCACCAGAGGGACCTCTGCCATCTTCCCATTGTGCACCCTTTCCTTTGTATCTGCACTGCAAAATGAAGCCAGAATATATTGTCAGCTGCTCTCCAGTAAGGACAGCTTGTATTTTGTTGAATTGGGTTGGCAGTTTTTTATTATTGTTTGTTTGAGTTTTTTTGTTTGTTTGTTTTTTATATATATATATACATTTTTTATTATTATTATTTTTTTCTTTACTTTACACGAAACACATTCCTCTTTTACCTAAACCAGTTAACCATTAAGCACTGATAAAAACTTCCAAGATATGCTTCCATTCTTTTTTTTTTTTTTTTTTTTTTTCACCACAGGTATGAGATCCTCCAGAGACTCAGAGCATTCTTTCATGGAAAACATGGATATGGGAATTAAGGCCAGCTCCAGGGCCTAGTGGAGATGAGAAATCACACATCTGCATATCTTAGTTTTTTGGTTTTGCATGTGGGTAGATAGAACCTGGCCCACCCACAGATGATTTTTTCAGCTTGTCTCTAGCAGAATGCAAATTCTTTTTGCCAGAAAAATAGGTGAAAATGTGAAATGAAAGACATGGGCTGAAGGACTTCTCTGAAGAATTCAGACAACACAGGAGCTTGTGTGTGCTATTATCCACTTTCTTTGCCACCTGAGGCAGCACTCAGAGTGCCTTGCAGCAGCTGCTCTGGTGCCACACTGCTTTTCCTGGTGTTTTCTCTTTTAATTTAGGGTTATTTTTTTCATTTTATGTTGGGTTGGTGTCATGAGTAGAAGTATGGGGGGAAAAGGGGCAATATAAGTGTCAGGAGTAAGTGTAGTAAGAATTTATTGGCCTTGAACCATCCATGCATTCCTGTTGATGTTGGGATATATGGAGGCAGTCAGCTCTAAGACACAGCTGGTGGTGGTCTGGCTCCTGAGGGAAATAAAGAGAATTAATACGGAGCTACACATCATTTTCCTACTGTTGGCATTCCTAAAGCCACAAGGGTGAATTTATCTCTTCTGCAGTCTAGAGGCATTGCTTCAAGCTCACATGAGAGCCCTGGTGTTTACTTCACACCCAGAAGGGCAGCTCCCAGCATAAAATGCTCTCTTTCACTCCCAAAATTCACAACATCCAGGGTCTAACACTGTGCATTGGTGGAACCCAGATCAACAGGTTGGGACTGTGCAGCATAGGAAGGTAGAGGACAGCAAAATTCCAGTTCTGCTCAGAAGGAAAGGCACAGTTCTGTTGAAGGAAGAGAGGTCAGGCTTGGTTTCCTAGTAGCACACAAAACAGAGAGGTGTGGGACCAGAGTTACTCAGAAGAGCAGTCTGTCAAATCTCCACACTGGATCAAATTATTTTCCAAAAAGAGGACTTTAACTAATTTTCAAAGCAATCTAACATGTTGCACTAATTTCCAGTTCCTTCACTTCCAAATAAATCAATGACTGACTGAGATGCTACATCCTGACCCCAGCACAGAAAAGGAGCAAGAAAAGCAAGGTTTGTTCTTTCTTCTGACATCCAAAGCAGGCTGCTTATATCCCACCAACTACAGCTCAGCTTAGAAAGCTCTGGAAAACTCAGTCTTGCACAAAACACAAAACAGAGCCTCAAGTGTTATTTCTTACAATGGTAAAATTCAGTTTCTAGGCTTTTTTTTTTTTTTTTTTCCTTTTCTTTTTGGATTTGTTTATTTTCATAGCATTCCACTGTTTCAGAAATAGTCATAAACTGTCATGCCCCAAAACCATGCCTGTGGCTGATTCCAGCCACAGAACATGAAAGCCCACTTCTCCAAGTGCTGTGATTTCTCAGGAATGCTGCTCTTGTACTGGTCAATGATGGCTGTAGGGGGGAAAAAAAAAATAAAAAGAAAGGCAAATTATAACCCAGAAGGATGCAAGCCTGGAAAAAGCTTTCATTCTTTCAAGCAAACAAATTATTTCCTTCCAAGATGTTGACTTGTGTTGATTGCAACATCCAGCCAGACCATCCTCACATATTTTTTGAACAAATTATACTTGGTAATGATGAAGAAGTTGTAATAAAAAAAAAAAAAATTAAAAAAAAAAAAAAATTAGAAAAGTGATAAAATTTACTCCCCTGGGATACAGTGCTAATTATTTCTGCTCATATGGATATGGAAAAATTACACTTAATGTTAAAAATACTCTTTGGATAAAAGACATGGTTATAGCTAAAAAAGCATAATGTAGCAGGAAGGAAACATGAGTGCATTGGCTTGTGTGAGAACATCATCTATCACAGGACTCACAGCTTAGCCAAGATATTTGTGCCAACTATTCTGCTGCTTTATAATTAACAAAGGAAGAAATAGATTGAGGGTTTGGCTCAGAGTTGTTATCTTTCATATGTTAACAATTTCAGGGATTCTTTACTTTTTTTTCTCTTCTGCTCTTTAGGGAATGAAGAGGGAAGGGGTGCTAGAGCACAGAGAAGAAAGTGATGTTTTCTGGACCAGCTCAGACCCCTGGAATCCATCCCAACAATACGAGTTTGCATCAGTGGGTGACTTTTTTAAAAAGCACAGCCTTGACAGAATTTGGCAGGAGCAAAATGCATTCAGCAGAGAACTTCTGGAGCGTGTTGCCATTCCATCCTTGATGCCTGAGGCCCATCACAGTGAAATGCCAAATAATGGCAAGCTGTCCATGGCCACTGAGAGTGGCTTATGGAATTTGGGAACATTGTGGACAAGAGCCCAGCTTTGCACCTTCGTGGTCACTGAAGGAATTTCACATAAATTATGATTTTTTAAAAATTTTTTATTTTGTGAGCACTAAAGAAAAGTGCATCTAAGTCCTTAGGGGCCAAGAAAGTGCTCAGAGCATACTTGTCTTTAAGCACAAGTCACTTAAATTATTTTAAAATGACCGTGTGATAATAATGATTTCATGAGGGGGAGACTATATTTTCTATTTTTACAGACCAGAAATTTCAGGTCTGTATGCAAGGTAAAATTTTCATTTCAAGTTTGTTAGGAAAGTTGATCTAGGAAATACAGATCCCTGCATCAAATAAGTGTTCAGCTTGCTCAAATATAACACCCAAAAAAACCCACCTAACAGACAGAATATAATGAATAATAACACAGAATGTTATTATCGTCGTAATAAAAAAAAAATCATTTAAGTTTTGTAGCCATTTTCAAAGGAAAACAAAGGAAAAACAGGATTAGTTTATGGAGAGTTAACAAAGATTTTCTCCTTCATACATAAACTGAGAATAATTTTTTCACTGACGTGAAAAAAATTTGTTCTGTAAAACAACAAGATTATTAAAGATATAATTCTCCCTTTACCTGCATAAACTAGAATAGTCTCAAAATTCAAACCTTGTGCATCTCCCTGATCCTTGCTGCCTCTCAGCCTCATTGATTTCTTGCCACAATGCTACCTGCATACCAAAAGAAAGAATTTCACAGTTTTCAGAGAAAGGGAAAAATCTTAATGAGGTTTTTTTACAGAAAAATATCTTGACTCTGATGTGAGCAGAGGGATGGAGCTGCAAACAAACAGGCCCCGCTTTCTTGGGCTGATTAACCCACATATAGCAATGGTAACAAACAACATTCTGTATAAAACCAACAGACCATTCTTTGCTGTCTTTTGGAAACACCCATAATATTATTCATGGAGACAAAACCATGCATTTTTGGGGAAAAAATCCCCAAGACCCAAGCCCTAGGTGGAATATGTATTTTTAAACAAACAGCCTAATATTTAAAGCTATTGAACTTTTTATACCAGGCATATATATATAATATAATATAATATAATATAATATAATATAATATAATATAATATAATATAATATAATATAATATAATATAATATAATATAATATAATATAATATAATATAATATAATATAATATAAGTAATATAATATTATATAATAATATATAATATAATACATATTATTATATTATATGATATATTAATGTAATATATTAATATGTTATATTATTAAATTATATATTATTATATTTTTATCATATTATCTTCACTTTTTATTATGTCCTGAGACTGATCTGCCTTTTTAGGTCCATATAATAAGAGAGAACAAAACTTGTAGTATTAGTTTTTCAAGGTGTAGCAAACTGATTTCACCAGTTTTTAGGTGTTTGGGTTTGAGGATTTTTTTATTTCTTTGTGGGTTTCTTGGTGTTTTTTTCTTGTTGTTGTTGGCTTTTTGGTATGGGGTGAGATTTCTTTGGAGGGGTATGGAAGTGGGCTATTTATCACCTTCTCTCAAATTACCAGCAACTTCATTAACACTGTTTTAAAATGTCATACAATGTTTATTTGCCTGGGCTGAAAGAGATGTTTTTTTCCTGACTGGGAAATGGAAACATCTGGGAAAGGAAACATGCTCAAAATGCTGTCTCCCTGGAAAGTGCTGAAAGTTTCATATCTCAGAGAGCTGATAGTCTGATGCCTTTGAGCAGCCTTCTTTGTGTGCTCATGCTGTCTCTTGTCTTGAAGACAAAGATTCTTAAGATCTTTGCATTTTAACACAGTCCATTCTGAATCAAATTGATAGCTGTTACAAGCTTGACAAATGGCTCCTCCTTCCCTTTTTCCCTTTTCGTTTTTGTTTCCCTTTTCCTTTTCCTTTTTTTCCTTTTCCTTTTTTCCTTTTCCTTTTCCTTTTCCTTTTCCTTTTCCTTTTCCTTTTCCTTTTCCTTTTCCTTTTCCTTTTCCTTTTCCTTTTCCTTTTCCTTTTCCTTTTCCTTTTCCTTTTCCTTTTTTTCCTTTTCCTTTTCCTTTTCCTTTTTTCCTTTTCCTTTTTCTTTTTTCCTTTTCCTTTTCCTTTTTCTTTTTTCCTTTTCCTTTTTCTTTTTTCCTTTTCCTTTTCCTTTTTCTTTTTTCCTTTTCCTTTTCCTTTTTTCCTTTTCCTATTCCTTTTCAATTTCCTTTTCCTTTTCCTTTCTTTTTTCCTTTTTCCTTTTTCCTTTTTCCTTTTTTTTATTTTCCTTTTCCTTTAACTTTTTGTTTTCCTTTTCCTTTTTTCCTTTTTTTCTTTTCCGTTTCCCTTTCCCTTTCCCTTTTTTCCTTTTCCTTTTCCTTTTTTCCTTTTCCTTTTCCTTTTCCTTTTCCTTTTCCTTTTCCTTTTCCTTTTCCTTTTCCTTTTCCTTTTCCTTTTCCTTTTCCTTTTCCTTTTCCTTTTCCTTTTCCTTTTTCCCTGCCTCAATGAGAGTGAATGCACAGTAATGTGGAGACCAGTGTACTTTTTTATCCTCTCCTCACTGGCAGGCCACTCCACCCCTCCAAAGATGTCTGGACCATCAAAAAAAAAAAAAAAAGATAAAATTATGAAATCTAGGATAGGTTAAATATTAAAAACATTTTGCTTGGATGCAGCTATGCTATCACTCAGGAGCAAGTGCAAAAAAGAGGTTTTGTGACAGGTTCCCCTAGGTCATGGTGGCTGTTAATGAGGTAATATTTGATCTGGTTCATCTCTGACTTTCAGGCACACCCAAGACATTGCTCCCTCATATTTTCAAATTTAAAAAATAATTTAAACATTCCTGAAGTAAGCTGGGGAATGTTTAAATATAGAACTAATGCATCAACAACTTCTGTGGCTGTTTTCACACAGTAAGAAAAAAATAGGGTTTGAAAGAACTTTTTATTTTAGATTTTTTTTTATATGTGAACACTGACTCCATTTATTTTTCTAGTCCTTTCTGTCCTTTTCTCTGCTGATAGTGTGCCACTGTGCTCACAGTGGGCAATGTTTTCATCATGTTTGGGTGGATAGAGAAATCAAGATGCCTTGTTCATTGTCTGTGCAAAATGATGGATGTATGTGATTAAATTGGGTGTTACAAAGAATTCTGACCACCCACAAAGACCTTTTATTTAAAATAACATTGAAGGAAAATTGGTAAACTTACACTACTGTCTGGTAAACCCTTGTTAAAAAATATAGACAAAGTTTTTTTCTACTTTTCACATAGATTGGTTCCACTGACATTTGTGTTGTATCCATGAATTTAATTTTGTTTCCTATTGTAGTTATTCCTGGTAAAAGGCAAAAAAAACCTGTGCTGTTTTCTGCCTGTTGTGCATAATTTTCTTTGGCAATGGATACCTGGCATTTGAGATCTAGTTCAGACATGGCTGTGGTTAAATTTCTGTCCACTATTTAAATACTTTTTAATACAAGCTTCATTAGAAGTGCTTCAATTAGTCTTTGTACACATTTTTATCAGTTAAATAGGTTCTGAAAATCAGTTTTATTAAACAACATTGAAAGAGGAGACAGATACATTAAAAAAAAAGGAGGAAAAGTACAAAGGTTGTACAAAAGTACAAAACTTGCAAGTTTTCCAAAATGTAATTCAGAATCCTGGTTTCATTATGTGGTAACATTTTGTCACATTTACTCTTCTGATTTGCTCTACAAAATTTGGCTTCAGTCAAAACATGGATATAATATAAAATGAAAAAACATTAGAAGTTGGGATTAGAAGTTGGGGTTAGAAGTTGGGAATCTTATGTTAAAACAAAAAACCAAAAAAACAAAACAAAAAAAAAAAAACAGGCAAATTTGAAAACACCAGTACACAGAGCACAAGGAAATCTCAGTAAAATGGATGAGAGCCACAAAATTTTGTGTATCTTGCTTGTGTCTTCTGCTCAATAGCACATTGTGGCTCTGTATTCATGGTTTTGCTGTATAGATTTACGTCAGAATGCACTTACATGCAATATCTGCCCTGATTTATGCTCATGACATTACTTGGGAGTAATCTTGCTTGTATCACTGATTGTTCCAATGATAATTTGAATTATTGCAGAGAGATAAAGATATCCCTGAAGATAATTTCGTTCCAGCTGGGTCTGTAAGGAGCAACTCACAGGTTTTGGGAATTGTATTAGAGAAATAAAGTAATTCACATATGCCTCACACTGATTAAGAGCCTGGCTTTTGGATTATGCAGGAATTTGGCCTATTTCATTACCTTGCATAGCATAACAATTACAGATTTATAACAATAATGTTGACAAAAATGCACTTCAACCTTTTAAAAATTTTTTTTTTGTAGTATAAAATCTGTGGACAAATCATAGCTGACCATGAGAATAAAACCATTATCTAGAGTTTAAGGGGAAGATCCACCTTTTTGACTATAGAGCCAGGAATGATCACACTAAAATTCCACAGCTGTGTTATCAATCCACCCCTCCAAGATACAAAACTTGTGCTGACATTGCAGTCCTGAGTGTGGATTGCCAGGGACAGTTTGATGTCCCTCTTGAGGAAATGATATCTGTGATGTCCCTATGTGAAAAAAACACAGGAAAAAACCCAGCAAAAAGGCAAATCTCCATCAGGGAACCAGAGACTGATCCTCAGAGGCCAGAGAATGACTTAATTGAATTATTTTACTGCTTTCTGTAGTATCAGAGGGGCTTGAAGGTGGCTACTTGGTACAAACAAAAGTCAGGATATTTGGGGAATCTTTAAAAAAGGTCTCTCCCCAGCTTTGTGCTCTGTCACAGTTGTTAGCTCTGGTTCTTTGGCTCTCCCAGCACAGATAGCAGCTATACAAACCTTGAATTGACTAGGAGTGATATCTGCACACACTGAAAACAGTATTTCTGTAGAATAACACCAGGTAGGCTGAGCTGCAGTCAAGGTTATGATCAGGAAGGTTTAACTTTTTTTAACTGCACCTGCCAGACTTAAAAAACAATTTTCCCTCCATCAGTTTGGCCACTTCTAATGGCTCTGTAAAACTACTGAAATTTTAACAGTCAGAAATATGAGAGGCCTCTGTCATTCATGTTGAGTTACATCCACAAGTTACCTGAGCTTCTGCATGGGGTAGTGGTGAATATATACATATGTAAAGTTTGCTCCAAATTTTAAATGCAGGTATGTTTCTCTAAAACTTTATCAGCATTACTTGCCACTTGTGCTTCTGGTATTGTTTGGCTCCATGTTCTGTGGACCTTGCTTTCACTTTGGCTGGAAAATGAGGCTTGTGGTTAAGATGGTTAAATTAAAAGACATGAAAACCCAGTTTACTTCCCACAATTACCATGCACTGCCTTGGTGGATATCCAAGTTCTTCTAAAGTCGTTTATCCCATGCTGTAGCCAGGGGATTCTTTATCTTCACCTGACAAAGGAAGGCTCTATTTCATCTCCAAGGCCACTGCCTTTGTAGCACAAAATAACTGCAATTTCCTTTCCACCTTCTTCAGAGGGTTTTACTGATAGTGTATAAACCTGTGCCCTTGTACACCAGTGATGATTTTAGAGGTTCACTCTTTGGCTGACCTGCAGGGAGGAGGAATCTGTGGCAGTCCTGCAAAGGGGTCTCTTCACTCACAGTCAATACCCCATTAAATTTTTGATTCTGAGGTCCCCTGTTGAGTCATCAATGATGACTAGAGAAGGCAGCTATTTCACATTTGTTTTACAGCTATTTTACCTGTGCACATCTTTTTCTTCCTGCCATCTCTTCATTTCAAGGGATATTTTTGGTTTCTCGCCTTGGGAACAAACACACCAATTCTTTACACATCTCCTAGAGTTGTTGTTTTGTTTTGTTTTGTTTTTTTTCTTTTAAGAAAATTGATTTTCTTGTTTAAAGGCATTGTTAAGGTCGTGTCAGGCTTCTATCTTGTACTTTTTATTTCACAAAAATACAATCTCTGGGCCATACAAAATGGTCTAAAAGCTTTCTGGTAGCTGGAAAATGGCAACATTTTGAGTGTTTTTTTCCAAAACCATTCTACTAATGGCACTGTTAGGTCTAGAAAATAATATCCATTTCTCTTTGCAAGCAATCTGTGCTTACATAAAAGCCTTCTTCACTGTTTTTTTTCCTCTTCTTCTTTGTTGTTTTGTGGATTTTTTACCCCAGAAGAAAGCCAGAGCTTCTGGGTGTTTTACAGTAAGACTTCCTTGTACTCCTTGAGCAATGCAGCAGAGATTTATGATGAGTGTGAAGTACTCATCAAAAAGTATCCCAGGTTCACACTAAGAAGTTTATTACCTTGAGATTTTAATGGCATAAAGTCTCTTTCTTTTTGAGATGATTGTAAAATGCTGAAAAAAAAATATATTAACTCTGCGTCGAGAAAGACTGGGGTGGTAAATTTTTTTATTGCTTACATGTATGACAAATTCCACAGGAATAGATCTCTTCTTCCTCTTTCTCCTGTCAGAGGTGAAACAAACAAACATGAATAGGAATTACTTCGTCATCTGACATTTGAGGCTGGACACAGTTTCACAAGAGCAGACACCCCCTCTGCCAGCCGGTGAGCTCAGTTGTATGAAACACGATGTATGAAACACACTTTCAGCAAGAGAAAGGGACAGAAAAGAAATCTGGCTGCTTCACAGCCTTGGATGGCAGAGAGGAGGGGAAAGAAGGCAAATATGTCCACTGGCATGTTGGTGAAAAACAGAAACAAATGGCAGACGAGGTTGACCCATTCCAAGCAGGCAAGGTGAGGCTGGAATCAATATTGGCATTGGCCAACCCAGACAGATGTTCCTCATGGAGCTGTGTGAGCTGAGGACTGGAAATGCCAAAATGCACATGAACTCGTGGATGTACCAGTGTGCTGGAACCTGGTTTGTTGTGACACACTCCTGCATACCTGGAGAGGATATCCTTGGCCTTCCAACAGCAGGAAAAAGAGCTCCACAACATTTCCCTCCTTGTTTCCTGTGGTATTCGAAAATTTCCCTTCACTGCGGTTTATTCTGTCACAAAATCACCCGAAAAGGCCTGTGTGGCTTCTGTTATTTGGTGGTGTTAGAGCTGTGAGGAAAGAAAACAGCACCATCAACCTTCAGCAGGGCATCAGAGAGGAAACAACAAGCAAATAGACTGTAAATGTGTTGTGAAATTATTTGAACACTCCAGTGATGCCAGGGTCATCACATTTCTACTAGCACCAGTCTGAAGTGCAGCCTGACTTCTTCTGCTTCCAAACCCTCCTCACAGCTCAGGTGAGATGGACTTTGTGCTACAGGGACTTGGGCTGACTGATGTTTAGATAAGAATTGAAGCAATTTCAATAAGGCATTTATGAAGTACTTAGCCCTTCACATGAAGAGAATAAACTGGGCTATTTTTACAGGAGAGGGTGCAAAGCTCACGGTAGTAATTCTTTCTCTCACAGAAGTTTAGGTGTGAGTAACCCCAGAAACTTTATTTGAATTTATTTTTCCTTAGAGTGAGCGTTCTTTCACACAGTGAGAGCCTTAGATGGGTGTTGCAACTCTTCTAGTCCCTTTCCAGCAGGATTAAGTGTTCTCTTCATACAAAACTCAGACTGGGGCCAAAAACAAAGAGAGGAACACCACCCCTTTGGGCTACCCATGATGCAGCATTTCTTCTCGTTGTGTTGTGATCTCAGAAATCTCCTTCAGGTACAGCAGGTCCCTCCGTGATGATCTTTCTTCACTAGATGGATTTCACACCAGCTTCATCCACTGACCTTGTCAGCAGTGAAGAAAGCATCTCTGAAGCTAAAACTCATAAGTGATCTTGAGTTCAGCCAATGGGCAAAGATTTGGCTGTACATTGGTCATTGTTTTAAATTTGCTGTGGCCAACAATTTGGCTGTACTTGGGGAAAAAACACTCTCTAGAATTTTCCATTTTCTTGTTCTGCAAACCATTTCCAAGAGCCTGGCCTAAAGCCTGGTGAAACTCACGGAATTTTCCTGAGCAGGGGACGGATCACCCTGAGTTCAGGCGGATTTCTGCCCTGGGCAGGGTGAATTTTAGTTTCACTCTTCTCACCTCAGGCCTGTGCAGAGGGTTTAAGGATGGGATAAGCCCAAGGGGCGGTTCCTGCCCAGCGCCACTCCATGGAATTCACTGATCCAACATCTGGGAAGAAGAAATTCTGCTGCTGTGACACATCTCACTCTGTCAGCCTGCTGAACTGGCCCTTCATCCCTGCTCAGCTCTGGGTGTTCCAGTTGTGGCTGTCATTTGCTCTTTCAGACAATTAGCATTGGCTAACTTCAGGTCTAGTGACCTTTCCCAATCTATTGCAACCAGTAGTAGAAAACTCGTTAAACCCTGTTGTCATTTTTACCACACACAGATTTATACACACACGCACACTGGTGTGCCTTCATGAAACAAAGCTTTCTGTTGCTATTTGAACTAATTAATCTTTTTGGTTTTCTTTTATTATCATGTAGGTAGAAGCTACCATGTTATCTTCCCTCTGGTTTAATTCAACCCAT
Organism: Pseudopodoces humilis; assembly: GCF_049639895.1. Lineage (NCBI taxonomy): Eukaryota > Metazoa > Chordata > Aves > Passeriformes > Paridae > Pseudopodoces > Pseudopodoces humilis. Next base: position 4,045,886 of record NC_142203.1, read on the forward strand.
GATAAAAAACATGAAGCTAAGGGCAGAATAATCTGTTCTGGCAATTGAAAGCCATGTTTGGCTTCCTTCCTTCTTTTGAAAATGGAGCAATGCTTTCAAGTAACTCTCAAAGGATGTCATCATTTAGAGGGAGACATTTTTTCCATCAAAATATTTCATTTTTGAAACAAAAATATATTTAGGAAAAAGACAATAATTTCAATAAAAGCTTTCGTTAATGTGTCTTTTTTTAAGATGCATGAAAAGAGTTTTTCTTCAAAAACACAATTTTTTTTTCTGTTGTTTTAGGTTTAATTTTACAAGTATATATTTATCTCGATTTCCATAGTGTAATGTTATGAACAGAGTCCGACAATTAAATAAAATTAATTCATTAATTCAAGCAAAATAAGTTATCTGATGAGATTTCAGAAAAAATTGAAACCTCGATCCAGATGCTGTTGCTCTGATTCTTAATTTGAAGAAATATGCTGTGCTTTAAAAACATATTAAAGCCTCAGGGCTAGGTCCTGGAGAGCTTCCAGAGATACTGTATGCTATTTTTAAATTTGTTTCTTCCTTCTATACCTGGATTTTGTTTCACAGGGCGCTTGCACATTGATCTGAGACCTGTAAATATTTGATGAGAAATAGCATAACTTTAAAGAAAACCACACCCCTAGACAAAAAGCTGTTTCCTAGATACCCATTACTCTTGTATTCAAGCAGGACATTGATCAGTTTTAAGACTCAGCACTTTATCATCCTCCCCCTATAAAATAGCAAAGAATTTTTATAGTACAGGGTTGCAAAATAGATTTTATTCATGCCTGTGTGAACTCTGAATAATTCCACAAATTGAGGGAGTCATAATCTTCTAAATACACTTGTATTGTGTTGAGGGATTATGGTAGAAATGTCCCAAAAGTTCAAACAAATATACATGTCAAGCCTCAGAGCGCTAGGAAAATAGATTTTACTATATATGCCACCAAATATTTAGTCAGTAAGGTAATATAAACACATACCTTATTTTCTCAAATTTGCACTGCAGCATTGGCCCTCTCTTTAGAGAAGTGTAAACAGAAACCCTGTTTGCTACTGTACCTTATCACAATATCATCATTCATGGGAGAAACCACTCAGAACAACTGCTAAAAATACGTGAGACATTCACCTCCCAGCCACATGCCATGGCCTGATTTTCTCTCTCCAGCAGAATTATTCACCTGCTGCCCCCTCTTTTCACAAAAACCCAGCGTGTCTGATTCAGACCTCATGCCAAAGAGATCTGGGAGTTGGCAAAACTTCCTTTAGTCTCCTCTGCCCTTAAGCTGCAACCATCTCAGTGAATAAAAAGCAATAATTTCTCAGGTTTCAAGACCTCAGGAGCACAAAGCTGCTATGTGGAGGCTGCAGTTTCATCTGGGACTCCAAAACCTGCAAAGGAGCCCCAGTAGATCTTTCCAAGAAGCACAGCTCGACATGGAGGGTGGAAGGGCTGATGAAAATGTTGATCCTGCCCCAGGCTTATCTTCTGCCTCCTCTCAGTGCCCTCTGCCCCTCCACAGCACCATCCCATGCACAGCTTTAGCCATCTCCTCATCAAAGTCATACCCAAAGCTGAAATGCTTTCATGAAGCTCAAAGGATGAAGGAGAAGAAAGCTAGGATTTTTTTTTTTTTTTTTCCAAAGGGGTAAATTGTTCAGCTGGGATTTCACAAGTTATTTCTCTCCCAGGGCATGACAGACATGAAAAAGTTAAAGAAAGGACACTCAGTGGGCTTTGTATGTCACCTTTTTTGTCTCATGTGAAAATCTGCTCCTATTTCTGCATGCACTAGACCACCTCCTGGTGATTTCAGCTCCTCCATGAACTGAAAATAAACCTGTCACCCAGGCAGCTGCTACAAAACACACAGGCTGCTTCTGCCTGGTCACAGTCATCAGCTTCAGGCTTGAACCTTAAGAATTCTTTATCACTGCTGCTGCAAATTCTTCATGTGGTTATTTTAGCATCATGGCCAGTTAAAAAGCAGTGGCATTTATACTTGTGGACCATGTATTGGGCTTATGAGTGGAAATAGGTTAATAAACAGAATTAGGTTTATTAACAAAGGAGCTGCAGTGCTTAAGGACACATTGATTTTCCTCAGTTTAGATCACCTGTTGTTTTGTGGTTGGTTTGTTTTTTTTTTGGTTGGTTGGTTTGTTTGTGTGTGTTTATTTTAATATTGGTTTAAACATTAAACTACTGTTATATCCTGGTAAGGAAAAAAGCCAATGACAGAATAAACATACTGAAGCTTTAAAACTCTTGCTTGTCAGCCAAGGGGAGCCCTGGTGAGAAGGACTGCTCCCTCGCTGCAGAGAAAACTTTTAGGAGGTGGAAAACCAGAGTTATTCACTGGGACCTGGTGTCTGCAGCAGAGAGATGCTCCCCTGTGCTGACTGGATCCCAGCAGGTGGAAGCACACAGCACCTTCCAGCAGGCAGCTGGCACCTCCAATGAATATTTTGTGGCAGTGCACACATGCAGAGATGACCACAAGAATGCGCTGCATGTGCTGTGCCGAGATCTGCCTTAACTCTCTGAGGCCAAGGGAAGCTCCACGGAGCCTGCTGAGGGCAGGCAGGTCATGGGACAGCTTTTGAATCCTCTGTGACTCAGTGAAAACCCAGGACACCCATTATGAGCTGTGGAAAGGTCGCTTCTAAAAACAGATTTCCCCATTCCGTGTCTCGCTTTTCTTCCTGGGTCAGCCTGCTGCAAGCTCTTCCTCTAGTCTCAGTGGAGATCCTTCCTCCACCCCAGATCCCATGTGATGCTGTCCCCCTGGTGTGCCTGGCCAGCCCCACTGGCAGGAACATCCCCTGGCAGGCTGCACTTGGCAGATCAGGGCTGTGATGGGAAGGTGATGCACTGACAGCGCTTGTACAGTGTCCCAAAATGTCCCAAAATTAGCAGCCCAGCTGTGGTTTCCATGCTGAGGCCATCTCCATGACAGAGCTGGACTAGGGCAGGAGCTGCTCTGTAAATCTGAGCAGCATCTGCAAGGAAAAACGCTAAATGTGTGTAAATCAAGAAACCGAGGAATTCCTGGCCTTTTCCAATTGTCCATTCACTTATTCTGCACAGGATCTCTGTGATCCCTGGAAAACACACTAAGGTATGCATTCTGGGACTGGAGTTCCTGCCCTGTGAATGCTTGGGTATAAATCTCATATAATTGAGAATCTGGCTACATTTTTTGCCTAATCCTGCACTACCTTTAGTTTTTTGCAAGTAAAAGAAAGCAGCAGCCAGATCTGGATTAGCCTTACCCCTCTGCTCCTCCAGCTTTCCCCTTTTCTCACTAAACCCACAGCCTCTGCATGGTTTTCAGGGCTGCTCTTGAGCACAGCCAAGCTCAAGGCATCCAGGGCAATTTGTGTTACAGCAATTCCATGCCAGGGAATTCCATCTGCGAATTGGAACTGAGGCAGGCAGCAGCCAAGAAGGCGTTCTGCAAGGGAGGAATCGTAACCAGGACCAAAAATGTGCTTTCTGACACATTTTTGAGAGCTCTCTTCTCATGCTTACGCTGTAACAGGAGCTGTGGGTGTGCTCCAGACACTTCCTCTAAGCACAATTGCTTGGTGCTCCCTTCTCACAGAGGTTTTTGCTGCAGAGCTGCACAGATCTCTTTGTGGCAGCTGAAAATGGGCTCCAGGCTCTCGTGGATGAGCACTGAGACAGCAGCAGGGCATTAGGGGTGTCACTTAAACCTGCACTCAAGCCTGGGTGTTGATCTCCTGTTCAGCCCCTGGGTGACAGTGGCCTCATCCCTGCTCCTTTCTTGGCTTTTTGACCCCTCTTCTGCCATTATCCCCGCTGGTTTTTGGCTCTGCTGATGTTGAATTCTATATTCAGATTTGTCTGGCCAGCAGAATAGGGGGTGAAGTACAAAACTGAGCTGAGTCTTGATATCTAGATATGCTTGTGCTTTGTGGTAAAAGAGAAGCTGCAAGAATCAGTGAATTTTAGCCAGTGGTAAGGGTAGCTTTGTTCCCCTCATACAGACCTTGAATAAAACATTCCCAGACATCTCTCACCATCAAAGATACCATCCCTGAGGAAACTGAGCTACAAATTAAGGCTGAAGAGTAAAACACACCAACTCTGGAGAGCCTTGTAGTCCAAGGGACTGTACATTATTTATCTCAAGGAAGCAAGCTTGGAGAAGTTTGCAACTTGAAGAAAGGATTCCTCTTTCCTCTCTTTTAAAACACACAGAAAAAGCAGTATGATCACAGTACATAGATTTTTTTGGCTATATCTCATATATCAGATATTTGGCTATGTCAGATACTGTTTGCATTTTTCCCAGAAAATCATCAGATCGTGGCAATGATATATTTTAAGTCTGTTTTGCTTAACATGCTCACAGTATGCCTCAAACTTCATTTTTGGTCAAAGGAAAGAAAGAGATTACTATATACCTCGTATAGGTAGGCTGTGGGTTTTTGTCAGCACCACCAGAATAATTTTCAGACCACAACCAACAAGTCTAGTGCACCATTTTAGACACTCCAACCCCACAAAAAATGGTAGAAGATCAGATTCCATGGAGTTTCACCAGCTGAAGATCTCATGCAAATTCTACATGTACTGCAGCCTGTTTATTTGTTTAAGATGGGTTACAGCTTGAAATAACCTTGCCAAGTGGTGGAATCTAAATATTTTGAACATGATGACTGGACTACTAACATACCCTCTCTTTCTAATAGTTTCTTGAATTTCATTATCTTAAATATATGTTGCAGGGAGTAATACTGCATTGCCAATGGAAATCACACGAGGAACTATTTCTTTAGGTCCTTCTTAATCTCATATTTCTAAAATTCCAAATGGACATTGTTTTAATCTGTTGAAGACTCCATCCTGTGCTTTGTAATAGTAAACCTTGCATTATTTTTGGTGGGGGCCAAAAATCAAACAAACAAAATTCTTCCCAATTTGATTTTATAATGTAGTTCTAAATCTTCGGGGGAGAGAAAGAGAAATGAAAAGGGAAAGAAAAATGTTTATGAAGTAAATACAAAATAGTCCATATGGGAGCAATGATGGGGAAAAGGACATTATTTTACCTCATCAATCACTCCTGTTAAATACAACAGAAATGTTGGCTCTGTGTAACTGAAAACTAGCAGTTGCTTAGCTCATCATTACATATTTTCCTAGTATCCAGTAAATATACTTGTTTGCTCTTCCAGATTTCTAGATTTGTGATAATGCATGCACAAGAACAAGAGAGGAACCATACTCAGTGCCTGCTCTACCTGATCAGTGCAGGTTTGGGAATAGATCTGTTGGAAGCACAGTTTTTCCAACAGTTCTAAGTGTTTGTACCTTCTATATTTAGGTTTTAAAAGCAGGAGTTTTCAATTTCAATTTATTTCAATGGCTTAATTCACTTGTAAATCAGGTAGACATTCTGACCATTTTGACCAATGGGACCTTGTAGCTACAGCCTCAGTTGAGTCAGCTCAATATTTACCCTCAAATGAACATTTTTCAGTATCAGTGAACATTTCCTCATGGCTAACACTCATCCCAGGCTGTGAATTTATTTCCCAGGAGCAACTCTTTCCAAGCCAGAAGTGTAATTATAGCTGCAGAATTCAAAGTGCTCCTTTGTTCATCTTGTATAGGCAAGTGGAGGAAGAATTTGGCAAAAGCTTGCAATTACTGGTTAATTATTATTTCAGTTGGCTTGGTGGTTCAGATGTTTGTTGTTGATGTTTTGGTATTTTTTATTTTTTTTGTGTTTATTTTCAGAAGGTTTTAACTTGGGTTTTTTATTTTGTTTTGGGGTTTTCTTTTTTGGTTATTGGGTTTGTTTTAATTGTTTGTTTCTGTTTGTTTTGTTTTTTTTTTTTAATTTAATCTTGTCATTACATAGAATATTGTCATGGCTTCTGGAGACAATATTAACAGTTAGCTTCTCAGCTTCAAGCTTCAAAAGACTGTGACCTGATTTGAAACTTCTGCAGATAAGCAAATGACATTTTCCAACCACCAGTCATTACCACTGATAACTTAACATTGTTGGGAAAATATTCTGGTTATCTGTGTATTTTACTAAGGAGTTGGATGCAAAAATTTAAGTCTGACTTAGCCCAGATTCTACCAATCAATGAGCTACAACAATATCTCTGCTCATTCTCCTTTGGATGCTCAGATGGAAAAAACAAGCTGGATTTGGAAAGCGCCTGCTTGGGGATTTTTGTGTGAGCTTGTGTGTTTATGTGTGGGATGAATGTGTATTTTTTGTTTTTTTCACTGATATACAAGCAAATTGGAGTAACACAATTGGATCACCATCTTCCTGCAGAAAAAAAATGTAATAATACCCAGTTATGGCTATATGTAGAGTTTATTTGAGGGTGTGTATCCCATTTCTCGCTCCCCCCCCCCTTTTTTTTTTTCTGCACTGAATTTCTTATTTGCATTTTTCTTCTGAAAATTCAGATGTGAATGTATGCAGAAAGCCAAGGCAAAGAACATTTATGTCAGAAGAAAGAAACAATCAAAATAATGCTTTGCTTTCCCTTGCCACATATCTCATATCAAAAAGAAAGAAAACGCCATAAGAAGAAAATCTCAAACTGTGGAATGCAGAGACCCATTCTCATGTTGGCTCATTTTGGAGGCTCCATTGCAAAGACCAAAGCTCGGATTATTTTTGTTTATATATGCCTTCTCCTCTGTAAACAGTCATTTTACTGCAGTCTGCAATGACAGATTGGATCAAATAATGAGTACCTAATAGCAGCTGGCTAGATTTGCATAGAATGTCCTATACATTCACAGAAAATGAGGCAGCTCACTGTGACACTTTACTAGTGTTTAAAAAAAATCAGAATAACTTCAGTGCAAAATCTTTGCTTTTCATCTTGACTATTCCTGTGTAATTTTATAATCTTGATTTTAAAGAAGGAACCATGTATCAAAAGTACTTGTATCATAATTTCAAGTGAAGATTTAAAATAGTATAAAATTGTGTAAAAAGTTTTGTAATTCTTTTCCAAGGCCTTTCTTTTCTGAGGCAATAAAGATCCAAAATATAATCTGAGCATTTTGTGTTTTAGATTAAGAGAGCAATAAGCACATTAAAATACAGCTAAATTTTGCCTCAAATATTAAAAAAATAAAAGTGTATATTATTGTTTTGAGATTTATTCCATATATTTCCCATTCACCTCTTTTATTACATTTTTAGGCAGCAGACTTAATAATGAAAAAGAAGATTTTTAAAGGTGAGTTCATACTGTATAACCTGAAATGGAAACACAAAACCTGAACAAATTTATATGCTTTCAGATAGAAAACCCTTTACCCAAAATCTCACAGCCATAAAACTCCCTCACAAATTTTGCTCAAACACTTCAAAACTCCACAGAGCACAACAGTTTTGGCTCCCACTAAAAAACTTGAATGTTTTCAAACATTTTGTGTATCATGCTTTACACTATTCTCTATTCACTAGTTACACTATTCACTATTCTAGAGGTTGCAGTGATGAACAGAATTCTTCTCACTCCATAAATTAACATATTACAACTTTGTACCAACCACAATCATTGGTTTGAAAGGACATGGAAGAAGTGGCTTTGTTAACAGTGAGAAATATAGGATGAATATTTTGATCGCTTACTTTTACCCCCTCTAGTTATTTAAAGCTGACTCTTCTGGTTTTAGACCATTATGAAAATAATTCTACATTGTTCTGCAAGTAGTTAGATTTAAAAAAAAAAAAATATTAGGAAGTAAGGAACAAAGAAACAAACAAAAGTGTTGGTTAAAAATACATTAATTTTATGTCTTAAAAAATATTAAAAGTTCACCAAAAGAGACATTACTTATGCCACATCTTGCTACAAAGACAACATTTCCATCAGACAACAGTTTAGGGGGTAACTCAGAGCAGCTTCAGTTAGAAGAAACATTTAAAAAGCTAAGTTGCATCTCTTCAGTTGCAAATCTCATACAAACTTGCCCTGTTTTTTTTCTTTTTTTGTTGTTGTTTGTTCATTTTAGTTTTGTTTTTAATGAAAATATGAAACCTGCAAATAGCCTCTCTCTCCCAAGAAACACTTTGAAGACAGTTCTGCTTTCACCTTCTTTCCCACCTGACCACCTTGCCCATATGTAAAATGAGCTGGGTTTTTTGTGTTTCCACAAAACTACAAACACGACCAAACTGGTCTGCAAAGATTTATCTTTTGAGGAAGGCGAGAAACAACAGAAGAAAAATTCCTGTAGGAGGAACACCAGGACAAACCCTGACTCGTGTGCACATGGATCACCTGCTCTCTAACCAAAGGGGCAGTGTCCACCTGGGGACATTGTGCACCCTGAGCTGCCACAGGCAAAACCCACAAATTGCAGGGGAAAAAAAACCCAAAAAAGCTGCAGGCTCCATGGCAGCAGCTCCCATGGGGCAAATGATCTGCATGCCTTTTCACAAGGTGGAGCAGAAATAGCAGCAAAGTAGCACTGGCTTACAGAAATGTGCCCTTTTTTTTTTCCATAATGAGCAAGCAGATTAAAAATATCCATCCAAGGATGTCGAGGGAGCTGCTGGAAGTTGGATACAGGTCTGGAAGCAGAATAAACAAGGAAATGAGGGAAGTCCCTTCCTTCTTTCCTTCCTTCCTTCCTTCCTTCCTTCCTTCCTTCCTTCCTTCCTTCCTTCCTTCCTTCCTTCCTTCCTTCCTTCCTTCCTTCCTTCCTTCCTTCCTTCCTTCCTTCCTTCCTTCCTTCCTTCCTTCCGCCACTTCCTTCCTTCCTTCCTTCCGCCACTTCCGCCACTTCCGCCACTTCCGCCACTTCCGCCACTTCCGCCACTTCCTCCCCTCCCTTCCTCCCCTCCCTTCCTCCCCTCCCCTCCCTTCCTCCCCTCCCCTCCCCTCCCCTCCCCTCCCCTCCCCTCCCCTCCCCCCCCCTCCCCTCCCTTCCCCTCCCCTTCCCTCCCCTCCCCTCCCCCCCCCTTCCCTCCCCTCCCCTCCCCTCCCCTCCCCTCCCCTCCCCTCCCCCCCCCCCCCTCCCCTCCCCTCCCCCCTTTAACTGGCTATAAATAAGGGTTTATAAATCTCAGCTTCCCACAGATCTGCTCTCCATTGGCAGGTTTCTGGCACATTTTTGGACAATGCTCCTGGGAGTGAGCACAGAACATTTCCCAGCTCTGTTCCCACACACCTGATTTGGAGCACACACTCGCTCTACCTGTTCCTGTGTCTCCCAGATGCTGAACAACAGCTTCAACAGCTCATTTCCCCAACACTGCTTGAAAACCTTTCAGCCTCCTGTCTGGGCTAAATCAGGGAAATGGATGTTGAGCTGCAGAGTTGCATTTTGAAGCCGAAGGAAGCGTCCCTGACCATGCCAGGGGGGATTGGTCATTAAGGTCACATCAGCCCACACCATTCCAAGATTCTATAAAAGAGTAAAGCAAACAGGTAAAAGAGAAATAAATCATGACCCTTCACAAACCAAAACCGCAAATGCCACACACGGCCATGTTTTAATAACTCAATGACATTTCTTTTAGGAATAATATATGTTAGTGATTTTCATGCCTGGCTGGTAAAAAGAGCAAAGACTCTTTTTTCAAATCCACTCAAATTTATTTACAGGTCATGAACTCTAAAAATGTCATCAGCAGGCACCACACAGTGGGATTTCCTGAAGGAAAAAGGAATACACAGCATTTCCTCAGAGCTGCAATTTGTTTTGCTTGGTACATAGCTAAACTTTCCTGGAAATAAGAGTCACCATCTATCCCTTAAAAGTGTCTTGTTCTTTAGAGAGGACATTATTTAATTTTGCATTTTTTTATCCATGAGGAATATTTATTCATTGTCAGGACAGTGGGAATAAATATTTCCCATAGGAGTTGGAATACACCTGCAAGTTACCAAGTAGTGGGGATGAGTCAAGATTCTGAATTAACAGATGTTAACAGTGGACAAAAGCTAAAGAATGGATGTTGAGCACTGAACATGCCACTTGACAGAGGGGAAGATATTCTTGATTCATATTTTCCTGTAGGGAATTTCTAAAAGTTCTCCATCATGTAACTCCACACTCTTTTAATTTCTTATTGCTGTACAATTTCCCCCTAAAACTGTTAATATAAAGCACAGATGTGAAGCTTCATGTACAATGACATTTGTAAACTAGAAATATTGACATTTTCACATTTCAGATGTGACAATGGGGACAAAAAAGCTGAACTTGTCCTTCCATATCTATCAACACATATAAAACATGCATTTAATACCTTTTTATTATTTTTTAACTAGTTGTTTTACTAGTGGTTGAGCAGGTGTGGCCCTGAACAAAATGAAACACAGAAAGTTGTTGGCCTCAGCAAGCAGTGATTTTGTGTTAACAGTGATGAGATTAACAGCAAGAGAATCAGAGGTGGAGCTTTTTGAAAGCTTGTCAGGTTTTTGTTTCACATAAGCAAAACAATGTGTGGGTGGCAAGAAAAACCATCCCTTGCTATGGGCGAACTTGAGAAATTCACCTCTGGAGTTAGAGATCGGTTACAGGCACTTTTCTGTCATATCTGTAGTATTGTGATTGACTAAACAAGAGCAAGAGGCAGATAATCTGTTTGTGGATAAAGGATCCACTCGTGGCTTAAATCAACAAGGAAATCCCGGGATATTACAAGCTGGTTTACACTGACTTCCTACAAGCTCATCATCTTTTCCACAGCTCAGCTCCCCAGGTTCTGTCACAACACTGGGAAGGTCGTGGCATCACTGCTGCTCATGACATCACGTTTTTTTAATTAAGCATAAGTAATCCTACCCTTAGACTGTACTTTATTTAAAACAATTTTTGTAACTCACAAAGGCAGTGCTGGAAGTATTGGCTAATGCTGTGTTTCCTCAATGGAAATACTGATGGTTTCCCAAACTGCTAACAGTGATTCATGGGATTGACACAGCTGATTATAAACCTAACTAGATGTCTCTAAAGCCAGTGGCTTAACATTTGTTTGAAGCTGGAGGTAGGGGTAGGTGGTGATTTTTATTTCTTCTGAAATCAATGACCCAGCTTTAATTCGTTTTCTCAACCGCCTTGCTGGAGGTTTGCTATCTTTAATTCAGTCAGAAGCAGGTGCTGCTGGTTCCTGAAGGCTCTTTCAAGTCTCTACACTTCAGTAATTCACTGAAACTCAGCAGCAACATCACTGGGTCTTAACCTTAGCAATAATTATTCCTGAGACACCTTAATAATAAGCCAAATGATATAAAGAGCCAAGAAACTGGTGGTTGTGGTACACTTCAGCAAGACACTGTTACAAAGACAGACATTGTCCCAAACATCCCTTAACAAAAGAATGTGTCCCCAAAATCCCAAATTACCTACAGAGTGGCAGCTGTTCCATGCAGAGCTGAGACTTGGGACTTCTTTTATATGTATGTATATATATATATATATACTCCACCCAGTATTGAATAGTTCATTAAATGGGAATGCATCTACCAGTGCACTCACAGTAGCAGCTCAGTTTCTGTCTAATCTTGTATCCCTGTTTCCTTGGGTGCAGCACAGGTACCAGGGAAAAGCAAACACATCCAGGTCTGGTTTCTAGGCAGCAGGACCAACTTATTTAAATCAGAAGCACCACAGTGCCCATCAACAGCCCTGCACATAACAGACCTGAATTACCTTACACGTGGCACTTCTGTGTAGAGTTTGCCCAGGCTGTATTTTCAATACAGCAAAATGCTAATCAGCACATTTAATTAATTAGCATCTATACATAGTGCCTGAAGCCTTAATTAACATTCCTCTCTGATTAAATTGTTACTGACGATTCCAAGTCTCAGGTGAAACTGAGTGTTGGAAGTTTTAGTGCTTGATCTTCCACCCCCCTGTCTCCCAGGACTTCAAAGTGATTGTGAGGTCAATTTCTCAAATCCAGTGGAGTTTTGCCATGTTCTTTTTCTTCCCTGGCAGTATCTCCTGCAGCAAAAATCATACACTTAGAAGTTTTGCCTGTTTCCCAATCCCTTGATGCCACCAGGCCACTGTGAATTAGTTTCATAAAGGACTTAAGATGCTAGACCATTACTTTCCAATGATAAAATGTCACTGGATTTATATCTGTTCTATTTCACAAAGATAAGGAAAGAAAGCCTCATACCCACTTGACCAAACAATATTCATTGTAACTTTTTGCTATCCCGACTGTAAAAGTAATTTTCCTTGTCTTAAAAATGCCATTACTGTGTCATACAGTTTGCATCGCATGTTGTATTTTTGTAACCCATCTCCCAAATGGTTCAACCTCTGAGAAGATAACTAGCTATAAATCCACCTAAATCTGTATTTCTAACAGGCTGTCTTCTCAGAATCAACATGGTTTTACACAGTCAAAAATGAAAAAGCCCTCTAAATTATGACAGAAAGTCGCTTTGTGTGCAGCGTACCGCATCCTGCTAAAAAATGGACATTTCTTTTCAAAAAGTAGGTTAGGTATAATCCTGCCCAGACACCTCATGTGATAAAAATTGTGTCTGAGTATTGGATGAACTGGAAAATTACCAGGCTGAGGTGATTTATAGTGAAGTCCTTCACTCCTTTGTTATCAGACAAACTTCTTTCTGTCTAAAAGAGACCTCAGGCTCTAATGTCCAAGTGATTAATTCATTTTGTTATGTAACCACCTCCTCCAAGGGGGCAAACTGAGGATAAAACTCAACATATTGGGTCCTTACCATCAAACAATCAGAGGTGCTGAAGTAACAGAAGCATCCAGAGTTTTCTCACTTTTCTGAGGCCATATACAGCGCAAAAGTCTAATTTTGGCTATGCAAGCTGAAAAGATATCTGAAGTTTCTTTTCTACAAAATAAAAGCAATAGCATATCTTTATCACTTAGATAAAATGTATGTTGAGAAATAGGATTGGATGCTCACAGAGAATTAGTTACAGATATGCAAAGGTTTTTGTACAATAATGTTTGTTGACTTAGTAAATGATATATCACATAAAGAAAACTAATTTGGTATAGATATTAACTGACACTGATTTGCAACTTGCAAATATTGAGATTTTGATTCTAGTCTTTGAAACTGTAAAAAAAAAAGTTTCAAGATCTTTTAAATTTGCATAAGGTGTGGAGACAAATTTCCTTCTCAACTTCTTTGCTTATCTCTATCTCCAAATGGATTGTCATTCACCTTTTAGCTCGTGTGTGTTCTACATGGTTCTTTTTCATCTTTTTTATAGGTCTTTGCAGGTATCCAAGCTTAATAAATGTCATCAGCTTGCAATGGCAAAAAGGAAAACAAGTGTATAGGTTTAGTAATTAGTAGATTGCATCAGAGAGAGGGAAAGTAGCAACTTATTGCAAAAGCTGGCTGAAAAACAAGACTGTAACTCCCACTTGATATGGTATCAGTGCAACTTGCAACTGGAAAATAACTTCATAAAGAGTTTATTTTATCAGAAAGTGGTGGTTTTTGGCCTTTTTGGTTTTGGTTTTGAGGGTTTGTTTGTTTTGTTTTATTTTGTTTTGGTTTGTTTTTTCTTTTTCTGGAAGGATAAAAAGACCCCAAGAACTTCTAGGAAAGGCAGGAGACTGTGTTTTGCACACTAGTTTAAATCTTCCTGAGGGATAAAAATAGCCTTCAAGAAAGCACTCTCCTCCACCCTTGGGTGGACCATGAGGAGCACTTCCCACTGCTCACCTCCTGATTATGCTCTAGCATAAAAAATATTGTTTGGGAAGCAAATGTGGCAAAGGGGAGAGGATGCAAAGTAGTTTCCCGAGGCAGGAGGGGCAATGTGTGAAACAGATGGATGGTTCCTCATCACCAGGAAATTCTAATGCTGTTTTGTGGTCTGGATTTGGCAAAGGACTGTGGTGTGAGGAGCAGATGGAGGCATCCATCCCCTGTTTTTTATCTGTGGCCTGCCACACAGCCAGAAGCTGCTGCTGCTGCCACTCAGCAAAAAAAGACAAGCCTGGATGCTGCTGCCTCCTTCATACAGACTGAAGATGTTCGACAATTGATACGAAAAATTGCTGGGCTAAAGAGAGTCAAGTGAGCTTTCCCCAGTTGGTTTGGGCTGGTTAACCTCTTGTTTACATGAGGGCTCTGCAGCTCTGCCTGCTCTGTTTGGATAATACCCATCTGTCAAGCACTCATGACTGATATTTTAGTACAGTTAGAGCTATTTGTCACGATTTTCCACCAATTCCTAGGGCAGAATGCAGTGAATCACCTCTGACAAGTAAATATTTCTTTAAGAGGCTTGGGGTGCAAACCTAGACCTGTTTGACACGCTCAGGTTAAGCCTCTGTGCTGGTGAGGTTGATGGATGAGTCCTCAAAGAAGGGCACAGATCCTTGCCCCTCCTTTAGGAACACTGCCTATGTGATTGATAATTGAGTCAGTGTTATGCTAAAGAGTTGCTGTAGCTACAGACCTTGGCTCAGAGAGCTCATCCATCACTGGCCAGGAGCATTTTGCTATCTATCTATGGGTGTTTGAATGCAAAATACTCCTGCTTCATTGCCCTAGTTAATTCTGACTGCAGCCAAGGGCAGGCAGTAACTCCTATCATCAGAAATTGATTTATGCTTGCCTAACAGAGAGTCACAGCTGGGTTAGGGAAGTGCTGGAAAACTTCTTAATGAGAAAGCACCTAAAAAGCAGTGTCAAGAAGACACAGGCAGGATCAGCAGTTAAAGCAGGTGACTGAAATCAACAGAAGAATTCTCCAGCCACTCGTGGCTGAGAAGAAACTTGAAATAAAGCAAAATATGGTCGTGGCAGTGTTCAAGTCACAGCACATCATGATCTAGTGGGTGGCACCCCTGTCCATGGCGTGGAGGCTGGAACTGGATGATCTCTGTGGTCCCTTCCAACTCAAGGTGTTCTATGATTCCATGATAGGACCACATATTCTTCATCCTCCTGTCTTGCTGTGAGGGATGATGCCTCAGAGCACAGCTGCCAAACATCAGGTAGCCTTGTCCTATGCCAAAGCCACCGTGGGCAAGGTGGACACCCTCAAGGATAAGGAAGAAAAAAATGGAACTGATTCTCTGTTCTTTACCTTCCCTGCTGAGGTTGGTGGTCAAAGGCTACATGTTTTCTATAGAATAACCACTGGGCTAAAGGATTTTTTTTTTAAATTTTTTTTTTTGGTCTTTCTGATGTGTTAATCTGTCCTACTGCCACTCGTTGGCAATCACCTTGGTTTGACAGGAGCAGGCACTGATGAGATGCTGAAACACATCCACAAATGCCTTCTTAGCTGAGTAAATATTTCTTTTGGACACTGATGCAGTAATGAGATGGGTCCCATCTGTGACAACATCCTTGCCTGTACATGGGCAAGTACAAGTTTAATCCAAGTAATCCAAGCCTTTGGCAGGGACTCAGTCTTTTCAAATTCACACAATGTGTGAAAACAAGGAAACTTACGTGGCAGACCAACCAATCCAGAGTTTTCTGGAAGTCCCCAGGTTCCAGCCCTGAAAAGTTAATTTCCTTTTGCCCCTTGAGTCTCTCTTCCATGTTGCAACAGGACCTGTGTGCATATTCCCCTGTTTTACCCTTTTATTTCTCTGTTCCTTTGCCATGTACCTCAGATATTCCCCAGGAAACCGACAGGTGTTTGACAGATGGCAATTTGCCTGGTATTAATTGCTGGGAAACTCCTCACTCAGAGATCTTATCCCTTCATATTCTGCTCCTTATACTAATTGGCATTCTTGATAGGTGATAAGGGAAGAATAATAATTAGATCTAGACTGAGCATTTTGACTGATGCAATCTGCACAGCAAATACCTGAGCAGTAGCAATCACAGCTGCTCTGCACAGAGGTTGGTGCATCACATCCAGAGAGGCAGAGTGCTGGTGAATTACTGTCTTCCAGAGCTTGGATATCCATGAAAGCTATCGATTTAGAAGGTGTTAATTAGTCCATTCTCCAGCACCTTTGGGAGAGGGAAACCTCCAAAGGCCTTGAAGCAAATTGCGCAGGCTATTCCTGGAGGCAGGTGAGGAGATTTTAGCAGCATGAGACAACAGCTCCCAGCACTTTTCTCTGCAGAGGAGCAGCCCCTGACATGCCCTGGGTGCTGTTTTTGGCTGTCACTCTGCAGGTGCTAGCCCCTGGAACCCGCTCTGGGCTGTGCCTGACAATCCCCAGGGGTGTTTCCACCAGCAGTGACCAATTTCACAACACCGAGCTCATATCTGCTCTGCTCACACGAGTCACCAGGGGAGAGCCCAGCCAGGCGAGGCAGCAGAAAAGGAACAGATGGGGCTGTTCAGGAAAAGAAATGTTTCCCAACAAGAGCAGTCAGAAATACTTATTTTGTGAGCAAAGATTAATATCTTTAATTTGTTATGCGAAAAAAAACCCCAAAAAACACCTAAATGGAGAAATATTGTTGTGCTGGGTAAGTGTTTCAGACTTCTGTTGTGTTAAATGTGTGATGCAGAAATATCTAGAACTAGGCTGGCCTGACATGAGAAGGTTTCTGAGTGCTGACCATTGGGATTTTAATGAGAATGGATGTAGCATGTATTTGAAGGTAACAACAGTGTGAAAGTGCAATAGCCTCCAGGTCTGCAGGCTGAGGGATCTGCCTCAGGTTTGCTCGTTCACACTTTCAAACCAGCATCCTTTTTGTATATTCACACCCCTGTTGTTTTGATTTTTGTGACTCTTTTACTGAGCAGTATTGATGACAGCAGCATCAATCCCAAAAACTCCCAAGCCAGTTGTGTGGGGGTTTCAATAAAACACCAGGAATTCTCTGTCAAGAAGTCTGGGACATTCCTCAGCTCATTTAAAAATGGAAATATATGTTATTATACACCTGCTTTGATCCCATCGAAGCAGCTGACGTGGTACAGGCTAGATACCAAATATCTTTTGGTTTATTTACAAACAAATAACAGAGGAAGGAAAACAATGAAAAAAAAAAAGAAAAAAAAGGGGGAAAAAAAGAAAGAAAAAGATATCTGAATGAAATGACCATTTGAAAGAGAATAAAAGGACAAAGTTCTTCTAGCTAATGATCTCCAGAGAAACCAGTTAGGGATGATAACAACCCTTCACCTTCATTCTTTGGCTATGTTTTTTTTCCCTTCCCTTCTTTGCAGCCTTGAATCTGATGTGAGGAGCTCGTCTGAATTCTGTAGTCATGGGCTCAGAGCCAAAACAAGCCAGCAGTATGTTCACAAGATGTTATAATCAGCTGCAACAAGCAACCAATTTTTCTTGCAGCAATTGGACCTAACAGAGGGTGGGGATATGACTTACTTTGTTTCTCCTTATTTGTTTTTAGCATTCTTTTTTTCCTTCATTTTTTTTTGTCCACAAAAATATATTCCATGCACTGCTAAAATCTGAATATTCACTTTTGTTGTTTTTTGGGGTTTTTTTGTTTTTTTTTTGTTTGTTTGTTTGTCTTTTTTAAAGGTTTTTTAGGGTTTGTTTTTTAGGGTTTGTTTTTTTGTTTGGGTTTGGTTTTTTTTGCAAAAGTGATTTATATATAAGGACAGTTTAGGAAAAAATGCCTGTACTTCTTGAGGCCACATGTTACAGAAATGTCTGCTTGGATCTGCCCTGTGCAGAAGTCCTTATGAGATGAGGACTTTTCTACTTGATAAATCCTAACTTTGGGTCATATTTCATGTAGCAGCCTCTGGAGGACTCATTCACCCTCAAAGACGATGACAGAAGTCACGTGGCTACTACTGAAAAACAAAATAAAATGAAAACAAAACAGAAATTGGAAGATAATAGTTCATCAGATAATGAAGTCCTACATCTGTGTGTGGTCCTGTGCTATGGAAGTGCCCAAAGTTTGACCTCTATTATCTTGAAGGATTTAAAATGAAAACAGGCAGAAGAGAAATTCATAGTGAAGCAGATAGGGAGATATGCAGTTCCTTTCAGGGGAAATAAATCCATTTGTTTAACTTCTTGTGCCATCTCCATTTGGTCTCTGAATTTTTCACCTTCTTTTTGCATACCCCCAGAATTCAGCCTCGTGCCCTCTGCAGAGACACATGTGAACTGGAGAGGAGCCACTGCTATAAATGCATCCCCTCAGTGGTATTGGGAATGCTGCTGCATTTGAAACTTCCGATCTGAGTGCACTTCCACCTTTTTCTGTGGGCCCCTTAATCCCATCCTTCATAACAGCTCCATCTTGCCTGCCCCACATGAACCTTCCAGCCCAATGTTTGCTCTTGGCCTTTCTCAATTCCTTCTTTCCATGAAAGAGAAGGCCACAGGAAAAGAAAAAACCCATTTTTTATGCTGCTCAGGACGTGGCCCCCGTGCCAGGATGTGAGTGGTGCTGCTTGCTCTCCCAAAAAACTCAAGGAAAGTGAGTTTTTTCCCCTTCCTGCTCATTCTTTATTGAATTCACTTGTTTGCTTGGACAAGAAAGAGACGTCGATCTCTTCTGTGTGCAACAGTACAAGGACTTGATTTTATTCCAGACCTCAAGCCGCAGAAAAATCTAAACATTAAGAGTGCCCAAGACCTTACAGAGTGAAGATTTATATATAACCCTATATTTACTATTTCAGACACACAGTGCTTCAGAGTTGGTTTCTTCTCCAGCTTGGTTCAGTCTTAGAGTTTTCAAAGAGCCTGGCTCATGGCCTAATGTTAGTCCAGGGGAAATGAGATGATCACAGTGGTAATAATTTGTATGTTGGGCTTTAAGTCAGATGTGGTTTTTCTATTCTCAGTTTATCTGTCCATATGGACTTTCAAAGAGGAGAAAGCAGCGTGGTAACAATTTGCTTGAAAAGGCCTCTGACTTCTTAGTCAGAAGGTTTAAGGGGATTGTTCAACTTTCGTTTAAATGTAAAAAAAAATATAAAAGAAATAAAAATATTGCCAGCCAGTGTAATATTAATCACCCCTGACTGGATGTTGTATTGGTGGTGTAGGCAGCCACATGCTTGCATTGCCAGGTCCAGTTTTCTTTCAATTCTCTTTTGATTGCATAAGTCAGGAGCAGTCCTCACTGCAGCTGTGCTGGCAGCAGCAGGATTTTCAGGGAAATCCTCCATTCTGTGTGACCTGGGGATTATGGCATGGAAATACTTTTGCCAGCTGAATATCCACGCAACCCTCACCCATCCTGTGCCCAGTGCTGATCCCAGCTCAGAGTGCAGGTGCTGGGGAGGGTGAGGAGGGATGTGGGATGGGGCTGGGACAGTGCAAGGAGATCCAGATTTATTCCTCCTCCCTCTCAAGTTCTGCAGGGGGGAGTTAATTTGATTTTAGAGAGGAAGGGATGGATCTGCATGGTCATGATTTGCCAGACTCAATTCTTCGTAGTGACAATGTGGTTCAAGTGCAGTGCCATGTACTTGTGTTGGCTTTTTCAACACAAAAAGTTGCTGCGTTGCCCCACTTTAACCTCTGAATCACAGAATATTCTGAGCTGGGAGCTGAAAGGGGCCCAGAAGGATCAGCAAGTCCAGTCCTTAAGTGAATGGCTCACACTGAGCTGTGACCAACTCAGGCAATTCAAAGACCTTGAAAGAGAAACAGGGAGTAACCAATCAGTCAAGACACAGTAATTCACTCCTTTACATCACCCCTTTGATTTTCAGCTATGAGAATGCATTGAACTGACACAACTGACCAAAATTCCTTTTAGTTTCCCTGATCAAGAAATGTAATAAAATGGTAATTCTGATTCATTTTCTTCCCCCCCAAAATTTACTTTGTTCCCATATCTTCTGTGTTCACTTTCCACATCCACTCATGCCAATCAGCTTTACAGTCACAAGCAGGCATGGAAGTTTTTGTGAGGTCTAAGCCTGCATGAAGTTTAACAATATTAAACAAAAGATCCTAATCACACAACAGCTGTCACTTTTTTGTGGAGAATCGTTGCTTCTAGAAGTATTTCACCTTTAGTCTTCGAAACTATTTCATATCTGGGAGCCATTTCCTCATTTTGTAGTTATGTTTCCAGCGGAATTCTTGAGAATCTATTAAAGTTAATTATCTTTTTTTTTTCTTTTAAATTTGGAAATCCCTAATAATAAAACTCAGGAAGCAATTTTAAAATATATTCATTATCCTACTTCTTCTTTCTCACATAGATTTTCTGTGGAACAGAAATTGCTGCTCTGCAAAGATCTCTGCTGACTACTGTGGTTAGCTGCTACCATATTGATGAGATAAAAATACAGGCACATTCAGGCAGCACAAAAATGATACTGAAAAAGTTTTCACGTTGCCCTATGTTGTGGTTTCATTGACATCTGCAAAATTCACTGAACAGCTGCACTCTCCTAAATGAGAGGGTTTTTTTCCCCACTTTAGTGAAGCTGAAGGTGCAACCCCAAAAATCAGATTCCCTTTGAAAGATCACCTGAAATGGCTTTGGGAATCCTTCCCTTTAGCATCAGGAGCACAGCTCTGACACAACAAGTTCCAGCAGTCAGAGAAGCTCATTAGGACAGGCAATTAATGCAAAATATTTTTTGCTTTCCATGCATGAAACAAAATCATGTCCATGGGTTTAGTACTTTAAAGTACTAAAAATAGTGGTGGCTTTATTTTTGCTTTTTGGTGGATACCATAATGTTCAGATTTAGTCAGGAAAGAACCCATATATTAAATGCAAATGCACAGAATATGAAGAAGAGTGGATCAAACCCATACTGCTTTTAAAGCTCATTTATGGATGCATAAAAACATATATGTTTTATGCATATACTTCATAAAAATGTCCTTCCTCCTTTCTTTGGCTTAGTTTTCCATACCTTTCTCTCCAAGTCTTTGAAGTTTTGTCCAGATTAAAGCAAAAGTGAGATTAAACAAACCTTGTGCTAAAAGAACCTTGGATGCTGGATTGTTTCATTAAAAAAATATAATCATTAGGGGGTTCAACTGATCTATTGCAAGACAAACTCATTTGATCTAATTTAGCTGTTCTCTGAGCTTTGTTGTTTTTCCATCTCTTTCAGTGGAAAAGAAAAAAATAAAAAATTGGAGGAATGTGCAATTTCTTCTACATATCAGCTGGGAAAGATGTTTGCACCTGTCTCTAAGCTTCATGGATAGTTCGTTTTTCTGATTGAGTCCTAAAGTTTAAAGAAATTGACTACTAGCCCCTTGAATGGGCTGCCTTCCAAAACCTTTAGTTTTCCTGTAAAGGTTATTAAACCTGACAGAACAATATAATATAGAAGAAGTGAGGTTGGTGCTAAGAATTTACAAGCAGCAAAGACACTGAACCAAATCACAATAAAATTTTTCCACCCCCACTCCCTCACATTCTCTGACAAAATCCTATCTAGAAAGCATCTGCCAATCTCTTTAACACTATCTCAGATTCAGTTCAGTATTTTGGCTGAATAATTTCAGCCTAGGACTAGATTTTGCACCTTGCACCTAATTTATTTTATGTTTCTTACTGGTGACATGTAAATGATCATGTGGGGATGACTCAAATGAGTATTTCTTCAGTGGATCAAATTGCTACCCATTTTTATCCCATTTACTAAGTTCAGTGGAAGCTGTGAAAGGTATTAATTTTGGAGGAACCCTGGGGATTCCAAACCCTTTTAAGGTTTGGCAGGACAGCTGCACCTTTGCACTAGCAGCAGGAGATGGAGGGCAGGACAGGGCTTCATGTGAGAGCAAAACAACTGCTGCCACTTTCTATGAAAGAATGCAAGTGCTTCAAGGTTCTTTTTCTTTTCTCATTAGTGGATACTGCCTCCTTCATTAAAATATTAAGATTGTTTTAGAATTAAAGAGGAGCTCAGAAAGGTTAGCAAATTGCTTTCAGCTGTGGGCTAAACTCAGAACCTGTCCTTTAAACCGAGTAGATCAGGAGTAGATCAGTCTGAATGTTGCTTTGGTCCCCAAACACAGGAAGCTAGGGTGGGAGGAAGTGTTTTCCTTCTTGTTTCCTAACCTGCCCAGGACTTGGAAGTATGGAAAGAGGCATAGTGACAATAGATGCTTTAACAAGTCTGCAAAAGCTACTCCCTCCTTTCAGGAGTTTTCCTGTCCCTCCATCTCTTGACTCTTTATGTACCTGGCAAGTTATTCCATCTCTCCACAGGCCCATTAGGCTTTGTAATACCTGAAATTCATCACACTTGGCCAGCTCATGGAGTTGAGCTGATGAAACTAACTCTACGTGCTGAAATGCGGGGAGAAGAGGCTTCCAGTTTGAGGCTTAGCAATATAAGATCATGAAAAAAGGAAAACACATTTATTGGCAAGGATCAAGTGACTGTGACATAGGAAAGGAATGAAGCACTGTAGCTGTCCAGTTTTGTACTGTTTACCATAATGATAGTCTCTGGACAGACACTTAGTTTTATTGAAAGCTCTGGCATGATTTATCAAGTGACCACAATCTGAATAATGTCTTCTCTTATTGCTGCAATGACATGCAGAATTCACATCTAATGCCTGTGATTTGTTATCATATGGGTGGATCTGGAAGTTTCTAAGGCTTCTCCTATCTCCAATTAATTTCTCCCATTGAGACAATCTCAATCCTCCCAAACACAAACAGTTTTACACATAATTAATTTCAAGCCCTGGAGTTTACAGGCATCTCACTGTGCATGAAGTGAAGCACAAATGTAATTGTGGGGCTGGACCTGGGCCACTGATTCTTTGCCTAAAAAATCCCTGACTCGCTGCAGAGGAGCCCAGAGCGTGACCACTTTGGCCAAAACACAAATATTTTGGCCAGGAATGTGGCTGGATGCCCCCAGCCTCCTCATGCTCCCCTCTGCACTGCAGCCTGGATTGGGGACTGCCATGTATGATCTGCTAGGAAAGGGTGAGGAGGGGATTAGTGTTGGTGGTATCACTCCTGAATATCTGAAGAGCAAAGCCCAGCCCTCCTGGAAAAGTGGCAGGACTAGGGGAAAGCAAACAATCAGTAAATCATGGCAGCAGGACCAAGGGAAAAAGCAGTTATATTTTAATAACTTATTTTGCTTTCTTAATCAAACCCTTGATTTTGGCCAAAAATCTCTAAAACAAACACACACCCCTAGAAAAAGCCTCACCTAGAAATTAAATTTCTTTGTCTGGGGGCATGATTGTGATGCCATTTCTTAATACAGGGAGGAAACAGCAATGAAACCCCCCATTTTGTTAAAACACTGTGCTCAGTCTGAAAACTATCTCAGAATTCCATTTAAGCATGATTTCTTTTCTAGGCCTGCTGGTTACTGCTGTTTGCACTCCATTTATTTACCTCATGTCACTAATCAGATAATCACAATATTTCATAAGAACAAGAAAGGAGTCTTAGGCCCCACCTAATCCAGACAGGTGATGTCAGTGGATGTGGTAATCTCAGGCCATCATCCACCATCCATCTGATTATTCAATTACCTAAACCTACTACTTTGTCAGCTGGGTTTGTGCAACACGTACCAAAACCTACTAGGAAAACAGAATCCATTCCAGAATGTGGAAAATCTGGGATGTGGAAGGTGGATGGGCACATTTGCAGGTGGAGGAAGGAGGCAGAGGATGAATGTGGAAGGGTGTTTGTGCTTGTGTTTGGGCTCCAGGAGAGATTTAGAGGTTTCTTTCTATCCTGCAGGCCAGGCAGAGATTTCTGCCAAGGGTGCCACCACTCTGAAAGGCAAGTGGTCACGCTGTTGTCTCATATTCAGCAATGACAACAATCTCACTAGGAGAAATTCCAATTAATCCAGTCCTCCTCTTGTTTGTCATTTCTAACAGGTAGGTGTTTACACATCCAGGGAAGTCCACATTGCGTCTGCTTAAATTTAGCTTATGACTCCTCCCCGCCCTTTTTTTTTTTTTTTAGCTAAGGACAGCAATGGTGTTATTTCATATGCTTTTATAAGAAAATCTACATGGTAGAGCACAAGTTTGAGGCCAATCCTGAATCCTCCTTCTGTGCAGCTGTTAGGGCATAAGAGGTACAACCAAAGAAGTTGACTGCAAAGGAGAAAGCAGTGTGAGCACTTCAGCTGAGATTTTTAAGTGAGGTAGAGAAAGTAGCAGGAAAAATTGCAGGAATCAGATTGATGACTGGTTTTAAGCACCAAATTATTTGAAGAATAATGGAAAACGAATTATTGTTATTATTATTATTACTATATATATAAAATATTATTATTACTATTACTATTACTATTACTATTACTATTACTATTATTATTATTATTAATAATAATAATAATAATAGTAATAATAATAATAATAATAATAATGCTATTGCTTTGCATAAATTTACATCACCATAGTAGTGGGCAATGCTTTTCATTGCTGTACAGGAGACTTCAAAATGAGCAATAGGGACTCCTAAATCTTTTCAGGTTTGGGGCAGTCCTCCCAAAGTTAATGGAAATAGAAACTGTGCATCAGTTAATGCTCACAGGGACCAGACCTCTGGTCTTCCTGCACCGCACAGCTCTGAGAAATTTGCCAAAAGGCACTGAGGGATTTCCCAATGTGCTCAGCATTACAGCCTGGGAGTTTCATATCCTCGGTCCATTATCAAAGCTTTAGCTCTGGGGTTTGCTTTGTGTAGAAATTTTCAAATGAAGAAAACCTGAACCACTACCCAGCAATAAATCAGGTTAGATTTATACATTTTAGATGACTAGTAGCCAAAATAAGAATTTCAGACCAGTCAAAACTGTAATGATTTCTGTTTTACACTCACTGATAAAGCTGAATCTTCTAGCAAGGGAATATTTCTTAGCACTTCTCTACAAGAAATGTGATAAAACCCACAAACATTCCGCCTAATTTCTAGCAGACACAAAAAAGGCTAAGTTTTCCCCAACACTGGAATGATAAGCTGTAAAGAAATTTTTTGGTGCCACTGAAGGCTGCCAGTGCAAGGATGAGATCGTCTCCCCTTCCCACCTCGTGATCTGTGTGCAGGGAATCCATCCCTCCCCTCCCAGCGTTGCATGAGGTCCCAGATCTCTCACAGATCCAAGTCTGTGAGTGGGTCAGCCCATCCTGGAACATCTTTAAACTTGGTAGGATGCTGCTCTCCCTGGAAATCTTGGGAATGTGTCAAACATTTTGTGAGAGCAGGAGGGTGGAAAACATTTGAGGCCTGTTTGAGAAATCCAGCAACGAGGTATCCTGATGGGAGGATCTACTGCTCTGATGCAGGAGGACATCCTTAACACGTGAAATCTAGTAGATATCTGTTTAAATTGAAATTATTCCATTGTCTTGAAACTGGCTTCAGTGCCTTACAAAACACTTACAGTAGATAGGTCTTGTCTCAACTACAAAAATGCGTGTAGGCCCAGCTGAGACAACAATACATATTTTCAAAGCCTTATTCACATTTCAAACAGTTCAAACCTGGGCTTTCTGTCAGTCATTACCTCTGCAGCTGTACCTTTCAAAGTTGTAAAGCTTGGTAGAAGTAAAAAAAGATTTAAAAAAAAGAAGAAATATGGCAACAGCATCTGGGTTTTATTTGCTCAGACTAGTGTTATTTCTTCACCTTTGGTCAGCATTTTACTCCCCTAAACAGGTGAAATTCACAGAAGAAACTGGATCCATGTCCAGATTATTAATACACATTTTAAACCATCATTCATTCTTTTTTTTTTAAATAATAAATATTTACATGAAAAGGGACTGTCAAAAAAATTCCAATTATATATTTATGTTTGATATTTTTTCCCCCCAAACCTAAGAAATATTTGTGTATTTTTGTGGCATTTCTATTCAACCTGCCTTTAGACAAAAAAATAAAATGAAAAAGAGGGGGGAGGGGGGGGAAGAAGAATACTTCTGCTAAACAAGGTGCTACTAAAATAGTAGTAATAACAATAACAACAATAGTAGTAATGCATTCCACAGTTATGATTGTTATGCCTGCATTGTTAAGTCTTGACATTTTCAGAAAGGAGAAGGAATGCAAATGAAATTTCTGGTGGGGCAAAGCATGATTCTGGCACTGAAAGCATCTGGATAACCTGAAATCTGAAGACAAGTTGTTTAAAAACAAAGGGACTGGAGGCTACAGCTCAGTTGCAGAGTTGTTGACTTAGCATGAAGAGCCCCCAGAGATGGATTCAGAAGGGAGTTGCAAAGAGCACAATTTCTGCTGTTTTCAGAGAGGTGTAGAGCACTTAAAACAAAGTCCTGGGATGCTGTAAATTTCGGAGAGGCAGCACGTGGCTGGGGCTGGAAGGAACATCTGGATGTGGCAGTCTCAGACCATCATCCACAAGCCCACAGTCCCATCAGGGCCCTGTTCAGGTGGGTTTTGAATGAGGATCTCCATGGATGGAGGCTCCACAGCCTCTCTGGGGAAGCTGTCCCCATGCCCAGCTGGATGTTCAGGCGTTTTTGCACTTGTGTGGAATTTTCTGTGTTTCAGTTTGTGTCTGCTGCTCATTGTCCTTCCCTGGACACTACTGAGAAGGATCTGTCTCTGCTTTGCACACTCCCACCACCTCCTTTCACACATGATTACACGTGTAATTTCACATTTCATCCCCTACCAAGACACAAAATCCCTCCTTGCTGCTCCTTCAGCAAACCCCCATCAAAGGAGCAATGTCTGAGTCGTTGCTGAGAACACTCAGGGAAGGAACACTTGCGGGAACAGATGGTTTTTATCATCCTCCTTCTGGCAGGCTTTCGCTGTGGGGGTTTTATCTCATGCACATGCTGGAATACCCCTGTGGATTGGTTTGTGTGGGCACAGCCAGCTGCCAATTCAAACAGCATGCTGTGGAAATGCAGAGGTCTTTCTCCTAGGAATGATGGGGAACGTCCCGTGGCAGTCCGTCTGGCTTCGCTCCACCAAGATGCTTCCACTCACAGAGCTAACCTGAAATTAAAATGTTATGTAATCATATTGTGAGAACAAAGAGGATCCAGGTGCTTTAAAGTGCACTTCTGGCAGAGGATATGGTTCTGAAAAAGAGATTTGGTTTTATCCAACCATCTTTTTTTTTCTTTCTTTCTTGATTTTTCTCTCTCTTTTTTTTTTTTTTTTTAATTCACTTTGTTTTTCTTCTTCACAACAAAAAAAAAAAAAAAAGAAAAAAAGAAAAAAGAAAAAGAAAAGAGAAAGTATGGTTAAGGAAATGTTTCCCCTTCTTTTCTCTGTCCCAATAATTTTTGTTCCTTGAATTGTTGGGTTTTTTATTTTGCTTGTTTGGTTGGGTTTTTTCTAGTAGGTCTTTCACATAGAAAACCCAATTCTAAGAAAAACTGAGTCTATGGAGAACATGAACAGCTCAGCTCTAACAGGTGACCACTTTATTTTTCCTTCCCAGAGGAAATAGAGGATATTCTTATATCTAAGAACATATTTAATTCCTTAGACTGATCCTCGAGGTCTCCAATACTAGAGAAATTGTTGATTATTCTTGTATTTCGTGCAAAGTTTTTTTTGGTAGCAGCAAAGCTGATGCCTGGCTCTGTGCACACAGTCACCATGGTTATTTTTGGAAGAGGTCCTGCCTGGTCCCACAGCTCTTCTCTGATCCTTCTTTGGTCTGCATGAGCACATCATGCATGCTGCCCCCCCCAAAAAAAACTCATACTCTGATTATTTTTACCTGTTTAGTCCTGCAGTACAAGTTTGTAAAATTACAGTTGCAAAAATTCCAGCTTGAGGCTGTAGTTAATGGTTTGCATGGCAGATTGAGTGCAGTGTTAAAGAAGATACTGCATGAACATTCTCACACCATTCCAGGGGTCACAGCTTCCTCTTTCTCCAGTCTCAACCCCAGGTTTCCCATAGAAATCTCAGGCATCAGATTTACCAGAATAAATAGTTTCATAGAGTGGAACAGCACCAAGTCTCTGACTAATCTATGCAAAACAACCAATATCTCTCAAAAACTTCTCCCAGCTCTGAATTTTTCCTTTAATTTGCTGTGAATTGTATTTACTTGTGTCATCTTCACATCTTTATATTCCTTTTGCCTGTTGGAAGCCAAGCACAGCATCATT
The DNA here is from genome assembly GCF_049639895.1 of Pseudopodoces humilis. Taxonomy (NCBI): domain Eukaryota; kingdom Metazoa; phylum Chordata; class Aves; order Passeriformes; family Paridae; genus Pseudopodoces; species Pseudopodoces humilis. Next base: position 4,073,908 of record NC_142203.1, read on the forward strand.
AACAACTGTTTTTCTCTTCAGCTTGGATGCCCAAACTCTGCTAAGCCTTGGGCATCACAAAGATGCTTTGAGCCTTTTATGAAATAGTCAAAATATCTGTGTTTAAAACATCAGCTCCCAAAATTTCAGCATCACAAACCACTTCTTACCCAGAAGGATGCTGACTGAATTACCTTCACACTTCCAGTTAATTTTCAATTGAAAGCCCCAGCTGTGGCCTTGTTCATGTGTACCAACGGCAGTCTGCAGGTCACAAATGTATAAATTAAAATATATATTAAAAATTGGAAGTACCTCAAGCTGTTTCTGTTTTTATATCCACATTATGCAAAACACATCCAACACATGGCATTTGCAGCTCACATCCAAACTGGGCTCAGTTTAAAACAAGCACATATTTGTTTAGAGCTGACCTGCTTTTAAAACAATTGCACAATTGGGCTCTTTTTTTTTTTTTTCTTTGTTAGTTAATGGGTTTATTAAAAACATATTTACATAGCTTAAACAGAAAAACAAAACCAAAAAACCAAAAAAAACCCAACAAAACAAGAACAACAAAAAACAAAACAAAAAACAAAACAGAAAAACAAACCCAAGAGATCATTTTCTTATCTGAGCTTTTGCAGAAGATATGATGATGAAAATCACATATTTCACAAACAGATTTGGAAAAAAAAAGCCAACAAACCAGAAATGGGATTTTTAATCTCTTCAATAGTGTATTTGCAGTTATACAGAACAAAATGGCATATATTAGAGGAGTAATCACAGCTAAACAGATACCTCTTTGTAAAATCAAGTGTCCCAGCATAATAATTTTATGCTGATAGGCTTATTATTAAAAAATAATAGTAATTATTATAGTGCAGCTAGTGGTGAGGATGGTTCCTGGTTCAGGCTTAGGAACATATGTCTTTCAACAAAAAATAACAAATCTGTTGCTTTAACATGTCCCCTTTTTTTTTCCAATGATGAAAAATTTGCATCTTATTAAAAGAAAAACAACAATGTATGACATTTTTTAGAAGCATTAACTTCTGGCTTCTCCAAATACTCAGAGCAGTTAATACATTCCAGGGAAGGATCAGCTGGAGCAGAAATAAGTGACTTCTGATTGTTTGCCTTGTCCTAGTGACAATTTTCAGGCATAAGGATTCGCACCAAAGCACTCAGTGAAGGGGAAAAAACTTATTTTGGGTTCATTAATTATACAGGGCAAAAGAGACAGGAGCTTACTGCTTCTGCACAAGCAAGCAAGAACTTCAGGAGGAATACTTCAGAATGATCTGAAGCAGTGACAGAAATACAGGACAATTTGTGAAAGGGCTTCAGAGATCAAAGTGTTCTATCAGAGATTGGAACATTCTAGCAAACACTCAAAGTTGAGCAGGACTTTAGTTTTCAAGCAAAAATTTTTACTGCCAAAATAGCAGAATGACTGACATCAGAACAGTTCATGGCATCTACACACTGTATTTAAAATAGCATTAGAAATTGTCTAAAATTGGACATTTAGCTTGTTTTTGTTGTTAAACTTGAGCTTTTTTTCCTCTGTAGGTGACACATAGAACTAATAGTAGAAAAATAAGAAAAAATACTTGAATCATACATAAAAGCTAGGTGTGGGTAAAATATATATTAAAAAAAAAAATCTATCAATGTCTTTACAAATGAGACAAATAAATTTAAGTGGCAACAATCCAGTTATCTGAGAAATTCAAAGTTCTTAATGAAATAGAAAAAGTTTATTCCTTACCTTTAAGAATAAGAAATATTTTGCCCAGGTCATTCTTGTTATTGTTGGTACAACAAAGTTTCTCAGAGCCTCTACAACACCATCACTGGTCCACAGATATTATCAAATCCTGCAATTATGGTCATCAGTGCAAGACCTTAAATTGGCACTGGAAAGGGAGCAGCCAGAAAGTCAGAAATAAACCCAAATGAAGCCCTGGCACTCTTGAGCATTCAGCAAGTGCTATAGTTTTTCACAGGTCTTTCAAATTATTTGAAGTGATTTTTTTTTACCATGGGTCTTTCCTTCCTGTCTGCCATTGTGCAGTGTCCCCCGTGCCTCACAAATGTCTTTCTCTTTTATTTTGGCTAAGAAAAGCATTTTTGGACCTCAAAATGAAACTATTTTTTTGCCTCTGAGCTGGAAAGGACCTAGCCACCATCTGAAGTCCCTACAGCACTGTGGACTGTGATAGGTAGCATTAACACTAATAATCTTGCACAGAAGAGCAAATTCCAATTTGGGTTTGGTTAATTTTTCCACTGCAAGGTGGTTAATGTATACTTTAAAGGAAATTTTTGGTGGTTTTGTGTTTGAGGAAATAAAGAGAGTTTTGACCAATGTCTGTCTGTGTGTCTGCAGAGAGCAGTGGATGTGGCTGTACAATTTAGTAGAACACTAACTCTGCTTTCACCCTCCTAAACCAAGCCTTCCCAAGCTTTCCTATTATGTTTTTCTTATTAGTTTTATTGTTTTAATAGAAAAATTGAAGGAGGTAATAAAAGTAACTTCCCTGTGATGTTTCATATTGGTTCTACTACTTTAAAATTCAGTTGATGAGGCGCTACTGAAACTTGCCCAGTCACTTGGCTTGGACCTCAGATGCATAAAATTTAATTTTAACTTTTGTGTCTACCACTGAGGGTTTTGTTTTTTCACAGCCAGGCATACTTTGGGTTTAATATCTTAATAAACAAGATGCATTTCAAATTAGTCTCATATTTTTTTTACAGTGCGGGAGAAACGGAGCGGGGAGAACTCGTTTCAGTTTGATGTAATGTTTTGACTCAACACAAAACATTTTTTGTTGTTTTGCCAAAAAAAAAATCATATTCAGCTGTGAGTCAAGGCAAGCCAGAACCTCCCAACTATTTTATTCTGTCTGTTATACTGAAAAGAATTCATTAATCACTCAGAGGTATGTTGCTATACCACAGGATGAGTGGCCATTTGTTTTTCTGCTCTTTTGGGTACAGTGGGAGAGTGCATTGCTTCTCCATGTAATTATCTCTCTTTTTTTGTTTGTTTATTTTTTGTTTATGTAAGTGTTTTTTTTTAATTCATTTACTATCACTGTTATTGATACCTGTCCAAACCAGAGGCATCAGGATCAAAGGACACTGTCAAAAGAGTTTTTCTACATCCTGCCCTTCATTACCTATTCAACCTAAATTAACAAAGGAAATGTTGTTCAAGGTATTTGCAGTTGTAGTTCAGGGCTCCTGCTTTTCTGTGCTTGACACTCAAATGTTTAACCCAATTCTCACTCACTCCTGAAAATTTCTGAAATTTTACAGTGTTGCAGAAATCAGACTTAAAAACCTCAACATTTTTTCCAAAATTAATTTTCTGGCCTCAGAGCAGCACTGGTCATTTCCACTGTGGTGAAGCGATTTTAGCTCCATATTTCTAGGATTTTATGCCTGTTTTTCACAGGTGCAGCTGATGATACTGCATATTCAGTAGTGAAAAATCACATAGAATGAATCCTGTATCATCTCCATAAAAGATGAAGGCAGAAAACCAAGTAATGAACCCTGATTTTTGGGTTAGAAAACCTGAAAGGGCTGAGTCACATTCTGATTTCTGGTATGACAGTGTGAAGTAAAAGACCACACAGCCTTAAAAACAGTATCATGGCATTTGTAGCAGACCAAATTGACAATTCTTTGTGGTGAAGTTAGCATCCAGGGGAAAATTCAGACTTAATTCACCATCTCCCCATAGCTTCAAAGTGAACGTCCTACCTCAATTAGAAATGGAAAACAATGTTTTTAATGAATAACCATGCAATTTGTTAAACTACTGTGACATTGCTAACCTTTACATTCATTTAAATTGCACTCATTTTATTGAAAATTTTTTTCCTTTTCTGACCTGATTTCATGCTTTGGAATCTGATGCAAGAATTAGACATCCCAAAAATCAGCAATCAAACAAAACCTGAGGAAGAAGTAACCTTTTCCATCTGTAAGCCTCAACTAAGAGCTGCTCTGATATCTCCACAGTGAGGACAGCCTGGTGTGGACAGTTGTGAGACAAGTTCTAAAGACTTTATAATTGTCATAGCTTGCTTTCTTTTTTGACTAATCTAGAGACTGAACATTGTAGTTGATTAAAAATTGAAATGCAAAGCATTAAGAGCTTGATGGAATTAATATTCCCTGCAATTACTGAGTGAAAAAAAGAAACTAAAGAAAACTTTAAAAAAAGCCAGAAATTTAGATTTGGTAAGAAAACATCTAAGACAGCACACATTTACCATTCCTTTGGATGATCATACAATTAGCTTTCTGTGGATTTTGGGCTGAGTTTTGTTTTGGTTTGGTTTGGTTTTTTTGTCTGTTTTTGTTTTGTTTGCTTTTGTTTTTTGTTTGTTTGGGGTTTTTATTATTGGTTTGGAGTTTTAGGTTGGTTGATTGGTCTATTGCCATGGGTTTTTGTTAACAACCTTTGACTTTCCAGAAAACATCTCCACCTGCATGCTTTGCACTCCACTCCATGACTTTTCTGGACAATTATTTCCTTGTACTTTTCCTGATCCTTATGCTTGCATTTATCATTCCCTCCTATCTCCCAAGCTTTAATTTCCTGCAGGATGGTTGCTTTGCTCTCTAATGAAATATTTCTGGAGCCTGATGGTAGCTCTGTCATAGAAGAGAAAACCCTGTGGGACACTTGGGATACAGGGGCAGCTTTTTAGCAAGCTGGATCTGTAATGACTCTCACTTTAGGGGCCTGCAAACACCAGTTGCTTTCCCTGAAGAATGGAAAAAAACCCAAGAGACAGAGCTGAAGCCTTTTAGCATTGTTCCCTGTCTCTTTTTTAGCTTTTGACATTCTTATTTCCCAGCACCATTTCCTTCCAGCATCCACATGTATCACAGTGGGTTTTGCTCACACCAACAAGGAATTTAAAGCTTTGTCTTTCACAGACACAGCCTCTTATCACTTCCAGACACTACCCATGTCCTTTTCCCTTTTGGGAAAATCAGGTTAATTGCCACCTCTTACATGATCCTATTGCTTGTTAGATGGTGTTCACCTTCCCAGTCTCATGTGTCCTCCTCACAGTTGTGAATATTTAATGTCTCCACTCCCCAGGCCTGTCTGCAGTTTGGTCCTCCTGCTCAAACCATCAGGATCTCTGTCCCCTTTCCTCTTTTGGTTAAGGCTGGAGGGTGAGAGGACACATCTGTGACTGGGATCCTTTCAGGACAACCACTGCAAAAGGAAATGCTGCCTCTGTAAAGCTTCCATCACCTCTTCCTTCCTGTGCCATTCGGTTAATGGTGAGAAAAGTGCAGGGATGTGAAAGCTTCCAGCTCCATCTACAGCATCAGGATATGAAATAAAACAGGCTTGGCAACTCACTGCAATTTTTTCCCAGGTGAGACTGAAATCCTTAGAATTCAAGGATGGAAAACTTCAAGACTTGTTGCCACCACATGGTTTAGAGTTTCAGAAAAAAACCCAAAACCTTCCTGTGGAGCTCCTGAGAGGTGGCAATGTTGATCCTGCTGTTCCTCCACACTTTGCCCTGGAGAAGCAAACTGATATTCACCAGCTTGCTTTAGCAAGGAAGACAAGATCAATCATCCTGGAGTGTATTTTGCCATTTTGTAGCTCAGACTAAATTCAAAAAAGAAGAAAGAAGAAAGAAAGAAGAAAGAAAGAAGAAAGAAAGAAGAAAGAAGAAAGAAGGAAAAAGAAAGAAGAAAGGAGAAAGAGGCTTCAAGAAGAAGAAGAAAAAACATTATCTCACTTGGTTTTGAGTCAGATTCTCCAGAATCCTCAGGGAGCAGAAGAGCAAATAAGACTATGTTCAGAATGTTCCCGTTCATGAGCTGGGCTCAAACAAATGCACCAGAGCAAATAAAAACAGACTCAAATCCAAAAGCAAACCTATCCCCTGAAAGCCAGGACACTGACTGGGGTTACAAGGGAGCCAGAAAAAAGCAGGAGAAGTTATTCTGGTGTGGAGGACACCCATGCCTCCACACCATGGAGTATGACATGGAGACCAAGAGAAGAAGGACTTTGACCCTCACCACTGGATTAGTGTGGAAAATTGTAAGAAAATAATTTTCCCTTGCAAATTCTGGGGCTGATTCAAAAATATTTTTCTTTGTGCAGAGAAAGCTAACCAGGCATGTTCTCTGTCTGGGAATTTCAGTATTTCATACAATGGACTTGCAGTCAGCTTGTTCAGCTCTTACCCATCTCTGGAGAGTTTTCCAGGTCGTGTTGCAAGTCAATGTGAAATGGCAGTGGAAGTTGCAGAGAGACTGAAAGAGCTGTTTTTGACTTGCACTAACTAAGGATATTTCATGGCTCAACAGGAAGGAAGGTGTGGGATATGATGCTCACAGTTTAGTCTCCACAGTCACAGCAGTTGCAGTAAATCTTTAAGTAGCTTCCCTTCCACCACCTAATCCGCTTTCATTTAATTTTATGAAATATCAGTAAGTGATAATTAATTTTAAGAGGTGCTTTGATTTCCTCAGAATCATGGCATGCATGCAAATGCAGAAAATGGACTGCAGCAGCCCTCTTGACTATGACATGGTTTGTTATGGAAAAACAATTAACAAGAAGCAATGAAATCCGATTTCTTTAATCTGTCTTGTGATGAAAGCTTCCCTGATGTGTACTTGTCTTTCTGGAAGCACTCAGGGCTGCCACTAATCCTTTGCATTCTTTAGAGAATGCTCATTGATTTAACTACCATCAAATGTAATTATGTTGTCCACAGGTATGTTTGTCATGCACTTACACTGACGTATCTTTGAGGCCATTAAGTAATTTATCCTGAACATGGAAGGATAAGAAGGGATCATCTAAAGCTGTGTTTCTGCAGCCTCCTAGAAGCCTTTGACCTCACTTTCTGCTGCACAGGTTTTGTAATCACATGGAGGCAGGTCAAAACAAACCACTCTTCAGACACCTTGTAGGCCCCACATCCAAATTTAAAAATAAACACAATTGCACTAAACGGCTGAAGACTTGAAATTTTAATCTTAATTCTGCTTAATTAGACCAAAACTAGATGCTGGTAATGTGTATCTGCCATCTAGTTTGCTCATGGGTGTTAGAACAGAATGAATTAAAATATCATAGAATGGTTTAGTTTGGAAGCAACATTAAAGGTCCTCCTTTGCCATGGGCAGGGATACCTTCCACTAGACTAGGCTGATCAGGGCCCCATCCAAACTGGCCTGGAACACTTCCAGGGACGGGAGATTAACTTCTCCGGGCAATCTGTTCCAGTGCCTCACCGCCCTCACAGTAAAGAAACTCTTCCCAGCATCTAATCTAAACCTTCTCTCTTTTGGTTTAAAACCATTCTGCCTCATCCTGATACCACTATCTGCCTGGTAAAATGCCCCTCTCCCTCCTCTTTAAAAGCCCCCTTCAGGTACTGGAAAGCTGCAATGAGGTCTCCCTGAAGCCTTCTTCTCTCCAGGTTGAACCCAAACAGTCTCAGCCTGTTCTTATGGAAGAGGGCTCCAGCTCTTTGGCTCATGTCCACCTTTATGTCCAGCAGAAGAATCCCCAAATCCTTCTGCACAGGGCTGCTCTCAATGAATTCTCCCTGTCTCATGTCTAGGATTGCCCTGACCCAGGTGCAGCACCTGGCACCTGGACTTGAACTTCTGATGTTCTTGTTCGCAGCTTCTCTCTTGCAACCAAATAAGGAATAAGTCTTGAGAGTCACCTTCATGTAAGAGTGAAAAAAATAAACACTTTTTCCTTCTAAATTAAGTGCCAAAGATGCCTGGATTTCAAAGAGACTGTAATCCTAACACTGTTTGGAAAGAAGGTTGAGGAAGGTCTGCCCCCATAACAACTTCCCCACCAGTGTTAATGCAATTCCCTCACTGTCAGCAACTCAGGAATGGATGGAATTGAATTCCAGCTTCTTGATAAGAGGAGAGTCCAGTCCCACTCCCTCCATGGTTTGTTCTGGTGCAAGGAAATGAGAACCTCTTGCTACTATTGTTTACCTGACCACATAAATAGTGTTTATAGATTTCTTTGGGGCTATTTTGCACCTGCAAAGGACAGCTCCGCCTCTCTGACCATTGCAGGCAAATAATCTCTCCACTCAGACATCATGCACAGTGGATAACTGAAATATTGAAAACAAGGCTGGAGGCTCAGGATGCCCTGCAGTGATGGTCCAAGGAGGAGCTGTGTGTCCCTTCTCTTTCACCCTGATGGCTGCAAAGTATTTTTTTCTGGGCTCTTTAGGATGAATCAACCATCAACCATCCAATTTTAGGATGTTCAACCATTGACACATCCAGCTTGGAAACCCTACTGACCTCCTGGTCATGTGAAGACATCTCTTCAGGTCCTCTGCACAGTGCCTTGGACTAAGGATCCAGGGATTTTGCCTGGAGCAAAATATTTTGAGTAATCCAACCACATATTTTTTTTACATATCACAACGGGCTCCACATAAACGTTGCAGCTCTGGAGCCTGTTTTTTTATTCTTTTCTAAAAACAGAGGAGGTGGTGCCTGTAAGATGAGGGTTCTCCAGTTTGAAACTGAAATCCATTTCAATCTGAGTCTTCATGGCTCTTCCAAAAGCTCCTTGGGAGGTCAGGATGGTGTGTATTTTCAAGGCAGCTGAAGCATGTTTATTAGCTCATGGCATGTTGTACCTGTTGTGCAGGTAAATAAATTATTTTAATAACTGGCCCAGCTACTTCCCTGTACATTAAAGGAAGAAGTAAAATTTATTTTTTTATGAAGTCCATCATGTAAAGACAGCTGTGGCCCTATTTCCACATGGACATAACAGTCTGCTTTTTAGCATACACTCATCTTAATCTGTTTGTTCTGGCATAAATGTGTCCTTCCCACACTGAAATGTCATTTCATTCTCACAGTAGGGTCAAAAAAAAGCAAAATTATCTGTAAATACTGAAATGCTGAACTGTCATTGTGTACTAACCCATATTCTTTATCAGCATAGTAGAAACTAATAAAAAAATGGCACAAATTATTCTGATATTTCAATCCTTCCAAGAGCAGCTTTTTGCTTTGCAATTATTGACCTGCCCAGCTGTCACTGACACAAGTTATTTAAGTTTTTCAAAATGCCATTTGGATTTCACATCCATCCCTCCCCCATCTAGCCTTTTCAAAAACGCTCTGAAGTAAAGCAATATTTTTTGCCAAAATGGGAACCATATGATTTTCTCTGAAATGCAAGCAGTAAAAATTGCAGGGATGGTGTATGTGGTCAGTGAAACAGCAAACAAGGAGAAGGAGGAATGTGCACACGAAAACAAAGAAACTGCAGAAGAGAGAAGTGATAAGGACTGTGCTGGTGTACTTGTTCGCCCTTTGCCAAGCAGAACCAGGATGCAGGCACAATTAAAGCATGCAGCCTGGGATTGCCCTCTGAAATCCCTGGCCATGCAGTTTTCTGGTGCCTTCATAATTATGTTGTGGAACAGAGGCTGCTGGGACATCACAACAAGTCACAACATCTTCCAGCAACCCGTAATTTGCAGCATTATAATGGTAATGCAGCTGCATGGATGAAAAAGCTTTGTGGACCCACTGGTAAGGACTGATTCATTGCTGAGGTCAGACTTTTTCATTAAAGTTTAGATCAGGAAAACAATGTGTGGGTAACTGCTCCACTCAACAGGAGTAAGAGGTGAAACTGTTGCTGCAGAGAAATTTGATTCCTGAGTTACTGCCCAAAGCCTTTCATTCAGCAAATAAACAACAATTTATTTGCTCTTTACTGTTAAGCTCATGTTTCTGTTAGAAGAAATTAAGTGTCCCCACAGAAGTGAAAAAATTAAGTGTCCCCACAGAAGTGAAAAAATTAGAGTAGGGAGCAAGTTGACAGATGGGCCTAAAGCTGTAAACAGACCTAAGTGCCAGAAAGGTGCCAGTTTGCAGCTAAGCTTTACATAAAAGGAAAGAAAGCTTATTCAGAGTGTCCCTGTTTTCAGAGATGCAGCTTAACTGCATGCTCTGGCCCTACTGCAGCTCCCATGAGGTGCCCCACTAATATCTCCAGCTCTGGAGACTTCAGCCAAAATTTTACAGCACTGGGATTTTTACAAAGGCGTACAAAAAAAATTAAATTCACCCAGGAAAAAAAACAAAACAAACCAACAATAACATATAACACCACATGATGTTGAAAATTGTTCAGGGGCCCACAGCATGCAAAAAGAAACATGTTTCTAAGATCTGATCTGTACCTCTTTCAGCTCCCACATTGCCTGAGGATGCAGCAAGAGTTATGAACCTTGATGTTTCATTAAAAGATTAGCAGCAGCATCGACTGGCTGCACTGGAGAGCAAATGAAAGCTGAGATATTCCATGATGCTGAGATAAGAGAATGACTCTCCTGTGTGCCATGAGTGGTTGTGCTCCTCTCTTCCATCAGAAGAGAGGGAATTTTTGCAGTGGAAACCCAGTGCCTGATCAATACCTGACACTAATGATGCCTTAGGATTTTAGCTTTTATATTTTTCATATATTTGTAATCCCGCAATTCTTTAGTGTTTAACTCTAAACTCCACATACAGTGTTAAATACTGCTTTCCCATCTTGGTCAGACACAGCAATTCCTCTCCAGGCCTGGGAATCAAGGACACCTCAGTGCCTCAGGCCTGAGAGATATAAACAAATGTGAGCTGGGGGGAGCAAATGTGGGGTAAATGACTTCATTACCTGCAGCTGTAATTGGAAGATTAACCTCCCATATGTAAATGGACCAAACTTATAAAAGTCTGAAAACCCATTATCCTTTTTTTTGGGTGCAGCCCCTGGTGGGGCCTTTGTCTGCCCTAAATGTACCTGAGGGCCCTTCAAATAAATATAACCACTTTTTATTCCTTTAATTTTGTTTGGCCCCTGTTTTTGGGTAGTCCCAACAAGGCATCACTAGCACCCTTCTGGGGCACACTGGAAGTCACACAGCTGCCTGAATTCTCAGTTCCTGCCACGCTGGTGAGCAGGGGAGGAGAAGAGGAGCTGCCCCAGCGGAGGAGGAGACCCTGAAGGACGCGGAGCTGTAGCTGGATGAGCTGCATGTTGAGAAGCCAGAGCTGTCCTGCAGGAGTTCTTCCAGCTGGCACCAGATAAAGCAGCCCTGCAGCTATTCTGCAGCTATTCTGCAGCTATTCTATTTCACTGGAGGGGTGGCTCTGAGCCAGGTGCTGGGTCTGAAGAGGCCTGAACCCAACAAGTTGAGTATCAAGCCTGTAATGCTAAAGAGGAAAGCAAAGTAAAGGTGCTTATCCAAGTGTAACTCAGAATTTTGAGCCATAAAATGAGCTCTGAATAGCACTTAGCTAAAACAGAATACCTGAGGGGTTATAAATCTTTTCCCTTGAATTGCAGCACGTTGGCATGGACAGCAAACGCTGTTGTGGAAGAGTTGTTTCATTGCATGACAATTTAAATTAATGTTGTGGAAGCATTTACACATGTTCCTTTGGATGTTACCATTCCCTTTGCTTTGATAAGATGCAGGCAAAATAACTTTCATAGCTTTAAAAATCCCTTTTCACTCATATTTTATATAAGCCCTGTAGAATTGAAAGCACAATACATTTCCTCACTGCAATCAATCTCTCTTGTACATGGCTATGGATAGAAATACACAGAAACACCTGGTTTGCTATTCTGGGATCTCACATTTAGGCTGATATCTTGCCACCATTTCCTACATTTCTTTTTAAAAAACACACAAGTGCATGTCTGTTAGTATAAATATACTTAGATGTATAAAATTGCTTTAAATTCCAATACTGGTTTGGAATAAAATTAAGATACATAAGATATTTTTATTTTTTTTTTTGTTTACCTATATCAAGGTCTGCTACAAGAAACAACAAGCATAATAACATATTTTTAGGAGTAAACCATTACTAGAATTAGTACATACATTAGTTTTGGGCTTTTAAGAACTCATTTAATACCTTATTTACTAATAAAACTGTGAATTTTATAATTATTTCTTTTTATGAATGTCAAAATGGGTCTCAGGAATGAGCTGAGAGCCTCTCTCCTTCTGATTGGGTTGATTTGAAATTTATCTCAAAGCGTTTAACCACATTATAAATAGGACTAGTCAAACTTCTTTTGAATAATTTTCTTGATGGGAGACAGGTTTTTTTTGGCTTTTTTTTTTTTTTTAAGAGAAAAGATTTTCATAAATATATTTACGTTTCTTAAAATGAAGATAGGGAGTGATTTGGTTAGCAAAAAGTGTGTTGGAAGGAAAAAATGAAAACATACTTGCTTTCATCTCCATTCTTCATGCTGAAGAGATGATCCTCTCCCACCTAAATCTAATCGCAGTGTGAAGCACAGTTTGAGCCTCCAGACTTCAGTTCCTTCCCAAAACCCACAAAAACTCTCCAAAAATTAAATACACCAAGAGGACCTTTCCACCTCATCCTCCCCTTTTTTCAGGCCCCACATTAGAGACAAAAAATTATCATTTATTTTTAATTTTAACCTAAAGCCCAACTGGCATTTTGCACACAAAAGATTATTCTTTGAGGAAAATTTTCTTCTGAGGGAAAAGAAATCTTTGTGGGCTACAGTCAAATCCAGTCCTTCAGCATTGCTGGTGTATGATTTCCCATGGAGCTGGTAGCAAACCCTTTGCTTCTCAGAGATACAGTATTTCTCAGTAACCCATTTTTAGCTTTTGGACTCCCAGGAAGACACAAAAAATATCAGTCAGTATTACAGAACTGGTTTTTCTTTTTCATTTTCCTTAAAAGAAAAGATGGCATAGTCAGTATTCTTCATTAATGCGTTATTTCACACTGTTTATAAATTTGTCTTCCCTCTAACAATGAGCTCAAGACAACAAATTCATATAGGCACCAGGATTTTGTATAATCCAGAAAATAAGTGTAAAATGAAAAAAAAAAAACCAACAACCCACCCAAACCAAACCAAAAGAAAACAAAAACCAGCTTCAGAGCTATTCTGAACATAAAAAGTCATCTGTAAATTTAAAGATGAAAGAATATGACTTATGACTAATTGAGCTTCGAAAGCCAGACTTTTTAGGTAAAAAAAAAAAAAAGACAACAAAAGAGCCAAAACCTTGTTATAAAATTCTTCTGCAATTATGCATAAATAAGTAAATATATGTTAATTTCGAGACTGCCAAAACTCCAGAATACTCAGCAGGTCATGGATCATAATTTTTCTCTTGCTGCCATCAACATTCTGCTGGAGAAACAGATGTTAAAGGCATCATAATTCGTCGAGTACTGCGTGTTTGAGCGAAGCAAAATGTCCTCACCTATGTCTGACTTTTATTTGGAGGTACAAGCCCTCCCTGAGAACTGGCAAACTGCGTGTCCTCAACCATGCCTGCAAAACCCATACATGTCAGATCTGAAGAAAAATGCAGTGAGAGAATTTCCTTAACTTTTGAGCCTTGGTGGCACTTGTGAAGTGAAATACCAAACACAGCTTCTGAACTAACCTAATATCTTGTCTGATCGCAGTGTGGAAGGTAAATGCACCCTTGAAACCCATAATTTATACGGTAATTTAACCTTTTGTTTTCTTCTGTGGGAAGGGCACTCAAGTCTGCCTCCATTTTAATAAATACATTGATGATTTTGATTTTTTTTCCGAAGATGGGGTGAGTTTGGTGCCCGATCTGCAAGATATTCATTCCAGGAGTTTTCCCTCCTTCCCCAGTCCTTCCTGAGGTCATTTCTGCTTCCATACCATAGCAAGAATTTCACAAAAATGAGATCAAAAACCTTCCTGGAAGAAGAGGTGCCTGTAAAAAAGTGTGAAAAGGTGGCCTGAAAGTGATGGGATCTGTGGAGCTTGATGGGATGTAAAGCTCAGTCAAGAGAAAAATGGAAGGATAGAGCACAAATCCCATGAGGCACTCTAACATGAAACTTCCAAGAACCAATTTGCTTGTCTGTCAAGATAATTTGTCCCTAGACGGAAGTGTTACAAAAATTATATCTCATTTTTAAAAATTGTATTAAGGACAAAGCTCTTTTTTTAAAGTTTGGGTTGGATTTTTTTTTTTAATTCATTTTCCTCTGCTCAAAGAGCATTAAAAAAATAGTGCTCCATGAGGGGTTTCCTTTCTAGTTCAGTGACCAAAATAAAAAAGAAGAGAAAACCAAAGATCAGCTTGATCCAAATTCAAAAAAAAAAAAAAGGAATCCTTCCTTGGAATGAATACTTGCCAAAAAACATTCTTTACCTAATATAATAAACATTTTGTTAAATTCCAGGAAATAAAAAAATTACATTTGGCAAATCTAGCCTCACTTTCTTAGAAGTTTAAAAAACTACTTTATTTCCTGTAACAAAATCTTCCTGTAAACCTGAAGAGTTTTATCATGTAATTATCGAAGGAAACATTTTGATCTTCCTGACTAATCTTCCTCCCACATCAAATCTCCACTCACAAACCCTTCCTTCAGTTTCATGCAGCATCATAAACGTTATTACTGGGAAATTATAGTTTTGGAGAATAGGGAAGGAAAGACAGAAAAAGCAATTAATAACAGAAATATTTACAATATTTACAATATTTTACGAACCCACCCAGTGATATTTTGCACTGCTACTTAAGAGAAAATGAACATTAAGATGATTTTTCAAAGTCTCTTAAGTCAACCTAAAGACTCCAAATGACTTCACTAAGCACAGATCAGGCTCTCTGGCATCTGGAGTTGGAAAGATTCATTGCTCTTTTTGCCAGTTCAGACAAAAGTTATTTGAATCAAATGTTGTACATCCAAGTGGACAGTAAATAATGGATCAGAAGAAAAATTAAAAAAAGGGGACAGGATAGATTTTAATTTAAATTGTATTGTTTAGGTTGTCTCCACAGATTTGCATCATTCTTCATTTTGTCAAGTTGGCATTTATATTTGTTTAAGCAGTGAGTGCATCCACTCACTATTTGAGAGTTCTTAAAGAATTAGAAACAGATTGGGTTTTTTTTAAATATTTAGAAATTTGCAAATCCAAAGACGTCACCAGCTACCCCAACTCTCCGTAGTTTTTCTCTCTTTATTTCCTGTAACACTGTCATGATGACAAACTTGATGAGTCTGCCACAACCTCTGCTAAAACTCAGAACCAGATTGTGGGACTGAACCACAGCAGTGAAAACAGTTCAATGTTACCTCATCTCCAGTGCATCATTAGCAGTTTTCTCACTATTTGAAGAACAAAAGTGACTACTTTTGTTTATAGTAAACAAAACTGAGCCCTGTGAGAAGCAGGTAGCAGGCATCTGCTTTCATTTTGAGGACAACAAACAGTTTTTGCAGTGCAAAAGATCTCAGTGCCCTTTGGGTGTGAACCCAAATTTGGACTTCACCCATGTCCACAGGCATGTGAAACTGCCCCATATGTGATCACACCAAGGATGAATATGCTGCCCATCAAAGTCAGAAACACTCTGAGAAGTGTCACTGCACCAATTCAACACTCATTTTTAATTCCCAGCATCTCACAGGGCTGATCTGAACAGCCAAGTGGGAGATGTGGAAGTTTTAAGCAAAGATTCAGAAATTTAAAAATAAACCGAACAAGCCACCGAAGCAAGCACAAGGTTTTACTGGCTGGGATTGACTGGGACACCTGTACAGCTTTTACCAGGGGTGTTTGTAGGTTTATATAGGTTTCATTTTTGACAAGAGTTTGGCCCTGACAGGACTGAAACCCTCCATGACCACAGATGGTGGATTTTAACACTAGTCACAAAACAGAGCAGTATGCTGTAAAGCATAATCAAGTTGATTTAGTTTAGGATTTTTTGGGGGAAAGAGGGTCTTGATCTTTCTGAAAATTTGTGATAAATTTCTCCTGTTTTTTTCAGCTTAAATCTTCTCACCTTCAATCCCCCTGATTTAGCAGGTGTCTTTGAAAACACTTGAAGACCCAGGCTACGTCCCCAAGCATGTGATGTTGCTGGTGAAGGGCATCAACCAGCACAGGGACTTTCTTCTGCTGTAGCACGCACCTCAGATAAAGAAAAAGAAAGAAAGTTTCCAAAACAGTTAGCAGCAGACTCTTTTCCTCGGCTGCATTCTTTCAGGAAAGGGATTTAAACATCACTGTGAGCTATCCACTGTTTTTGGGGATGCCTTTTTTTTTTGCATTTTTGGGGATGTTTTGGATGCTGCCCTGAGGCAGAGGGACACAGCTGGAAGGCTGCAGAGCTGTTTCCTTGCTGTCCTGAGCCCTCTGCTCATGGCTTTGCTGCCTGTCAGCCCAGTGACAGCTGCTCCCAAAGTGAGCTAGCTCTGCCCCAAGCTGACTGAGGTGCCCTGGTGGGGTTTGGGAAGTCTCTCAAGGTGAACAGAGCTGCCAGCCCAGCTTTGTGCTCTCCCAAAACACAACCCCTCAGGGCTGCAGATGCTCTGTCCCTCCACCAAGGCCTGTGTTCCATCGATGGTTGCTTATCCTTCACACCTGGAAGGATTAAATGTGCTGCAAGGCACTGAGCCCCCACCTGCCTTCTTCAGAGCACCCTCAGCACGGCTGTTCATGGAGCCAGCCTAACTCAGACTCCTCACCATCACCTTCCTCCCACCTCCTGGTGGGCTGGTGAAATGCCAGGAGCACCTGAGCTGGATTTGGGAGCTGGGACAGATGGGGTGGCCGGACTGAGCAGCGTGGGCTTGGATTCCCACCAGGAGGTGGAGCAGCGCCAGCACCCTACAGCAGAAATCACAGCCAAGTCATGTCTGTGCTGCAGCCGGAGGGAAAGTGGGAAAGCAGCTGCCTCCCTGGCTCCCAGTTTTCCTTGTCTGCACCAGGAGGAGAAGGGATGAGACACACAGTTTGGACTCAGTGGAGCTGTAGCCCTCTCCTGTTGTACTGTGAGAGCTGTCTTTGCGTCTTTGGTGGGAAAACGCCAGTTTTCCCTCACCACTGTGTGCTGCCAAGGAGCTTCCCAGGAGGGAACCCCTACAACTGTGTCAGCACCTGCTGGGACAGGAAAATGCTCTTAATCACAGGCTCTAGGGGCTGACACTAAGTCACCCAAAGAAACAGAAGGAGGGAGCGTGTCAGAAAACCAGCGTGCACTGGGGAAAAAACAGACTTGCACAGGATTAGGGGCAGGTTGAGCAGCAGGGCTGGTGAATCACTGTACGCTTTCCATGCCAGAGCATGTTTAAACATTAGATAAATTTTGCTAGTAGTGCACATGCCAGTTGCTGTTCGGTGCAGTGAAGTGGGAACGTGAAGCAAGCTTCACAGCACCAATGAAAATACAGCCAGCCAGGGAACTGATCCTGCTTCCCTTTCTCATGCAGAACCCTGTCATGCAAGGAGCCTCTGGGCTGGCACAAAGGCTGCCCTGAACTGGCAGCTGGAGAAGCATCATGATGCTGAGTGAGAGAAAAACTAACTCAGGTTATTGTGCCCTGCTGGCGTGGCACAAGGAAAAGATTTCCCACTCAGAGATGATAGAGCTGTGGAGCTGTAGCAGAGGAAGTTTACTCAGAACTGGATGCTCAGACTGGATTACACACCACTTGCTGGGTCCTTTTTAAAATTTCTTTTCAGCTCTATAGGCTATGAGGGAGGGAAGGCAGAGTAGAGGGGAGGAGAGGTCAAAGAAGATCCCAGCATTGGTGAGTCACCAAGGCCTGATAGTTATTTAGCAAAGAGCATGAATGTAATTACTGCAGAGGCAATAGCTGCTGTGAAACAGCGTGAGACAGCGTGCTTTTCATCGAGCTCAGCAGGGTGAGCAGTAAAAACTCAGCTGGGGAATATGCTTATGCACTGACCTGCTCCCATGCTCTTCATGCTGCAGAGGAGAAGCAGAGCCTGGCACCCACAGGATAGCTGGATGTGTGCATGTCTTTCTGCTCATCTGCCTCCCTAAACCCTGGAAGGCTGTCATGGCAAGCCTCAAAAAAAAAAGGAAAAAGAAAGAAAAAAAAAAAAAAGAAAGAAAAAAGTCTGCTCATAATCCAGTCCAACTTAATAACCAAGAATTAAGCTACTTCTCTTTTCCCTTGACCTGACTTGCTCAGAATCCAGTTATTCTTGTCCTGAAAGCAGATGCCATCAACAGTGCCAGCACTGTTTCCTGTTGAGCCTGCTGCTCTTTCTCCCAGGGCTGGCAGGCTGACGCTGTTGGGAGCCACATGGTAACACCAACACCACTGAAGCAGCTTTTGGGGCCCACAGGTGTACAAACCTCACACATATACAAATCCACAAGAAACAGAAACACCACGTTGTGTCAGCTCTGGTTAACACTGTTGCCTAGAGCCTGGTTCTCAAATAAACAGAGCGCTTGTTTTTGTAGCTGGAAGTGTAAAGTGAGCCACAAAAGGATCAGGCATAAGACTCCCTTTCTTGCTGGGTCACAAAAAAATCTGTGCTCTTTGTGAGTTTGGCAGCAGATGCTGACATGGTGACTATCAAATAGAGAGATCAAAGGATATGGCACAAACACATGACCTCCTCAAGAGAAGACAGGAGAAAACCCTCCTACCTCCCTTCTGCTTCACTCACATCTGTCTGCAGGACCAAACAGTCTTCCAAGCCATGAGAATGCCTGTGTCAGCATCCTTCTTTAAATTATGAGCCCCACCACCTCTCCAGTCAATGCCAAGACCGTCCAGATATAGAAATAAAGCTGTTCAGTGAAACAGCTTGCTGTTCTATTACTTCTTTGCCTGCTGTGACAAAATTTCCCTTCCCATTTACACCGTTTCTCATAAGCAGGTTGTCAAGGTCAGGTACTGCCCCACACTAGTTCCTCTGCTCTCTGCACTTTTCACACTCTGGACCTCAAGACATGTCTCAAATATTAATCTGTGAGGGCATCACTCTCTGAAGAGTTATGAAGTAAGGAAAATGACGTTTGAGAGAAAACACTTGGATGCAGACGAAATGGATACTGCACAAGTACGCTTAGGCAGCTCTCCTCAATTCTGTCCTACATCCACAGCAATAAGAACCAAGAATTTGATCCTTTTGATCCTTGTGTGTTCAGGTAACTCAAAGAAGTGTCTCCTGAGGCTTCTCCTAGGTTAACCAAGCCTAGGTTAACTACATTAACTTGCCTTTAGCAATTTTTTTCAAGCTGAAGTAACTCCAGATGTTCAGACTAAGCACAGCGTTTATTTAGAGTGTGATCCAAGGGCTGATGCTTTCAAAATGTTCTTAAGTTTGTATTAGTACCCTATAAAGAGAAAAACCCAATCATCAGCTCCTTAGAAATCTGTGCCATAATGTAGGATATATATGCTGACTTCACGCAGGCATTAAAATTTTTAGCAAGCTCTAAAGAGATCTCCAGGACCCTTTTGCCTTGCCAAGAGCCTCACCCAACCATTTCTGCATGAGGCATGTAACTTCTACATGAGCTATACTGTATCTTATTTTAAAAGATACTGATCTTGATTTAAAGATTGGAGAATTCCCCGTGCCTCTAAGGTAAGTTATTCTAATAGTTAATTATGCTTTCTAAAAAGAAAAAAACCAAACAAAAAAAAAAACCCAAAAAACCAAAAAAAAACAAGGAAAAACCAAAAAAACAACCAAAAAAAACAAGGAAAAAAATCTAATGATAAAACACTTACAAAACCAAACTGAACAACAACAAAAAAATCTCTTTATTACTTTTCTAAATCTGGCTAGCTTCAGTTTCCAAGTACTGCCTTGCATTCTGCCACTTACTGGTTTAAGACTATTTTATGTCAGAAATCTCTTCCCCATGTAGGTACTTGCATGATATAATTATGTCAGCTCTTCATGTTTCTGGATGAAGGAAATAGATTTAGCTCCTTCAAGTTTCTCACTGCAATTCAGATTTTTCCCAGCCTCAAATGGTTCCTGAAACTCTTTCCTCAGATTTTCCAAAATCCACTGGGCTGTAGGATTAGGAGCAGTACTCTGCTGCTACTCTTGTTTTACAGTCCTAATCCCACCTCCCCATGCCTATTGGATGCAAAGACCATATTTTCTGTCTTGATTACAGCCTCACTCCAGGAACACTTGTTCACATGTGTTACCTGTCACACCCCAGCTCTGTCAGGAGTCAATCAGTTCTAGGTTCCAGCAGTCCCTGTTAAAATTCCACACATCACTTTCCCATGTAATTTTTTGGCTGTGTTTTGTTTGGCTGTGTGGAAAAATTCTCTGGTTGTGAGAGTCTATCTACCTGAGGAAGTCACATGGATCTCCACAGTTTAATTCTCTCACCAGAAGTTCTTGTCACCTAAAGGTTTTTGAAGGAGTTATTTTGCTTTTAAACTGTTGTTATTGTTTTTATCTAACAACATTAATCAGCAACATCTGTTTTCTGTTAAACATGTATTTCCTTGCCATACTTATATTAGCACTTATAAACAAGGAACAGACCAGAAAGCAAGTTCAAGGAAAAGTTATATATTTAATACAAACCTTCTATCCATTTTTTCTTTTTCCCTTTTTTGTTTGTTTGTTTATTTCCCTCCATAAATTATTTGGTAGTTGTTGTTTAAAAATATAACAATATTTTACCAAATATTGTTACATGCTTTGTCTCTGGGGAGTTCAAAATTTTTGCCAGGCTAGTTAAAAATAAGCTGGTTTGGATAAGATATAAGAAAGAAGGATGGATATTTTATATTTTTACCACAATA
This sequence comes from Pseudopodoces humilis, assembly GCF_049639895.1. NCBI lineage: Eukaryota > Metazoa > Chordata > Aves > Passeriformes > Paridae > Pseudopodoces > Pseudopodoces humilis. Next base: position 4,094,581 of record NC_142203.1, read on the forward strand.
GGACTGAGTACCAAATTGAGTATGTTTGTGAGCATATGAAAATATGATTGAAAAACAGTTAAAGTCCTTCTTTCCAGTTCTGTCACATTTTTGCAATTTCTAAACCTCTTTTTATCCCACCTCTGAGCTTTATATCTAGATTTAATGACAATGTGAGTCCTAGCACACTATCATCGCTTTTCCACACACTGCTGATTTCAGAGTTAAGATTGAACTCAACCCTAATAGAGCTTCAACAAGACACTCAAATCCCTTTTCCACCTGGAATTATGCTCCATGAAAAGTAACAGAGGAACATTTCAATTCACAAAACGCAGCACTTCTTGTCATCCAGTGCCATTGGCATTCGCAGGGACATCAACTACAATGGTTTCAGAACTTGGGTCCTCAGGATCTCCCCTTACTTCAAGAATTTAGTTCTCAGCCAGATGTAAAGAGAAGAAGATCTTTGAAGCCCCAGATTTAAGGCATCTGAGGATGTGGATACTCAATATCCTTGAGGTGAAAACAAAGCAAAACAGGGTCACTTTGTTTTCTGCACTTCTGGTTATAATGCCTCAGTTTCCTCAAAGTTGTTTAACAAAATTTCTTCTCCAAGTTCACACTGCAAGAGCTGGTGAAGACATGTGCCCACTCAGGAACAGCTTTCCTGTTTTCTAGTGCCCAGAGGTTTCCATCCCAGAGCTCCTGTGCAAAAGGGCTCTCGAGGAAGAGAGAGGAATATCTGTTACAGTGATCTGACACTGGAGCATCTGCTCCCACCAGGCTCCCAGAATAATGTTCTCCTGGCTGAGATCCTAGGAGACTGGACAGACATCATTACAAAAATCTGGAGGAACAGTGCCAAGAGATTTCAAAAATCAGTGTGGCAAGAAGAGCTGATCATAGCAAAGGACTCCCTCTCCTTCGCCAGCATATGTTGGGTGGTGAGTCTCAGTAATATTTTTGTTATTGAAACAATTCTTCTGGAAAAACTTGTGGGGTTGCTGGCTTGGAAACCAGAGCAGTTATGAGCCCTGTGTAGCTTTATCTGCAAGATGACCATGTGTGGAAAATGAACAGATGATGACCAACACTGACCTCTCTTCATCACATGTTTTTCAGAGTGGTCAAGCATATCAAAATAGAAGGAAACTTTTGGACCTTCTTCAAAAACTCTAAGGAATAAATTGCTTGTCATCCTTGGGAATATGCATCTCAATGGGTTTTGGTAGGAAACTAGAGGGATGACCAATCTATACATGTAAAACCACCTCTTCTGCAAATATGTTTCATAAAATGAAATCATGGTATAGCTTTAGCAGTTTCTTTTTGTGTTGATTAGAGGAAAAAAAAAAACATTTTCAGGCATGTGGAATTTTGAAACATTCCAGACCATCCAGACTTCAGTCTTAATAAATACACATAATGTCTCTGGCACCATTTGCAGTATACGAGATAAAGCAGGTATTTTGAAATAGTCATCTTGAAGTGAAAATTAAAAGTTGGATATGAAATGTGAAGCTCTGTTGAGGAAGGGCTTGGAAACCAAGCTTATCTCTGTTCAAATATTTATGAAATTGGAAGGAATAAATTCTATCTTACCTCTCCTTCTAATAGTGTGATTAAAGCAAGAAAAAACCTCCCATGAAATAATACCTTCAAGGTTGTTTTTCAGCATTCACTCAGTCTTTCAGAAGTGAAAAGCTTTGCAGTACACAAAGATTTTTTCTGGAGACATCTCTGGAACTCCAGACAATGATAATGGCTTGTCCAGCCCATACAAATTTCTGTAAGGTACAAAACAAAATAAGTAGGACTGACAGATACTGTGAACCTTACACATTTTATGATAAGTGTTCTTGTCCTTACACATTTTGAGTGAAAAAAAGAATATTATACTTAGACTAAGCACATGTTCACACTTATCCAACATTCTTCATGGATGCAGTTGAATTATGGCTAATTCCATTAGGACTGTACTCACTATTCACACATCTCTTGTTTCAACAGTTTCTCTTTATGACTGTTCATTGTCATGAAAAATGAGGCCCCGTGACCTAATTTGGTTCTTGGAAGAGCTGTTGGCCATCCCATCTCAATAACTCAAAATATCATGGTCAAAACACCTTTCCTTTTCTTCAGAACCCTTGAGAGGTTCATTAGTGGCTCTCAAGGTAGAAAATAAACGAGTTAAGACCAGAGTGTGTGCAGGCATCTCAGAATGGAGGCCACTCATGCATGTTGCTAATAAACATGGTGAATGTTGAAAGATTGTTGGCAACCTCCCAGGCAGGTGGGACAAGAGATGGAACACAAAAAGCCTGGCACCACCCAATTCTCCAGAAATACCCTGATTTCCTGCTATCATTTCTTATCAAAGAATGTTTGCCTTTAACTTAGGTGGGTGTGAAGGCAGGCCTTTGATTTGCTCCTGTGAAATAACCCTCGTCCCAGTGCATGTTTTTGGTGGAACAGGATCGAGATGATGCCTTGAATAAAAACATTGGCTACATTTGACTCAATTTACTTTTATTTAAAGACACGGCTTCAGCATGTCGATGCAAACAGAAATCTGAGATAAAGCAAGAGGATGGGTCTTGTATGAAGATTAGGGTACCTGAGAGAAGATGTAATCACTTGTGTTTGAGGAAGAGCTGTTTGAGCAGGTGATCCTTGAGATAAAATGGTTTCAAGCATCATCTACTCTGTCTGCCAGAGAATTTGACAACTGTGCTGTGGCCGGTGCCAGACCACAGAAGCCAACAGAGTCCAAAGATGGATGCAGCCCAAAGTTTCCCAGGGAACCAGGGAACAGATATCAACAGGATTTCATTCTAAGGTGAACTGATGTTGCAGATAACCAGTGTGGCTGACTTGCAAAACACAAAAGAGAGAAAACAGCATAGTTTCTTGCAGCTGTCCGTCCAAACAGCTTGCAAAACCATGATTTTAATCCAAAGTTCATCCATAGCTTTACAGTCCAATAAATCAATCACCAAGGCTCATTAATAACAATGAGAATATGGCAGGTATTTATGCAAGCTGCTCTAAAAATTAGTATTTTTGCAATGCTGCATTTGAAGTCATAGACACATCTACACAAACTTTTCACAAAGAAAAATTTTTGCCTTAAAAATATTTTGAAGATGTGAACAGTCTTTCTAAAGTTTAAAGATTTCAAATGAGATGTGACTATGCAAATATAATGGAACCGAAAGTATCTGAGGGGAAAAAAAATGGCATCAAAATTTTGATATATTTTTTCCAATTCAAATTGCGTTGGTATTGTGTTTTTTCTTTGTTTACACACACACATAATGTTTGTGTACATAAATAAACACATGCAGGAATTAATATTTAAATATGTGTGTTTATATGTATATATCTATATGTGTACATATACACATCATATATGCATATCTCCATTAAATCATAATATGAACTATTCTATGGGAAAAATATTTCAATTGTTTTATCCTGAATCTAGAATCATTGAAAGGATCCTGGGGCTTTTTATTTTTTAAAATAAAAGAACTGCGAAGTGCAGTGGAAGTCTTTTGAGGAATGCACAAGCAATTAAATGTGGTCTTGCTTTTATTTCAGCTCTCATGACAGAGACAGGATTAAGCAGTTATCATTTATATGCATCATTTGCAGCCAATAAACCTTAGGAATATTTATTATTTCACAGAGTAATAGCTCTGTGCTGTCTCACAGCCAGCATGTCACCATTCTGCTCTTACTAGAGGTTTTCCTCAAAGTCTACAAACAGCTGGAGTCCTTTAACCCCAAAACACACACAGAGTGTTTTGTTTTAGTTGAAGGAAACACGAAGGAAGGAAGTCATAGAGCTTGGGTGGTAATATTTCCCTGATCCACCCAAACACCCAAACAGCCACAGGCTGTGCAAGAAATGGGAATACCTCCATAATTATTAGGAATACTTAGCTTCAAGGACTTCCCTTCAGCATACTTGTTTCATACAACCTTTTGTTTGGTCTCAGATGATTGCCAGTTACCTGCACCGATATCAAACCTGGACTGGCACACTTAATTTCAGGAATGCAATTTTCCCAGGGATTTTCATGGAAACCAAATGTGTGGTACATGTGTGAGGGACCCTCATTAGAGAATTCATGGAAATTTGCTTTTAAGCTGCCAATGTTTCACTAAAACTGAGAAAAGGCAGTTGTCTTCTCCTTGGCAAAAGTGAATTATTTGATGTGCTTCAGAGAAATAATTTATCAAAAGCAGAAACAAATTTCTAACAGCAGAAAGATCTGGCTTCTCCAATGGTATTTACCATGTCCTTTAACAAAAGATGTCTCTATTTGTTATATCAGTGCTTGTAGTAAAGTGGCTAATCTTTATCTTCCTGTGCTTGGCCACTGAATCAAGTTAACTTTTTCTGATTTTTTTTTTTTCCAGGCAGACTAGATAAGTTTATTGCCACATCTCAAATCAGAGTAAAATAACTGGTGTACAGATACTTTCATTTTATTTTTTCCATTTTGGAACAAAAATAACTAGAGAAAATCCCCAAAATATACACTTATTCATCAATTTTTAATGTATGATACTAACAATTTCTATTCCATTTCAATAACATTTATTTATTAAAAATTATTGTATATAAAATTAAAAAGAACAAAAATAATTAAGGTAGATCATCTCAATTTTACAACAAAAAAGGAGATACAGAAATATTATCCAAAATCTATTGTCTTTATTTTTTACTATTCATATTTTAACTTTGATAGGAATTTATGTTATTGATGGTTTGCATTTGGTTATATTGAACATCCAGTCCTAAGTTCTAAAAGAACATCTGGTTTACATGCTTCCTTACCTTAGGACACATGCACATTTACCACTAAAAATATCATCTTGTGGCAAGGTAATTTTTGTATTCAAAAATTGTAGGTGGTTCTATATACATCTTAAAACAGAGAAAGCACTGGGAGAGGAGGTTTTCTAGCTTTGTTCCTATCCAATGAAAAAGAAAGGGTTGAAATTTTACAGATTAGGCAGAGAGAAAGGTCTTCAATTAATATCTTTACTGCATCAATGTTTCATGAGAAATTTGATCTCAGCAGCTGCCTAACACCACATCAGCACAAGAGTTAAAATCTTTGGTGTGGAAAGGCCTCAGACATACTGGGCTAATAAATTTCTAACCAAGACAGAAATGTTACTTTTCCACAAGAAAACTAGAATGTGTAAGATCCTATTTTCTGGATTATCTCATGCCATTTGACAGCAAATGTTATATTAAATTCTTATTTTATTCTTATTATCTTCCAAAATAGGGCAGACCCCTTGGAAGATGTTGACTGGCTTCACACAACTCTATAAGCATATCTGCAAATGCTTTATAAGTAGGTCGTGACTAAAATATGGGGAGGGGGCTGTTGAGACATTTCAACTATAAAATTACATTCTTCCACCACTTGGGTGCTGCTCAGCCTTTGATTGCAGCCATCTCAGACACTTACATATTGTATTTTTGAAGTTCTTGGTCCGTGCTACCTTCCTGACTCTTCTGACCACCTCTCTCAGGAACTCATAGCTCCTTACTGTTTTTTTTCCCCCATCAAAAAAAAAAAAGCAGAAGGACTGGGAGCAGAACATACAAATCTGATCTCAAAGAAGTCTGGAGGGTCTAAATGAGAATTTACTTAGATGAAAGGCCAACAGGATTGAATTTCAACATCAAAAAACAACAAAAAAAAAGGCTGTGACAAATAATGGAGTAACATGCACAAGTGCCTGGAAAAACCAAGGAAATGAGCAAATAGCAAACATGGGTTTGTCAAGCAGAAATCATTGTAGACAGTAAAATTTCTTTTGATAATTAAATAATGGCATTGGGGAGAAATAATAGTTATGAAGTGTCTTGTACCCAAAGAGCACTACTGACATAGTTTCACTGTGATTATTTTGACGTTCTCCAGGAGTGGAACATGAACGGTGAAATGGGGTAAAACAGCTTGGGAAGAACATCCATTAGGTACAGTTCATTCTCAGGATGATTGGAAGCATGAGAAAACATTCTTCCGGTGGCAACCTCATCCTTGATCCCGTCCAATGTCCTCAGGAACAATGAGGGTGGAAGAGTATGAAGTTTGTAAAATCTGAAGGTGACCAAACAAGAATGAAATTACACAACCTTGGAAAACAGCACAGACAATGTTCTGAAATGGTCTGCTGAGTGCAAGTGTGATAGACTTTCCTCAGACAGGGGCAGTCAACAGGGCAAAATGGGGAGAAAACTGCCACAGCAGCAGCTCTTCAGCTACACACCAAGGCTGGTGGATTTGAAAAGCTGGACACTATCCAGAATTTTCAGAGATTTGGGTAAAAAAAAGGCACTGAGAGATTTGAGTGTGACTTGATTCCACAAGATATGAAAAGTAACATGCCCTCTGTTTTACCCAGCACATACCTAACCCGTATGTGTTTCAAAAAATATGTACACTAAGTGTTAAAAATGCAGATGAGGGCAATGGAATGGGAGGGGAAAAAAAAAATCACAACCAGAAAATAAACCTATAGGGAAAGATTCAAAAGCTGGCATGGTTTACCCTGAAAAGAGAAGTTAAAAGGAGTTATGAGAAAGTATATATGAGGATCCTCTTTCAGGAAACAAGGATAATGCATCTCATAGGTAATGCACGCAGTCTCCATCTCCTGAGGTCTTAAAAACCAGATTAAACAAATAACTTTCTGAAATGACACAGTTATGGACAATTTGACTTTGACATAGGGGTTGGACAACTTTACATCTAGAAGTGCTTTCCAGACCTATTTTTCAATGACTATATGAAGTATTTGAGCACTATCCAAGAGAAATAGTGGATTGTTTACAAAGTCATCCTTATTCTGTAAAAGCTGGTGAAACTCTATAACTGGAAGAATGAATGTACTCATAATGATTTTTGTGTGTGAAATCAGTGAGGGGAAAGTATGCACTTCAAATCAGAGTTGTGTGTGCCTTGTGCTTCAGCACTGAGCCTTTCACTAAATAGTTTTCTAGAAGGATACAAGTTCTCTTGGAAAAAAATTATGTAGAATTTAGTGGCTCTAAATCTAGTCCAAGTTTGTCTTCATTGCCTGCACTAATCCATGTGTTTTTACTCCATCCCTCTAACGTAATTTCAGACCCAAGGTTATACCATTCCCCTAAAGCTATTAATCAGTCCCCAACTGCAATTAATCCGTGCCAAACAAAACTGTGTACCTACAATAACTTTTAGAACCCTACCCGTTCCCTTTTATTCAAAATATTTTAACAAATAAATTAGTGGAGCCTTCGAACCCAAACATCTTCTCAAGCATGAAAAAAGCTAGAGGAAAATATTTGCAAAACCTTTCCAAATCTATGTCAATAGTGTTTTCCATGCTATTTAAAAAAATAATAATCTTCCAGCTGTAATTTAGCTAAGATTTATCGGTGAAAATAAAAATTTAAAGACAGCATCCACTAATAAATTTATAACAAAGAAGTAAAAGTGATATCAAGTAACAGAAAGACCCCAGATATCAAAATGTCCTGAGGATTTTCTTTAGAGAACAGCTTTTACTTCATAAATACAAAACTTTAGGTCCCTTTTAAAGGGTTCAGGCGACACTGAGTTGTGTGAAATTGTGTGAGTCAATAATTTTTACATGGATCTGAGCAAACAGAAGAAAATGTTAAAAGCTTTACATGTCAAAAAACTATACCTGCATTGAAATACTGGAAAAGAATAATGAAGTCCAGTGCAAAGGCTCATCCTATATACTTTTCATGGCTGAATGTATTTTACTTCAGTAGAAAAATGAAAAGCAACCTGAAAAACTGCAAAAATAAGAGGCCAAATGACAAATGAATGCAATCTTGCAATATCAGAGATAAGGGAAGTTGCAAAATAACACTCCTGATTTCTTTGGAAGCAGAATTCTCTACATGTGCATAACACAGAGCAAAGGTTTTATTTTCCATATCTTTGCCATCTCTAGAATTGAAACCTGTAAGAAGGCAACTTTCTAGGCACCACAGTACAAATTGTGAAATTAATGAATGATAACTTGCAACGACTGTTAATGGAAATAAACCAAAATAAACCAAAATAAAACCACTATTTTCCCTCCAAAAGGACAGATTCCATGTCAGCTGGAGTCCACATACAGTTCCTATTTTCTTACACAATTTCTTGAAAAAGATCCATAAAATGAAGTATAAATATCTTAAAAAATTACTTTTGCCAGTCACATCTGTGGCTACCTTCAAATTGTTCTTAATCCTTCATGATTAAGAACAATTAAGAAAAAAGGAATCCTTCCTTTTCATCCTTACAGATGGAAACAAAAAAATACCTCCTTTGGACAAAACTACTATAAGAATGACATGGAAAGTACAATCTGAATGACTTTGAGTAGCTTTACAGGAAAATGAATTTCAGTTTACAGGGTTGCAAGAGGTAGAAAATGTGTAAACCCTCTGCTAAACTTTAATTCTGTCATATTTTATGATCAGTTGTAGATAGACAGACAGGCAGAGAGACATTTTGCTGTTAGTTTGAGAAGAGTGGCTATTACCACCAACCCATGACATCATTTCCACCTTTGCCAGGTAGACATTGCTCCATTTATGTTTGGAAAATTGCTGCCACGCCAGGGATATGACAACACAACAACGTGACAGTGTCACCCTGTCAGACACAGCCACACCTAGCAGGGTTTTAGTCTAGCCACCACCACCAAATGTGACAATGACAATCTGTTTACAACAGGTCTCTTAATCTCCCCATCATCTCCTGTTTGGGGATGGATTTTTGGTTAATAACAGAAGTTACACTGACAGTTATTTTATTTCTTGGTTAAATCCAAGTGTTTTTTACTGACTTTAAACAAAATCCCATTTGGTTACTCACAAACATTTTGTAGAGCACCATCATCTGGTCCATGTTCAGACCATTCAAAGCAGGAGAGCTTTTGTTAGCAGAAGTTCCTTGTTTTGCACTCAGACTTTGGAATTAGCTGAAGGATTCATAGGAGTGAAGCTGGACATCTGCTCTCTGTCAGTCACACATCTGAGAGAGGGAACAACTATAAATTAATCTATCCAGAATTGTCTGTAATTTATGATTCTTCAATTCTCCAACCATTTCAAAAGGCAACATGTGACTGATACATGATTTCTTTAATTGTCTCTGTCCTTCTCCCTAACAATATCCATTCTTCCTCCAACTGCAAACCATAATCTGGCTTGTGGGAGACCTGCCCTTGCTAGCTAAGGGCAGGCAGATATGGTGAGGTTCCTGGTGGTCAGGTGGTACATGCAGAAAACTGATCTAGTCAGAGCTCAAAACTCACTTCAGCTGAAGACTTGTTTCATTTGCAAAGCATTCCTCCAAAGTATTTAAAATCTTTTTAGATGCTTCCTCTCTGCTGTCACCAGAAGGTAGGATTGGTGTGTGCATAAACACACTTGAAGGAAGTTTTTACCAGACCAGCTCAGATAGGTGAAACCACAAGGGCACAGGTTTGAGAACTTGGCCTTTATACCATCCCCTTCAAATGTTTGCTGCTAATTTATCTGAAATAGTTTCACATCTTGGCCTTAGCCCTATATTCCTGAAGCTGCAGCATGCTATCTCATTTATCCCACAGAAAGCACTTGTGACTAGAAGATCACATTCCAAAATGTGTGCTATAACCTAATGAAACTTATGCCCAGATAAGTGATTCTTGAGGTCTTGCCTACAAAAATGTCTCTAAAAATGCATGTGACTGCTACCACCATCAGAAATTCCTAAAGAGTGACAATATTATCCAGCTACTGTGGAGTTATGGAGTTTGCCGACAAAGTTTTCAGAATTTTTTTATCAGTACACAAGTATATGTGCAGAAATAAAGATATTTATGCATGAATATATAAGAAATGTGGAGTGTGTGGCAAACTTGGAGGCAGGACTTGTCTCTTGTAGCTCTGATTGGTGCTGTAAACCACAGAGGTGGATTTATTCCCTAACTTCGTACAGGAGGATTTAGTAGAGTGTGCAAGTTGACTTAATACTCACCCAGCACCTTTCATTCTAAAGCACGTTCCTTAACCTTGATTAAACCTCCCCACCCATAGCAGGACAAATAACACAGGAATTGTCCCTTCCAAGGTTTCTGCTGATAGCAGGGGTGGCTTATATCCCAAAGTGGAGAAGGTTGATGCCTTATTCCTGGATAAAAGCTCAGCAAAGGGAAAAGTGGCTCAAGTGGTTGCTTTAGACCTGAATGAGAGCCTGGTCTCTGGTCTCCTCAATCTTCCCACAGGCTGGGCCAAACTATCCTTCTTTCTTTCTTTGATGACTTAATTCCCAAGGTGAAATTTCCAGACCCTCAACTCCATCAATACCTTGGACTTATCCTGGTGCAAGGAGGAGCAGCATATGTGTCTCTCCTGCCTCCCTCCACCCAGACCCACCCTCCAACTGCAGTGGAAAACTGGGCTTCCATTCAAACTTTTGTCCACTTGTTGATATTGACTAAGGAGAAGGGAGTGAACTGTCTCCTCTTCCAAGCAGCTGTAAGCCTTAATTGGGGGTCAGCAAGCAATAATTCACATAGTTTCCCTGTTTAAATTGCAAAAATAATTCAGGCTCTCCATCCAATAGCAAGGGAGGCAAGGGAAAGGGAATGTCTACTAAACAAATCACAGTGTAGTGCAAGAAGGATTTTTTTTTGAGACCTGTTTGGAAAGAGTGCTAATAACCACACATTCAAAAATGTGTTGACATCACTCACAGCAATGGGCAGTGGCCCAAGGTTTACCCCAGGGACAGCAGCTTGTTCCAATCAAGAGCAGAACAGCAGTGCAGAAAACAATGAAAAACATTCCCTCCTGTGGGATACAGATCCAAGCTGGCTTATGAGCCATGACCACTGTGCAGGAATATTCTCTGTGAGAGGAACTGTCGTGCAGTGACCTGCAGGGAAGGCATTCTGTGCAGAGAACAAAGCAGAACAAAATGCTGTGGTGAGTAGGTATGATGGGGTTTATCTCACTTGCAGCTCTCTGCTTTACAAGCAGGCTGACTCCAGGCCTGCTGCATGTGCTGTACAAATAGCCTGCAAAACATTTTTTGCATAGGGATTTATTTATTTTTTTATTATTTCCTGTGTATTTTTACAATATGTGCCGTGGTGGAGCCATCTGATTTGCAGACATTGTTGTGCAAAATGCGTGCTGCAGGGTAAACACTCACTCAAGTCCTGGAAAGCACTTGTGGCTACACCTGAACTTCATCTGCTGGGTGAACTTTCTCTGTCTATCACATAAAATAATAATCCATTTCTACCTGGAAAATGAATTGTGTTTATAACCTCAGACATTAAAAGTGGATCAGTGTAAAATGGTGAAGAGCCCTTAAAGTTCATGAGAAGATATAGAAGGACAACGGGTTCAAAAAAGCACCACAATTGGAGGATATGGTATAAAATGTGAAACAAAAATTACATTTTGAGTTGTAATGAGGGGATGGGGAGAGAAGAACATGCTTATTGACTGATAGGATGCCAGCACTGCATAAATAATGGGAGATGGAGGAATTCTTGTGTGGGCAATTCAAAGTCATCAGTCTGTTTTTCTGTTCTAAACATCCCACTGAAGAAAATTCCCTTTCTATTTTTATTTCTCTGCCTCTTCTACACAGAGGGCTGTAGAAAGCAATAGTGAAAATACAGATGCTATTTTTATTTTTTTTTTGTTATTTTGGGGGGAAGGTGCGGGAAGGTGCGGGAAGGGAAGGTGCGGGAAGGTGCGGGAAGGTGCGGGAAGGTGCGGGAAGGTGCGGGAAGGTGCGGGAAGGTGCGGGAAGGGAAGGGAAGGGAAGGGAAGGGAAGGGAAGGGAAGGGAAGGGAAGGGAAGGGAAGGGAAGGGAAGGGAAGGGAAGGGAAGGGAAGGGAAGGGAAGGGAAGGGAAGGGAAGGGAAGGGAAGGGAAGGGAAGGGAAGGGAAGGTGCGGGAAGGGAAGGTGCGGGAAGGTGCGGGAAGGTGCGGGAAGGTGCGGGAAGGTGCGGGAAGGGAAGGGAAGGGAAGGGAAGGGAAGGGAAGGGAAGGGAAGGGAAGGGAAGGGAGGGAAGGGAAGGGCAGGGAAGGCAAGGGAAGGGAAGGGGAGGGAATGGAAGGGAAGGGAAGGGAAGGGAAGGGAAGGGAAGGGAAGGGAAGGGAAGGGAAGGGAAGGGAAGGGAAGGGAAGGGAAGGGAAGGGAAGGGAAGGGAAGGGAAAGGGGAGGGAAGGGAAGGGAAGGGAAGGTGGGAAGGGAAGTGAAGGGAAGGGAACGAAGGTGCGGGAAGGTGCGGGAAGGTGCGGGAAGGTGCGGGAAGGGAAGGGAAGGGAAGGGAAGGGAAGGGAAGGGAAGGGAAGGGAAGGGAAGGGAAGGGAAGGGAAGGGAAGGGAAGGGAAGGGAAGGGAAGGGAAGGGAAGGGAAGGGAAGGGAATGGAAGGGAAGGGAAGGGAAGGGAAGGGAAGGGAAGGGAAGGGAAGGGAAGGGAAGGGAAGGGAAGGGAAGGGAAGGGAAGGGAAGGGAAGGGAAGGGAAGGGAAGGGAAGGAAGGGAAGGGAAGGGAAGGGAAGGGAAGGGAAGGGAAGGGAAGGGAAGGGAAGGGAAGGGAAGGGAAGGGAAGGGAAGGGAAGGGAAGGGAAGGGAAGGGAAGGTGCGGGAAGGGAAGGTGCGGGAAGGGAAGGTGCGGGAAGGGAAGGGAAGGGAAGGTGCGGGAAGGGAAGGGAAGGGAAGGGAAGGGAAGGGAAGGGAAGGGAAGGGAAGGGAAGGGAAGGGAAGGGAAGGGAAGGGAAGGGAAGGGAAGGGAAGGGAAGGGAAGGGAAGGGAAGGGAAGGGAAGGGAAGGGAAGGGAAGGGAAGGGAAGGGAAGGGAAGGGAAGGGAAGGGAAGGGAAGGGAAGGGAGGAAGGGAAGGGAAGGGGAGGGAGGGGGAGGGAGGGGAGGGGGAGGGAGGGGAGGGGAGGGGAGGGGAAGGGGAGGGAGGGGAAGGGAAGGGAAGGGAAGGGAAGGGAAGGGAAGGGAAGGGAAGGGAAGGTGCGGGAAGGGAAGGTGCGGGAAGGTGCGGGAAGGTGCGGGAAGGGAAGGGAAGGGAAGGGAAGGGAAGGGAAGGGAAGGGAAGGGAAGGGAAGGGAAGGGAAGGGAAGGGAAGGGAAGGGAAGGGAAGGGAAGGGAAGGGAAGGGAAGGGAAGGGAAGGGAAGGGAAGGGAAGGGAAGGGAAGGGAAGGTGCGGGAAGGGAAGGGAAGGTGCGGGAAGGGAAGGTGCGGGAAGGGAAGGTGCGGGAAGGTGCGGGAAGGTGCGGGAAGGTGCGGGAAGGTGCGGGAAGGTGCGGGAAGGTGCGGGAAGGTGCGGGAAGGGAAGGGAAGGGAAGGGAAGGGAAGGGAAGGGAAGGGAAGGGAAGGGAAGGGAAGGGAAGGGAAGGGAAGGGAAGGGAAGGGAAGGGAAGGGAAGGGAAGGGAAGGGAAGGGAAGGGAAGGTTCGGGAAGGGAAGGGAAGGGAAGGGAAGGGAAGGGAAGGGAAGGGAAGGGAAGGGAAGGGAAGGGAAGGGAAGGTGCGGGAAGGGAAGGTGCGGGAAGGGAAGGTGCGGGAAGGGAAGGGAAGGGAAGGGAAGGGAAGGGAAGGGAAGGGAAGGGAAGGGAAGGGAAGGGAAGGGAAGGGAAGGGAAGGGAAGGTGCGGGAAGGGAAGGTGCGGGAAGGGAAGGTGCGGGAAGGGAAGGGAAGGGAAGGGAAGGGAAGGGAAGGGAAGGGAAGGGAAGGGAAGGGAAGGGAAGGGAAGGGAAGGGAAGGGAAGGGAAGGGAAGGGAAGGGAAGGGAAGGGAAGGGAAGGGAAGGGAAGGGAAGGGAAGGGAAGGGAAGGGAAGGGAAGGGAAGGGAAGGGAAGGGAAGGGAAGGGAAGGGAAGGGAAGGGAAGGGAAGGGAAGGGAAGGGAAGGGAAGGGAAGGGAAGGGAAGGGAAGGGAAGGGAAGGGAAGGGAAGGGAAGGGAAGGGAAGGGAAGGGAAGGGAAGGGAAGGGAAGAGGAAAAGAAACAGCTGAAGACATTGCAACAGAAGAAGAAATTTCATCTGGGTACCTGGTTCTTCTTCCCTTGATTCTTTGTGTTCATGGACTTTTGAATCCACTGAAGATGGTGGACCAGCATGTACTGGTTATATATATTTATCAATATCTGTGTTTTTACCTTTGCCAGTTGATAATGGCAGTATCTTGAACAACATGCTTTTTGATTAAACCAAGGAGGCAGGCTACTGTGTATGAGAGGAAAAAAGAAACCCAAAAAAAACCACACACAAAACAAACAAACAAATAAAAATCCAGAACATTCCTCACTTCATCAGGGAGAAGCAAACACATCCCTGACTGTCTGCCAGGAGGTGGGTGTGACAGCACAACCTCCTCTCAGCACATCCATGCATCCTCCAGCACCAGGAAAGGAGCCAGTGTCCTAGGCAGGGATTTTCCACAGGAGATAGAAACACCCAGAAAAGGGGTCCAGGTCAGAGCTGCACAAAGGAAGAAGACAAGCCAGTGGAGAGGAACTTGGTCTAGTTTCTCAAGTTGTATAGTACAAGCCACAGGATTATGGTCCAATTGGTAAATGTGCGAGTGATACTGGGTGTGGACCAACACCAATGTTTTACTTAGCTTGAGAGGGATTTCCCTGACTTCTAGAAATAGCCATGGCCCTTTATTGCAAAACAATAAAACACAGCTCAGCATGTGCTGAGACCACAGGTTGAGTCAGTCGGATGCCAGTGAGGAAACTCACCCTGAAATGAAATGCAGACATCCACACTTCCCTCAGCAGCATCACAGAGGGGCCAAACTGGTCAAAGACCAGACAAAAAGCTTTGAGAGGTATCTGAAACAAATAAACAAACAAAAAAACAAACAAAAAAAAAACAGAAAAAGAAAAGATACCTGAAATCTCACAACGGAAGCACTGAAATTAAGCTACTTATGAAAAAATGGGAAGTTTTTTTAATTGAAAGGAATTTAAAAGAACATAGATGGAATAGAACACTTTTGATGTTTAGAAACATAAAACAGAACATATTGTTTTCCATTATTGAGTCAAAACATTTAGTTTCTCAGATCAAGATGCAGAAGAAGGGAAAAGCTCTACAAATCCTTAAATTAATATTTCTGTTAAAAGTAAAAGTGATCTTTTTCTTTCAGCATGATTTTGCCAAAAATTCAAATTGGTTCATTCATGAGTCTTCTGTAAGGGGCTCAGTACAGATTTGGAAAAGTCTGAAGCTGCTTGTTACAGTGTTCATACCACCTTACCTAGATTGTGATGATTATTCACAAAAAAATATTCTTAGAATAGACATTTTCTTCAAGTCCTGTTGTCTCCACCTCATTTTTTAAATTACAGGTTTTTCTATGCCAGGCTCCTCAAAGTCTTATTTGAATGCTTTAGTAGGCAAAAAAATAATTTAATTTGATCAATGAAAGTTAGGGCAAATCCAGCTAATTTGGAGGTATCAGGGTGAAATATTCCTATACTTATTCATCCAACCTACAAAATGAAAACTCCTGGCTGTCATCCTGAAAACCATTGGTCTCCTCTCTTTTTCAAAGCTGTGAGGTAAAGAAGGCAGGAGCTTATTCATCTTCATATTATGCTAAAAAAAGTGTTTGAACCAGGTTTTTCTGGTAAAGTAAATTTAAAAACACTCCCTTCATTAGCAGAGTATTATGCTTTTTGCTAGAGAGATTGTAGCCAAGTACTGTAGCCACAACATTGTGTATGTAAATCACTACTTATTAATTTCACAAATATTTGTTTCTTATACATGTTTCTTATGCAGCCTTATAGGGAGCAATGAGTATTTTACTTTGAACAGTTCTTGATGTGCACTTGTCTAGCACCCTAATAAACCTAAAACTGTATTTTACTTGCCAGAAGACTAGGAATTTAGTACAGATTTTATTCTTCTGGAGTCTATGTCCATTTCTTCTAAATTTTACATTGTAGTATATGCAACAAAATACACATCCAAACAGAAGGAAAAAAAGTAGCTTAATGAAGCTTAATGATACAGGTGATCATGAAATTAAACTAGGACCTACTAAATTAACTACAACTATGCTGTGTTGGTTTTCCATAGCAGTGCTTTGCAAGATGAAATATTGCCTGTGCACACTTTCAGGGCCGAACATATGAAAATATTTATTTGAATTAGCTGAACTTTGGATATGTGGGAGAGACATAGGGGGTTGATTATGGTTTCTTTTCTGTACAAGGTGATGTGCAATTTTCTGGGAATATTGGATGGCTGATAATCAAATATAATGATGGCTAAAAAGATGACAGAGTATTGCACCTTGATAATATAGCATAACACTCCTTTTCATTGATAATGGCATAGTTTAATAATTGCCTTTCATCTGAACTTTGCTGAACCACAACATGAAGAACAAGATATAAAGTGAAAAGAAACAATTCTAATTAAGGTCAAATCACCTTATTGATTTATTATATATATCTTATATAAAGAACAGGAGAGACCGGGAAATGTTGGGAAATGTTAATTTCCTTCCATACAGACCTTCACCTGAACCATTCCTTCTTGAAGAATGAGTCTGCTGGAAGTAATATGCCACTGGATGTGAAGTTTGCATTTAATCTCCTCCCATCAGAATATCAAATGACCTAAAATAAGTAACCTCCTGGCTGAGGAGAGTGTTGCCAGACCTCCACTCATGTCATCTAATTGTCCCTGGGTTAGGGTTTTGCAGAGTGGTTTGGGGGAGCCTGCTGTGACAAACCACCCTCATCCTGCAGAAGCTGTATCAAGCTCCTGAGCAGCTCAGAACAGCTGCTGTCCTGTGGAACAGGGACAGTTCCAGCAGGGGATTGCTGGAAATTAACATTGCTCTGCAACCAGAGGAGCTGATTTAGCTCCAGATCAAGGCAAATACTGCAAAAGCATTTGCATGGTTTGTGCTGATTAAATCTGACAAGCCTGTCTGCATTACTGCAGTTTAATCTGTGATAGTGTTTGCATTTCAAAGGGAAAGATGGGCTGGAAGAAGAAGGAAGGAACTGATTCAGCACAGCACTCAGGCAGCTGCAATTACACTGATCACAAACACTGGGTTAAGCTTGTACCAAGTATTTTGCTGATGGCAGTAGAAGACTCACAAATACCCTTTTATTGTATAGAAGAGGTTTCCACTTGCATCTCCTGGATCAGATGAGTAAGGAAAATTGTGTGCTGATGTGGTCTCCTAATGAAGCACAGACCTTCAACTGGCAACAATTGCCATATGGCAATTGTACCAAAGATCTGAATAAAGTTTATAACTCCTGAAAACCCACCTATAACTTCAACAAAGTATTTGGCTGTCAAAATTTCTACTGTGAGAAACATACAAAAGCGTAAAGGTGAAAGATGGCAGGCAGAGAAAGATCCAAGGAGATGATCACCATGTGGCTGGATGCCAAAACCCACCATTCCATCCGCATCTTAGCAATGTGTGGAGAGATTCCTGTAAAAAACACTTTGCAGGCATCACAATGAAAAGTGAGACACAAAGCCAGTGATGTTGGTGGACAGTAAGGTACCAAATTTGGGATTTGTCTCTAAGAGACAGAGGTTAGAACGACACCTGTCTCTATGGAGCTCTGTGAGCTTGACTTCCATCTTTTATTTCTCCACTTACAGTGGAAAACATCTTCTTTCCTTTTCTCCCATGGAGTTTTTGACATGAAGAATTCTACTCATGAGGCTTTGGTGTCTTGATTGGTGTGGGAAAATAAAGCTTCAGCTTATGATCACTAAAGTCCTTGGAGTAATTTTCTGGGCCCTAGTATTTTAATGATTGCCTTTAGCTTGTAAATGCTTTTCTTAGACAAATCAGCACAACAGCTTCACAAGCTAGGGGATATCTTCTTAAATCCAACTTCTCAAATTAACAGTTATTGTAATTGCATCTAAAATCATGAGCACTGAACTACCTGTTAACAAAGGCCACAAACTGCACCCCTGCCAACTTCCCTGCAGCCTGTGGTGCTAAGAAAATAAAGAAAGCAGAGGCAAAACCACAAAGCAGTCATATAACAACTTCTATTATTGAATTTTAATTATTTCACTGAGTTTTATAGCTGATTCTGGCATCAGTGGGAGATATCTGTAGTGACTTCCATTTTTTCAAGACAAAACAGCTTATGTGTAAGTGCAGTGGGCATTTAACCACTTTCATTTCAGTGAAGTAAAGCAAAACTGGAGCTGGGGCCACCGTTAAAGAAATTGATCAAATAAACACTATGAAATGTAAACAGATGTATGAAATCAGTAATCAACTTTTCCTTTATTAATAAGTAATTGAAGATTAAAATATATCATGGAATTGAAACACTTGAAAAAGAGATAAAAGGCACTTTTTTTTTTTAACAAGCGAAAGGCAAACTTTAGATTTGGAATAGCAGAATCAGCAGCAGAGGTATGGTGACAAATTAAAGAATTGGTCCATCATCTTTAGGAATGCACAAATTAGGGTTCTCATCTTTGCAGTCATTAACATGCATTATCTACCAAAAGAGATCTCACAATCAGGTTGAGACTCTGGCTTCAGTTACATTGACTCACCAGGCACCAAGTGCCTGGTGGTGCTTGCTGAAGCAAATGTCTTTCCACAAATTTATGTGATGAAAGAATAACATATTTGTGGCTGAAATCCATGTGATCCATTAAGGGTCTGAGTCATAATTAGTTCAAAAGGACAAGACAGTCTCAGAGTGCCTTACTGTGCCACTTTATCATTTTCAGGTCTGCAATTCCTTCACTACCTTTAACAGTACTGAAAATACATTGTTGACCTCGTTATCCCAGTTTTATAAAAGCTGGATCATGAACAGAGAGGTGGGAATATTACAACAGCTTCATTGTACTCGTAATAAATGGAGCCTGTCTAGATAGGTACGGAAAAAATTAGTACCTGAACTCATTTCAGAGAGTTCAACATTTCATATTTAGTACATCTGACCCCAGAAGTCTCATCTCCATTTAAAATTAAAACATGTTAGACTTTGGAGTGTTAATAAGACATATCCCATGGACACATTTTCCCATAACCATATGTGTGTGTCTGACCAAGGATTGCAGCATGGTTAATCTTCTTTATACAGGTTGAGTATTAGGGACCAAAAACTGGCTGTCTTAATTTGTAGACAACCAAAACTTGCCTGGTCTTCTGGCAAACTAGGAAATGCTGGCATGCTGGAGTTAGAATTAGAATTGCATCCTGACAGCCAGGCACCACCAAACCTTCCCTTATGCCATGACATGTTTCACAGCCATTAGAAGATAGTGGTCCCCTACCTCTATGACATCTCCATCACCTCAGTTTCAAAGCAGAAGCAAGGCCAGGGAAGACCAGCTTACCCATTTCAGTGCTGATTATTCTCTGTGCAGCACTCTCTATCACTCCACTGCACTGTAACTTGCCTCCAGCTGGCATTGCAGTGCAGCAACAGGAACACACACGTGTATCAGTTCTTTGCTGAACGGGGCTTGAGCCAGGACCAAACTCTCATAAATGGGAATTTTTCTGTCCAGTTCATCTTGCCAGCACCAAGACAGCCCTGCTTCAATTTGTTACAATATATTTGGCTGCCTTCATTCCCCTGGTGCCTCCAGCAGAGACAGAAATAGGAAATAGCTGATTAGAAAGCACCATGGAGAAGAGCCCTTCTTTACTGAGATACAATAATCTACAGGACCATTGCTTCTGTTGGAGAGGTTCTGAGACTTTCATTTGGCCCATACACCTTCAGCAGCTGATCATTCTTTTTATACAAACTATTAGCATGAAGCAAGTGTGGGTTAACCTCAGTGTGTAACATTACTTAAGTGAAAAGAAGTTGTCAAAGCTGCAGGGAGAAGGAGACAAGGAAGCACCAGCTGTTGAAAGGACTAGGTTAATGAAGGTGTTGTCCTATAAATGTTAAAGACCTCTAGCACTGCAAACCACCACAGGTAGGTTGCAGACCTAGCCTTGGTGTCCTGAGCAGTGTTTCTTGCCTTGACATAAAACTTGACATCTATGGGCCAAGCTGAAAAAATAAGCCACGTCTTTCATGGTGCATGGTCCTCTGTCAGTGAAAAGGAAAGCCACAGAAATGTTGTGCTGGGGTGGCCGGTTCCACACATTCCAGCGTGCTGTGCTGCAACAAGAGGCCATCACCTGCACCGTGGTGATCCAGTCCCACACAGGTACCACCATCTGGTCCTGGTGCCCTCACACCAGCTGATTCACTGAAGAAAAGTGTCTCTAAGGGCAAAGTAAAGACAGTTAAGAGCAGTCAAATACAGGAAAAAAAAAAAAAAAAAGGAACAAAGAAAAATAGGTGAGAGCCAAGAGAAGGAATAAATAAAGTAGTTCCCACATTTCTGTTTCAGTTTACAGTGATGTCATATAAAAACAAAAGGAAAACAGAAAGTTTTTGCAGCTTTTTAAAAACTGGCGGTCACAAGGAGGAGTTTGCCACAGTAAGACAGGTAATGCACAGTCTGAGATATTCACCCAATGTGTACAGTAAATTTCAGAGAAGACTAGAAATGAAGTTTAAAGAGTAAAATGTGTGTATCAGGGACTTGTAGTAACTTGAGCACAGAGAGGCTCTTCAGCCCTGTGTCTGTGCCCCTGTCTGAGAGAAAGTTCAAGCTGTTTTGGAAGAGATTCTCCATTAAAATGGCATTTCCAGGTGTGTGGAAATCAGGAGAGAGCCTGTTACCTTGCCTGACATTGTTATGCGAGTAACTGCATTAAATCATCAAGGTTTGAAAGGCCTCCTTTTAGAAACAAACTCTATTTCCCTCACGAGTACATAAATCTCCCTTTATTTATTTATTTGCCCCAGATGTTTCTTTTGGGAGGCTTTCCTCCTCTTATATTTTGTTTTTCTCCAGGAAAACCTGAATCTGAGAGCCCCTACCTACCAAGGGAGCCAAGCAGATGGAGGTCAGCAGTCACACCCAGGCACGGCAGAAAGAACTGGTTTTTGCTGGAGCAGAACTCTCCTGGCTCCTTCCCCATCCTTGCAGAGCTGAGGCCACAGGATAATCACCATAATCACCCCTCACCCATCCCTGCTGTCCTTCTCTGCCTCTCCTCCTCCAGCCCCTGCACCCCTGGCTCAGGCAGGCCAGCACCCAGGCTGAGTTTCACTCCTGTTTCTCCAGCTCTTTGTTAACCTCTGTGCTTCACTTGGAGGAAAAAAAAAACAAAAACCCGTAAATTCCTTTGTGAAACCTCTAGGAAATGCTTGGCACTCATCAAGTCCCTCACACTCACAGTTTTTTTCTTCCTAAAGAGACTTGTGACACTGCTATGACTTTACTGCACGCTGGAAGCAAATGCTTATCACTATTCCCAGAAGGGGAAAAAAAAAAGAAAAAAAAAAAAAAAGAAAGAAACAAAAAAATTCCTTAGTAGCTTTAGGAGGTTTTAAGAAATAATTTTCCAGAAAAATCAATGATTAACAGTGATGCAAAGCTTGGAACAACAGCCCAAGATGACCTAGGGCCCACTTCTGGCTTGTGAAGGACTCTATACATAGAGGTAGCAGGTAGCAGGGTGACTGCAGTGATTGCTTGTTTATTTATGCATTTTTTAGAAGTATTTGTATATCCAACCTCCTCAGACCCCATCCTGAGATGGGAAGGGATTAGTCTTGTTTATCTTTACCACCTCACAGGACTCAATCTAATGTATCTTGCCTCCACCCTCTTTCCACAGGCCGCATCTTCCCTATCCTCCCTTCCACACCTAAAAGGAAATCAAAATGTACAGTCCTTTTCTTTTTGCCTTACTGCAGTAAAATGGCCCTGCAAGCATCTCAAAACCCCTTCACCCTAGTGTGAAAGAGCTCTCAGGGAAATGCAGAAAGTGGCTGGATGAAGCCATTAGGAACACAGTGAGCAGGAATCAATAGGTCTGTGCCTCAATCATGATGAACACAATTTGCCTCAAAGGAACCATGGAAATTCCTGCCTATTGGCAGTGGTTTTTGCCTGGTTTTGGTTCTTGGGTGCATCTTTTTGGTTTGGTTTTTTGGGGGGTTTGTGATTTTTTGTTTGTTTAGGGTTTTTTTAATAAATTTTTTTTGGGTTTTGGTCAGCTGATTTTTTTGGGGGGGGTGATTTTTTAAATTATTTTATGAGGAGTTTATTTTTCTAGGGGTTTTAAAATTATTTATTTGTTTTTGTTTTGTTTTGGAGTTTTGGGGGAAGGTTGGGTTTTTGTTTGTTTTTTGGTTTTTGTTTGGGTTTTTTGTTTTGGGGTTTTTTGTTTGTGTTTTGTTTGTTTGTGGAGGTTTTTTTGTTGGTTTTTTTTTTTTCCCCTTTTTTCTTTTGGTGGTATTTTGTTGTTGTTGTTGTGTTTTGATTTTTTAACTCCAGGACTAACTCTCCATTTCACTGTGATTTGCCGACAGCACAGCGGTGCCCTGTGTCTCTGCACCTGCCCACTGTTGTGAAACCCAGGCTGTGCAAGCGTGGCGAGATGGCAGTAACAGGAACAGCACGGTCCTTGGGGGCAGTTTCAAAGCAGGAGCTTGTTGCAGCAAACGTAGGGACACGGCCAGATTTCTGCCTGGTTTTATTCTCTTGTTGCTCTCTGGAAATTCACTCTCCGAGGACAAAGCTGACTTGTCGAAGATGGGCTACCAACAGTGTGAGAGGGTGTGAAAATTCAAAGTCTGGTTCAATGGCTGAATTCTCCCTGTGACACTGAGAAATGTAATGCTGGGTCCATAATATGCAGCACTGCAGTAGTTTCTGAAGTTAACAGAAACCCTTTGCCAGAGGCAGAAAATTCACATCTCCTGAAAATCTGGGGAAGGATTTGCAGAGGTAAAACTTGAGGCAAGCGCACATAAAATTTGATAACTTGCTGTTTATTACTTCTGGTCAGCACTCAAAGAGACAATAACAAATAGTTTCAGAACAAAACAATGAATGCCTGTAAAAAATATAAATATTATTAACACAGTAAATAAATATTTAGAATGCTGCAAGCAATTCCAGGACACAAAGAAGCAGTAAAGCACTGGGGCTGCTGAAGTCCCTCATCAGACTGCTTCGATCAGTTGCTCTGAACTTCAAATAAGCCTGAAAATAATCATCTTCATGTTCTGCCAGACACAAATAAACTGTCCTCTGATTCCTGGTCATCACCCAGAACACTAAGTCTCAGATTATTTTCTTTCTCCACCCTTTTTTCTTTTTTTTTCAAAGGGGAATAATGGAAGGAAAGAGAGTCATTGTTGAGAGCAGCTTGACATTCTGCTGTAATATACACATTTATTTCTTTGCCCTCCATCCTAGCTCTCAACAGGATGAGACTTGGCACGTTACCTCCCTTTAATAATAATAGTATCACTGCCACCTCCTACCTGCCAGGAACCACTTCCCTTTTCTACCAGAGGATGCTCACAGCCAGTTGGACAAGATCCTGGAAGAAGAAGAAATATATGGGGAACCAAAGTGGGTTGTGAAGCTCCTGAGTTGCAAACAGGCAGTGGATGGGGGCCATTCAGGGTATTACCATGTGTATTCTCCCCTGTGCATCCACCACTGGCCATTGTGAGATGCAGAATAGCAGGTGGAAGGGTCTTTTTTTTCAGTTCCAGTAAAATCAACTTCTCCAGCACTGTCTGGCAGAGCTGCTCAACCTTCAACCTCTGCCACCTCCCACTTGGCTCTTCTGCTGGCTCAGCTGTTTGGAGGGAAGGATGAATGCAGTTTTTTGGTAACTGGACTCACACTGCATCCCTTTGACTTTCATTGCTGAATTTTTCCTATTAGTTTCTAGTCGTATGGCTCCATTCTTCCTTCAGAAATCAATACTAATTCCCAAGGTACTGCTCTTTTTTTCTGTCTTCTAGAGGCTGCAAATGACAATTGTGGGTCAAGGAGTGTGCGTGGCAACCTGGTAAAAGGTTAAATTCATGTCTATACTTGGTGCTGCAAGAAAAGCCAGCATGAGTCTCAACCCAAACCACTGAGAAAGCCATCATCAATTTAACATTTTGGGGGTGTTCTAACAACTGACCTCAGGGCTCTGACCAAGAGTGTCTCCTGTCACTTCAGACAGCCCTGCCATCAGTCCCAGAGAGTTCAGTCCAGGCTACGAGTTTGCTCATGTTGGCCCAAAGATTTTCTGGAAGGCAGCTGCTTTGCTGACTTTGGAGAGGGACTGAGGGCAAAGGGAGAGAAAGAGTAACAAAAAAGGATGGTTTACTCTATATCTTTGATGGTGAGAATGTCAGAATGTCTTGTTTCGGCACTGTGCTCACTTTTCATGAGGTCCCTTGTAAAATAGCTGTTGCAGGAGAATAAAATTCCTTCTGATTAGTCTTGTGCAGAGGCAACTTGTGAAGGGCAGGAGATAGGAAAAAAAAAAACGGGTTTTTTTTTCAGAAAAAAGAAACCAGAAGGGCAGAGCACCTTCAGTAGTGATCACCTCTTGTTTGGCTTTTGATGGATTTCACATTCCATCTGGAAGGTGGCTGTATTGCTGAGGAGCATAAAGGAAAAGGTAATTGAAATCACAGTGCCCCGAATAAAAGGATGCTGCACTAGCAACTTGATTTCAGCTGTAAGCTGCCCCAGCTTTGGTTTGAAATCTTTAGTGGTTTTGGGAGCAAAATCTGATCCACTAGAAGTTCGGACAGTTTGCTGATTCCCTTCCACAGATCTTTTCCATGCAGAGAATGAACACTTTGTCACAGGCTGTTTATCACACACACTGCTTATCGAACTAAACCAATAAAAGATGAAAAAGACCTTCAGAACAGTGGTTAAGTGGAAGGGGTTGGGTTTCCCTGGGAGAAGAAATGTCTTCCTTCTTTCAGAGGTCCTCCATGGAGTGGTTTTAATGAGCACCAATAACAGCATAAATAAGAAACTGCTGCCTATAGTTGAGTCTCAGGTTAATGTTTTATTTTCTGCACACCTTTAGCTGTGGCTGGGCCTCTCAAGGCATATCTGTGGAACAGAAAATCTTTCTAACCTCCTGGATAGGAAAGGAACATGATCCAAACCATCCTACTTGTGTCTGAAATCTCAGACCTGCTGAGGAGTGTGGGGTGAAATCTTTCCTCTGACTTATAGTCGCCAGGGTTGCTGATCTCTGTGGTTAAAGGCAGAGAGTTCAGAGGCAAAAGAGCTGCGGGCTCTCTGCCTACCACAGGCTCTCATTCTCCACCTGACAGTATAAACTAAGAACCTTCCTGTTCCTCAATTTCTACATTTGTCCCTGTAGTTCAGCAACACCAGTGTCATCACCACCAAACCACTGAGATCTCTGGATAAAAACTTCCATCAAAGGGCACAATCATTATTAAACAGTAACTGCCCTGTCTAAGGTATTAATAATAACAATAATAATAATAATACTTATCTCTTTAGAGCAGCATTTTTGATCTGCTTGATGCAGTTACTAAACAAGATCCTACGTGTCCTCATTCCCCCAAACTGGCCTTCCTCCTGCAATTATGCAATCCAGTTTCAGGCATAATTCCCCTTAAGGGGAGGATGGAGAAGAGGGAGTCAAACCACTGCATGGAGTAAGAACAGAATTAGCTTTAGAAATCCTGTTGACAAGAACAGGACCACAGTATTCCATGTTTGCTTGTCATCAACCCATCTGGACACAAGCTGAGAACTTCAGCCCAGAAGCCAGGAAAACTCAGTGCTAAACATATAGGAAGCAAACATGGAAGTACCCACAGGGCCAGATTGTCCTCATGTTCCTCATGTATCCTTTCCTCATTTCCCTGATGAAACAGGGTATTGTAGCTCCCTCAGCTTTCCACTGCTCATCAGTTCAGGGCCTTTCTTTACTTCCAGCCACAGATTGTCCTTGCTGTGCTGTAGCCCTGAGCTGTAAGTTCTATTTGGGGCAGCCTGCAGAAGAAGCACTGCTGGGCATCAATCCCATCCTGGAACCTGTTTGGAAGAAAGAAACCCAAACAAGACAGGTTTAATGATGAACACTTTCCTACACAGAAAACTCTTGTTCAGATAAACAGGGATGAGAAATGTGCTAATCACTGTTTAATACTGTTTACTTATTAGGGCTTTACAGTCCACCATGCTCACACCAATGGCACTGGCAAAGGTTTGTGTCATGAGCCCAGAGCCCCTGAGAAATTTTGTTCTTTGGTTATTTTCAAACAAAAAGCAACCTGGATTTGCTGTCTGCTCTTTGTCTCTTGTTCAAGACACAGGAACTTCTTGGTTTGTCTTATGCTTCGCAAAAAAAATAACAAAACAAAAAAACCCAAAAAAAACCCCAAAAACAACTAAAAACAACCAAAAAAACACCAAACCAGGCAAAACACAGATGTCTGCATCCTGTGTCTTCAAGAGACTGAGTGTATTCCCTGCTCATCAGTATGAGGGTGGCTTCTCCATAAGTGAGTAGTAGTAAGATCTAAAGCAGTTGTGTAAAAATCTCTAGGCTGTACTGAGTGGGTCACCTCAAGGGCAAGAAATACCAAATGTGGTGTCCCTGAGGTCACAGCTCACCTCTTTGGTCTCAGTGAAGGCAGCTACTTGTGAGTTACAGAATCATAAAAATAGTTAA
The DNA here is from genome assembly GCF_049639895.1 of Pseudopodoces humilis. NCBI lineage: Eukaryota > Metazoa > Chordata > Aves > Passeriformes > Paridae > Pseudopodoces > Pseudopodoces humilis. The sequence continues at coordinate 4,121,200 of NC_142203.1, forward strand.
TGTTGGAAAAGTCCTCTAAGATCATTGAGTCCACTAGCACAATGCTGCCATGCTCATTGTTAAACCATGTCCCCAGGGGCCATGTCCATATATTTTCAGAATGCTTCCAGGGATGGTGACTCAACCACTGCCCAGGGCAGCCTGTTGTAATGTCTGACCACCCTTTAAATAAAGGCCCAATAAAGCCATTTTCCCTAATATCCAACCAAAATCTGTCCTGGTGCAACTTGAGGCTGTTTCCTCTCATCCTGTCACTTGTTGCCTCAAAGAGACCAACTCCAAACTTGCTGCCTCCTGTCGGAGTTGTGCAGAGCCAGAAGGGCCCCCTGAGCCTCCTTTTTTCCAGGCGGAGCCCCTTTCCCAGCTCCCTCAATTGCTCCTGGAGCTCCAGCCCCTTCTCCAGCTCAGGTGACAAATGTAATCTGGCGAGTACTTCTGGTACAACAAATGAGTATTTGCCAATTTATTATATTCATCCCATGTTTGAACAGGAAGCAAAGGAGGGAAATCATCTGCCTGTAGTGTCACAGACTGGAAAAGGGCAGAATTCAGAGAGGTGAAGATCAGGGTGTGAAACTTGGCATTGGATTGAACTGAGGTACTCTGTCTACCAGCTGTGCTGCACTCACAGCCATGGCACAGAAGAGAAGAGAATGCAGACTGGACTATTGTTCTATTCTCTCTCTGATAGATAAGTCAGAGGCAAAGTGAGCTCTATTTTTCTAAGGGACCAAGTAACCCAAAAGGTATGTCAGAATTCCAATCTGCAGTATGTTATGCCAGGTCACACTCACCTGTGAAATGAAATCAATTACAAGACCAAAGACATCCTTTCATGTGCAAAGGTATGTTTTATGCAGAAGAGCCAGAGTGGAGGCTGGGACACATTAAAGCCAGCATAGTGTAATCTCTGCTTTATTAAGAAAAGAAAAAGAGGAAACCTAAAGAAGGAACATTTTTCTTTCTTTCAGTTTTTGCTTCCCTGATTTGAAAGCAGAGAGGTGGATATACATCACAGCTGATCAAATCTCAAAGAGCAACACTTGCCAAACCATAGATGATTTTATGATTTCATTACTATTGGTTTCTTTTGCCTTCCCTCAGAGGCAGAGCAGTCACAATGATATATTTTTACTCTCTGGGATAAATATCCACATTTTAATACCAGATAAGGCGGGTCCTAAACCTTGCTGTTGGAGTGCTTGCATGCTCCCTGGAAAAACAGGACTGCCTAACTCTGAGAGCAGCAATCAGGAGCTCGTGCCAAGGAGATGGGAGTTGGCATTTCTTAGAGAGCTCTACAACACACTTGAGGAAAGGAGGTTTACCCTAGAAATGAATTTCATTTATACTGGCTCGAGAGAGAAAGGCACCGCCAGGGAGATACACACATGGCAGTTTTTCTGCCTAAAAATTCCTTTTAGAGATTGAACATAAAACAAGAATAAAGTGCATGCAGGAGTAACACGATACACAAGAGAAGAAGAAAAAAATGCAGCAGTTACAGCAATCAGAACAAAACACCAGGCTGTGGTTCACTGAGGATGGAGCCAGCATTGTTCCTGCAAGCAGCAGGCTCTCCTCGTGCCCTCACCCACTTGCTCCCACCCCAGGTTGCCCCACACTGGCCACCAGCCAAGCCAGCAAAAAACAATGACACAAAGGTTTTGTTTTCAGAAGAAACAACTCCGTGTTTTGGCTGGCCATGTAAGCACATAAACAGCTGGAATGGCGTCCTTTGGCAGCTGTGCCAATTTAAACTGCACGGAATTGCACAGGCTCCCAGAGAGGAGCTCTGGGAAGAATTAGCAGAAACTCTGCAGTGCCTTGTGTTGTGAGGGGGCTGGTTTGGTCACTGGTGTCCTGGCTGCCAAAGCAGATGCTGTTTCCACGTTGAGGAAAGGAATCCCTGCAGGTTTGCACATGGATAGTTTCCATCATGTGTCTCTAGCACAGGAAGGGGAATGACCTTCCTGACCCTCCTGTGAAGGTACGAATGTGTTTTCCCATCACTCTCCACATCTGAGGGGAAAGACATCAGATTGTAAGATGAGTTAATGGAGAGTGAGTCAGGGAGCAGGACTCAGAGCTCGTTCAAGCACAGCACAATGGGTGTTTTCTCAGGGGGTCTTGAGCTGAGAATATGTGCCACCATATCTTTTGCTCATTTAAGTCCTCTGGCTCTCGTTTCAAGTCCAGCAGAACCTGCTTTGAAATCTTAAGTCCAAGCTATACCCCATCTCAGCACACATCAAATCCCTTTCTCCTTGCAGGTTTAGCACTCACAAGCTCTACTGTGTCTTGGTTTGAAAAGACAGGTGGCTGCTAAGGAAGGCAGAAATGTCCCTTAAAATAAATAAAAATTAAAACCACCACCCCCCCCCCCCCTGAAATTTTATAATCATGAAATCAACATTCTCTCAGGTAAAGATATGGGAATGGGAATAACAGTTCATTACTAAGGGAATTAAAATAAAAAATGCAGTAGTACAAAAAAAGAAGAAACCCTCTGACAGAGTCAGAATACAATCTGACACCCTGTTGTTCAGGGTGTTGGTAGCTTTTTGATTAAAAGGTGGCTGCAGCCCTCCTGGAGTGACGGATGTGGTTCTGTTGAAGCAGTGACCCTGTAGAAGGGTGTAGTTTTCCACTGAGGGTCCAGTGGTGTAGATGGGTCTGGTCTCTCTCCTCTGGGAATCCAGTGGAGAAAGGCTGCCTGTGGTGTTCTGAGCCTCAGATTATATCCAGGTAGGAATGCTTGGCTCCTCCCCCTGGGTGGAGCATCTCACAATGAGATGATGTAATTTTATCAGTTTATCAGTTATTTTATCAGTCCTGCAGTGAGGCTCGATGGCCCATGAACAGAAGAGATCCCTCGGAGGGAGGATGAGTGGTGGAAGAGCTAAAGAACACTGCCTCACCTGGATTTAACAGCTGGTAATAGAATGCATCCTTTTGGTTCCATCTTGCGTAGCAACCCAAGACATCCTGTACCAAGGCAGAGACCCAGTAGGGTAGGAACTGCTCCTCCCTTTCCTGGGCATCATCCTGAATTGGTGAGGTGAGGTCACTTCTCCCCATCCCCGATTCAGGACGAAATTACCCACCCCATGTGATGGACCCTGCCAACACTCAGCTCATCAGAGTCCAGCTCATCCCAGTGCTCTGAGGTGGAAGTGGGACAGGAAATCTGAAATCATACCTCACTCATCCATTTGGGAGTTGGGATATTATGAAAACTGATTCGTAATGAAAAGTAATTTGCTTTACTTTTATCACCTCGGAACTTCCTGTCTGGCCTTGTGTATGTGTCAATGTGTTGTACATCAAAATTAATATTTGCCATACTGGGGGACATGTGCCACCCCTCCCTGATCTATCACAAAGCAGTGAGGAAGCTAAAGACAATGGATGAAGGAATGAAAAGAGTGTCCTTGGATGGTAAAAACCCAGGCAACATTTCTCCTACCCACATCCTACCTGAGTAATGTGCAATCAGTGGTAGATTAATGTTGTCATTTGATGTCTGCAGTTTGGTTTGTTCTGTTGTACTGAACTGTTTGTTGTTCTTTTAGTCATTCTTCTAAAAGATTTTGTCCAACAACTGAAAACACAGGGAAATAGGACAAATTTTCACAGGAGTTCTGTGCTCAGCTCTCTTCTGCTACCTTTTAAAATCATTTATTATCTCTCTTCTTTTTCTCATCTTATCTCTCCTCTAGACTTTTATTAGCAAGTCCACATGGAATTATTCTCAGTGGGACTGGTTTTCATTTTTTCATTGAGAAAACAATGGAAATCAGTATACATTCATTACTAGTAAAACTGAGAGGATTTCCTGCAGCATGATATCACTATGAAGTTTTTGTGACTTTTTTAATTTCTGATATTTGAATTCTGCTCTAGGAGAATGCATGAAACTGTGTCACGGAAGTAGGCAGAGCAAATTGAAAGAGAAAGGATTAAAAGCCTGAGAAAAAAATAATAATGTCAAGATGTAGCTGCTTCTTTGTAATAATGTTTGTGATTTTAGGTTGCCAATGTTTTTAATGCATTTTTTTTCTGATTTACAGCTGATGAGAAACTGGTACTCAAAATGAATAAAGGGATAGCAGAAGCTGGTGGATTTGTAACAATGGAGATGCAAGATTCCCTAGTGGAGACAGCCAATTTCAGCTTTATTCACACTGTTGTTGCAGCACTTCTCAGCTTCCACCTGAAGTCTTCAGAGTCTGGTAGAGATTTGTGGAGTTGAGTGTGAAGTGTCAATAAGGAAACAGTGCTGAAAGTCTTGCCAAAGTCAAGATAGACAATAATCACTGCTTTCCCTGCTTCCATCAAGCCAGCCATCTTATCCTACAAGGCAATCTTCAGGCATCATTTCCGTTTTGTGAATCCATAGGTCGATAGAGACTGCTCTCAACCAATTTTTATCCCTAATGGGTTTGGGACAGTCTTCCAAGATTGTTGCCTGACCAGTCTGTGTTTCTCCAGATTCTCCTTGCCCCTCTTGCAAACAAGAGGGATGTTTTCTTTCTTCCAGTCTCCATGAGCCTAGCCCAGTTTCCAAGTCCTATTGAAGATAACTGTGAGTGATCTCACGTTTACATCGGCCAGCTCCCTCAGCACCCCTGGGTGTGCCCCTCCAGGATATGAGATTCATGCACTGGGATATCAGAGTATACATATTAGATTCAGATTTTAGTACCTTTTTTTTTTTTTTTTCTGATACATGTAATTTTTAAGCTAGGCTGTGTTTGCAGAAGGTGCTGTAATACTTGACTAAGTGAAAACAGAACTGCTTTAATGACACTGACCTTTCAACATACTGAGTCACCATGACTCTTGTGTCAGCCTCAGATATATCCTTTCCAAGTAACTTCTCTGGAACGATGGTGTCAGATGAGGAAAGAGAAATGGGCCAAAAGCTATTGGAAAAAATCTTGCTATTGTGTAAACAGAGGTGTTTGGATAAATGAGGTGTGTGGGTACCAAAGGAGAAAAAGGAAGAAAGAAAAGAAGACAGAAAAAAAGAAGGAAAGAAAAGAAAAAAAGGAGCCCTGCAGGGGCTTGCAGGGAAAATAGGAATTTCTAATTCTTCCCTGGCATTTTCTTTCCATAATTACTCTCTCTGATAACAGAGTCCCACCGGTTTTGATGGATCTGCTGCTATCACATTCAACTCCAAGATTTCTGGGGTGTCCCAGGGAGGCAGGGGCTGGGATTTCAAAGGAACCAGTAGCCACACGTTCCAGCTGGGCTGCAGCCAGGATTTCAAAATCAAACTGAACTGCACAAAGAATAATTCTTAAAAATTAGGAAATGTGGGTGCCTCTTTGGGGGCTTTAAGAAAAGTTGAGCTCTTTTGACACAAATCCAGTATGCAATTACAAAACACCTCACGGAATCAGTTGTCTGCTTAACCCCTTTAGGTTCCTCAGAAGAGGAAGGGGGAAATATTTTAAGTTATGCCCTTCAGTTTGCAAGTCACTGACCCTGTACATTTCTGGGGAGGAGTACAAGGTTTTGTTTCTTTCTATCTTTTTACAGATAAAGTTTCAGGTGACTTACCAATAGATTTAACAAGTTTTTCGTGGTTACCAACCTCCTTCAGGTCAGTCCCATGTCATCCTGCATTAAAAACATCCCTAACTAGCTTTCCTTTGGGTATTTCTCTCAAATTAACCTGGTCCCAGTAGATCAGAGCACATATGTCCAAATGCTGCTGTGACTACAAGTTTCCTGAGCTATCCACAGTTTATGGATATTAAACTTTTATCAGGACATGGTTATAACTAAAATAGCCCAGCACTAGAAGGAAGTTGGAAACAAAGATCCACCCAGCTGGGAGCAGTCTGATTGCTTCCTAAAATAAAGACCAAAGCTAGAATAAGAGAATTTCCTCGGTTTTTCTCAGACAGAAGATTTCCAAATCGCTATTCCAGCACTCACTGGGTCAGTAACAGTACATATACAGTTGTAACAGCAGTTTCTCAGGATCCACACTAATAAAAAAGGATTATTTTATCAGACGTATTCTGAATTTTCCAAGTTTGTTAAGCCCTCTGACATCCAGCAGAGGAAAAATTAATGCAATTTTTATTTTGTGAAGCTGGAAACTTATTCAAAGTGCTAACCCAAAGGATAGTTAGGAGTCTGAAATACATGTAGAGGCTAAGTTGAGCACAATGTCTTGAAAAAGGAAAAAATGTATGGTACAAGTGATAGACACCTATAAAATAATGAATGATGCAATGAAGCTGAGAGGGTAAGGATTTCATCTGTAACACACTGGAGGAGCTGTGGGACACACAGTGATTCCAGGCAGCCCACAAAGTGTGTAAGGCAGCAATTTTAAAATAAAGACTGAAACAGAAAAAGAAGTGTGCTTTCGTCTGTCTCCTGTAAGGCAGGAAATGTGGAATCCATTGCCACGCAGCACAGAGGAGACTGAAAGGATAAAACGCTCCCAAAAAGGTTTTTACAAGTGCATAGATGTTAGTACCAGAGTTGGTTTGGAGATTTCTAGATCTGTTAAACTTCCAGACCTGGATGATTACTGCGTGCAGCACGGAAAGGACCACGTAGTGTGCTCACAAAAAAATTAATAAGTGCTGTAGGAGACAGAACTTCTGCCTGATCTAGCCAAGCAAGCCTGGGAGAGGGAGCAGACACCAAACAGTAATAAGCATTGGCAGCAGCAAGTTTCTCTTCTGCAACTCATATTTCCTCAGCATGGCAGTCCCCAGGCCTGGAAGTGGAGTAATTCTGTCAGAACCACCACTACCAGAGTGTAAGCTGCTCTCCTTCTGCTCTGTGCTTGCCTCCACTTTGTGCCACGCTGAAAAGGTCTATCCTGGGATGTGCAGCAAGGGGAAATCTGGCCCTGTGTGCTTTATTGTTTCCTCCTGGGGTCTGACACGGACAAATAACTGGCACAGAGTGAAAAACCCCAATGTCTCCCTTCCAGGTTTAAATGTCAGGACTGCTCTCAGGAGGCTGATCCAAAACTCAGGAAAGTCAACAGCAAAAATCTGCCTCGCTTTCAAGGGGGCTTGTGATGAGTTTGTGCTAGACAGGAGCTCCCAGAAGACGTGTCCCACAGACAGACGGACAGGAGAGCATGAGATGATTAGTAAGAGCATTTCAGTTTCCCTGTTAAGCAATATAAAAATAAAAGCAGTTTTCACAAGTATTTCACAATAACCAGTGGATGTTACACTGGTGGTTACACATTCAAAACAGCTCTGCAGGCATCAGCAGATGAAACTATTTGGCTGAGTGAATGGAGCTACAAACCAAAACAAACAGACGCTGGCTTCAAGCAGCAGCAACAATCTTGCCATTAATTCATGCTTTTTTTTCTAATAAAATAACACCAGGCAACCCCAGAAAATCCATGCAAAGGCACCTGCCAGCTTCATCAGCAAATATCCTTCCAGACTGTGATTGCAGGGCAGGGCTTTTCCTGTGGGACTGTGCAGTGTAATTGTGGATAATCCAGCGGCTTCCCGCTTGTGTCCATTCATTGAGGGTGAGGTATGGGGTGATGCAAGTTATTGCCCCTAATTTGGGCCCACAGACTTCAAGCATCAAGAGATATTGGAGGCACTTCTTGCTTTCCAGAGGTAGCAGATGAAGGAGCGTGTGTCAGAGGCACCCTGGAGGAGTGCAGGGATGCCCGAGGCATGTCCCAGCTGAAGAGATGGACACTGGCATGCAGCACAAGACAGCAGTGAATATGCACAAGAACCTGTCCTCACTGCTGGTCCTCTCTTCCTGGCTTTAGACATCGTTAGCATCAAAAAATGGCCAGAGAAATTTTGGGACTGGGGGGCTGCAGCTGCTTCCTCCTTAGGTGTTACATCTGGAGGTGTCCAGAGCACAAGCATCTACTCTCTCAACTGTTCATGCTCAGAAAAACCAACATGAAATGAATGCCACCTCTCCCAGACAAATCATGTTTGAGTTTTTTTTGTTTGGCTGGGTTTGGGGTTTTGTTTTGTTTCTTCTGTTTTAATCTAAAGCCCAAGACTCATGAAATGCTCCAGTAAACTTGCTGTCTGGGTAACAAGAGGTTTTGTTACCAGAGTGAGTTTATTTTTCTTCTTTTCTTTATTTCCTTTTTTTCTTTCCTTCCCATCTTTTATTTTATTTTTATGAATTATTCATAAATGAAATGAATAAAATCATAAAAAGTTTATTTCTGTGCCCTGGGGCAAGCTCAAGCCATTTGACTGTTTAAGATAGCCACATTCAAGCTGAACAGTGCTGCATCTGTGATGGGGGAAAGGGGCATCTATTTACAGTGCTGGGGATGTAAACTTAGAAATATGCTCTTTATTTTTATTTTTAACCTGGAATGGAGCTAAGTATTGCTGCAGACATTTCTCCATTTAGACTGCGGGTCTTTCCAGTAATTATGGCCCAAACCCAAGTCCTACTGACGTCAATGGGATTCTGTCCACTGAATTCAAGAAGAGCTAGACCAGGCCTAGCCTTGAGGAACACAGCCAAGGCAAGAGAAAGCCTTCTGCTTTCCCACCCAAGGAAAAACACTCTGAATTTACAGGATCTTAAGAAACACTCTGAACTATTCCTTCCCCTCCTATCTGCTGTTCTGGGATAACTTCAGGGTCTATCTATTCCCCTTAGAATTCTCTCCCCACTCCCATGAATGCACCTCACCTGTAACACCTCCCAGTCCTCAAAGCCTGTTATGAAACCCTCGGTTGCAAAACCCCTGGAGCTGTGCTAAAATTGGGCAGGATGCTGCCCTTCTGTGGCATTCATGCCTCCTCTGCCTTGTCCTTCCTTTCCAGCTTTTTACGCTGAAAAGTTTCTGAGGTCAAACTAAAAAAAAAAAAAAAAAAAAAAAAAATTAAGGGGACCCACTGCTTACCATCTCGTTTTCTAGTGTTTATATTTTTCACAAGTGTTTGCTCTGCTCACAAGAGATAAATCTTACAGGCAATTGGTGCCTAAGCTGATTTCTTTGTTGACATCAGGTGGGTTTTCCTAAGAGCCTCAGCAGAGAGGAAGGATCTGCAGCAGGGCAAGGCAAGGGAGGCAGGGCAATAAGGGTCATTCACCGTCCCCTCTCCAGTTAGCAGCCCATCCCAGGGCACTAATTACCCTGGGCAAGGAGCCATCCCTGAGTGCTGCTCTGTGAGCACACATCTCACTGAGACCTCTAACAAAGGCTGCCGGGACAAGCAAAGGGGTTAATGGAAGGCAGATCTGCAGGCCTGACAGCTCAGTGGAGCTGAGGATCTGGGATGTGAAGGGGTGAGGGAGAAGAGAAAGATTAGGTACACGACAGAGTTGAGAGCAATCTTGGTTTTTGTAGTTGTGTCTCCTGCCCTGGCACCCTGATTTGTCTTTTCCCATTGCCACTATCCGTGTGTCCCACTGCCTCCTCCCACACCCCTGCTGCAGGAAATAGGGCATGAGGTATGAAGATTCCTTCTGGCAAGACTAATTTGAAGACCTTGGCAGAGCTTTGGGGAGCCACCAAGGCTTTCCAGCTATCTGCTGCCTCCAAGCACCACTTCCAGACACAGCAATTAACCTCCTGACACCATCAAAGGAAGCACACTGCTCAGCCCAGCCAAAGTCAGAGAGAGGCACGTCCTGCTGTCCTGAGGACTCTGCTCGTCTTCAAATTTGCTGAGAAGGGGGACTTCTGTGAGGAAAAGTCATATCCAGAACGTGACACAGTGGGGTTCCAGATTGCTCTTTTGAAACTCTTTACAGCATTGATATAAGCCTGGGAAATCTGCAGCCCATGATAAGCCCATGCAAGCCTTCTCACATTTGAAAGGCTTAGAAGTAGAACCATCTGCTGGTCATGAGACAGGCAGTGGTCAAAGGACCTGCATCATTCCATCAAAAATTTAGCAAAAGATAATCCAAAAATGAGAAAAATTGCATTATTCTAGGCTTGTTTTTTTCTTTCTCCTGTATGGGCTTGAGAAAGTCGTCATCTTGTGAAAAGCAAACACACCAATCTGAAAGCAGGAAGAGAAAAAAATTACTTTTTACTATGTATTGGACCCATTCACTCTTTCAGCACCAAAGAGCGCTGAGGAGCAGCTGAGAAGCTCAACTGCATAGACAGTGAAATGTGGGACAGCTGAAATTCTCTAAGAGGTTGTGGAGAATTGGGGAAGGCCAAGGGGAAGCTGGAACTGAATCTGGAAAAGGGGAAGGGGTAACAGGACACTCCACAGCTTCACAAAACAGAAAAGGAAGCTCACAGAAGGTGTTTTCCCCCACCCTAAACGACTCTGGCAAGCTGGAGACAGGGGATGGGGAGCAGCCTGAGGTACCCAACAGCTCCTGTGCCTCGGTCTCCCATGGGAACCTCTCCTCCCAGCCCTCCCCAGGGGAGGGAGAGCAGGATGGGCACTGGAGAGCAAAGGCTCTGCCACTGGGAGGAGAGATCCTGCTCAGGGCCAGCTGAGGAACCTGGGTGTGCTCGGCTCCATGGGACCAGGTGGGATGGAGCCCAGAGTCCCGAGGGAACTGGGGCTGGAGCTGCCAAGCCACTGCCCATGATACTGGAGAAATCCTGGCAGTCAGGTGAGACCCCAGGTGACTGAGAGAAGGGAAACATTGCACCTGTCTTCAAAAAGGGTGGAAAGGAAGACCCTGGGAGCACCCTCAGTGCCTGGGGAGATGATGGGACAGGCCCTCTGGAAGCTCTGCTGAGGCTCCTGGAGCACAGGGAGGTACCATATTCATCATCTGGGAAATCAGATGGCAGGGATTTACTGACAGTTCTGTGTCAGGCTGGGTGCAGCTTGGACTGTTTGAGAAGCTTTGGTGCCAAGCTCTGCAAACACACCGGTAGAAAATGCTTTCCAAAGAGGGCAGCACAAACCAGTGGACGTTCCTTAAAGAAAATTCCATTCATGCTGTGGTGTTCAGGAGGGCTGGTTGCAGGCTGAAGCAGCAACAGAACACATTTTCACAAAAAACATACAAACAAAACAAAGACAAAAAACCCCCCAAAAACCCAACAACAACAACAAAAAAACCCCCCAAAATTTACAACATTAGATTTGTCAAGTTTAAATGCAAAATATTTTGCTGCCAACAAAGTGGTGTCTTTCAAGAGAGAAATATGCCATTGAGAATCATCCTGCTCAGTCTATACGAGCCATGAACACCTCCTGGGATTTTTCATCCCTCAGGACTGAAACCAGAACTCTAAAGGGACTACATCTTGTATATCTGGCACAGAGGAGCTGCAGAAGCTGCACATTTATAAACTAGGAAATTTGAGAATAGTCAAGTATGTAGCCAAAATTCTTATGTTTATGGTTGCCCACCATGAGTAAACCCATTAGTCAGCCAAGTCTGCCACAGTTTTCCACATATTCTTGTTCTGCTTTGGATTTGCACCTGCTCAGCAGAGATTCAAAGACCAGAATCTGGCCCTGGGTAGCTGTCAGTAAAGGCCCATGTGCTCATTTGTTGTTTCATTGTGAACAAATTACTTGAAGAGCAAAGGCCAGGATGTGTATTATGCCATAATATACATTATTGCCACTGCCTTCGTGGTCTACAGAGTAACTCAGATCAAAATTTGGAGTGAAGTCCCAGAAGTATTTTAGGATAGGCCCTGTTCTTTGTTGACTTTTAGAGAAAGCAGTAGTCAAGCTCAGGGTGGGAGAAGTAAACAAACATATATAAACCCACCACTGCTTCTCCAGTTCAGAGACTGTCTGTGGAATCCCAAACCTCTGGAGCTAATTACCGTGCTGGCCTCATTGAAATAATTGTTTAATTAACTTCCTTTTCACTTTCTCTTTCTTTCCTTTCTTCCATTTTCCTTATCTACCAATTCCTGGGTGCTGCACTGACTTTGAAGAAAACCCCTCCAGAACTGAGCTTCCTCCATGGGAATTTGGCCCATAGGAAAATATTTCTATTCAGTCTTAAACAAACATTCTCAGTGCTTATAGCGTCCCATTATCAGCAAGCTTCTTCTCCTTACAGAAACCAAAACTGTAATTTTTCTTTTCCCGTTAGCTGCTCACAAATTTTGAAGCTAGCAAGGTAAGAAAGACATGTTTATTTGTCTTATGAATCCTTAGAGTGTGTATGTGTGTGTGTGTGTGCATATATATATATATATATATATATATATATATATATATATATATATGAACTTCCAAACCTAAATCCATGGTAAACCTTGGTTCCCACTTGACTGGGAACTGAGAGTGCAGGTCTGAAGCCTCTTATCAGCACCTCATTAAGGAACAGAACACCTTCCTCAAGTGAAGGAAGGCCTTTCTCAGAAAAGCAGAAACTGAATAATCCTGCCCAGAGGTGAAATCTGGAACACTCCAAAACGCCACGTTAGCACCACCAGAGCTCTAAACAACAAATGTCTCAGAAACACCAAATGGAGCATAACTTTGGGTGTTTTTTTTTTGCTTTTTTAAATTTATTTTTTTTTTGGCTGTGCTTAAAAAAAAAAAAAAAAGTAGGGAATGAGGATAAAATATTTTTTGTTGCATTATGACAGATGCAACAGCTGTAAGGGCGTGATGACACAGCTTCTGTCTGGAGCAGCAGGCCAGAGCAGAGCAAAACCTCAGCAATGTAAACAGGGACCTGGTGAAAAGCATTTAGTTTCACAGACCCAGCAAAGCCAAGCCTCAAACTGCAGCACTTTTGGGAGTTTTCATTTCCATCTGTCACCATGGCAGATGGATGGTGTCTGTCTGTACCTTTGGGATCATCTGCTGGCTCAGGACCCCCAGCTGCCGCACAGGAGGGTCCAAGAGCCAAATGTGAACGTGTCTGTGCAGATCTGTGCCCCACCACTACCTGGCACCACTCCTGACACTCAGTAGAGATGAAATGCCTGAAAGAGGAAAAATGACAGATCTCAGGATTCTCTACATTGTCCTCCAGGCGCTTTGGTTTTCCAATCTGCAAATTTGGAGCCCGGAGTAAAATGCAAATGGGTTGTTGCTGCTTGTCCTAGGATTTTAGGTGGAGATAAAGCATTTTAGAGTTGCCACTCTGAATCAAACTCCCTCAACACAGGGAGGGTGTTGAGACCTGGTCCAGGGCCAGATCTTTGGTGAAGGAACAGCACCTAGCACACAACTCCATCCTGGAGAGATCCATTCTCTCTGCTGCTTCCTGCAGATCAAAACTCTCTAACCACCCTCCATCCTGCAGACAAGACAAATTATTTATCAGACCAGGGAGGTTTTCCAGTGTCAGGACTCAAAGCTGCCCTCAAAATTTGATTTTTTGGTTGCCAGAAGGGGTATTAACCATACAAGTTATTATTGTCATGTGATGACAATATGATCATTCAGGAGAGACCAAGACTGAATACTTTAAGCAAAGTCTGTTTATAGTGAGGAATTAAAGCCCAACCCCTGAGGAGAAAAATTACAATGTAAGCAAGCACAGAAACATTATTCAGCCACCTCAATCTGGCTTATAAGAGAGCAGAATGGAAACTGTCCTTTATCTTGTTAAGTTTCATTCCTGATGACTTTATTTTGGGCCTCCTATATCTTAGAAATTGCTAGCATCATAGTTAGTTATTATTACCTTAATTCTGGGGAAGAATTTGAAAGGATTTGGATTAACCCCCAGGCAGCAAAATGCCTGGGTTGCAGACCTGGAAGAAGTTCCCTCATCAGGAATCAAGACAATTAAACTGAAAGGTGGACAATCATCTGGTGGCTTCTCTTTGCTTAAACACAACAAATAGGCTGAGAAGGGGAAGTTCTTCTGTGTCCCAGGGCTTTCATTTCACACATTCCAGCTTCTCTGACAGTCATGTATCCAGGGTGATGTCCTGTTCAAAGGTCTGGCATGGCATCTCTTGCAGGCATAAGCCACCTTATTCTTCAGCTGCCCAAAAAAACCCCAAGTAGCAGCATGGAAGAACATGACTGGTGTGGAAAGGGTATGTAGAAATTGATGCCTCCTCTCCAGACAGATGGTTTGGAGATGTCGTTGTAAGATGATATTTGTAGGCAACATCGCAAAGAAAGATGGGATGTATTTCTTCTGCAACACCTCAAAGTAAACTGCTGAACCCTTTGCTGGTAAGTAGTGTAGATATGAAGGATGAAACTGCTGGGAATTAAAAAATAGGAAAAAAATAAAAAAGCCCAGATGAATTTGGGCTCTAAAAAAAAATAGTCATCAAGGGTGAAACAGCACCATAAGCATAGCTATTCATTTAATATAAATAGATGGTTACTTTATTTGGAAAAATAAATCACTGGCAAAGTTGACTGCAAAATGATAAACTGCTTCTTTCAAACTCTCCTAGGCTCACAGGCAGGATATCAGGCTGGATGTAGACCAGTGTGCTACATTTACTGTCAATTTAAGTCTGGTTTTAGGTCCACAATTAAATCAGACAATAGGCTTGCTAACTGGACCCACAACGTCCATGTGCAACAAGCAACTGTATGCTCTGTCTTAACTGTGAAGAAAAAAAATAGTCAGTTTTCAGTCTCCCAAAAATTCAGCAGTTATGCCTTAGCATCCTTGATGATTTAAATATGAATACCTATATTTAACACATTAACAGATGAAGGTTCTGAGGAAATTGAGTTTTGCTCTCGTATGCGTAGAACCAACATTGCAGATCTGAGCCGTGATCCTCTGCCTGTTAACAGGACAAATTTTATTCAGCAGCACCAAGGAACTACTTTTGCATTAAGCATGATGGTGTTTCGTCCACCCTTTGGAAAGAAGGTGCTAAGCTAAAGACCTCAGTGTGTGTCTGCATCTCAGATTGATATTAAGCACATTGATAACTCAGATACTTGAGAAAACACACCTCTGCTGATGTGTTAATAAAACTTCAGTACAGCAAGGCACACATGCATCTGGTGAGGTAAAGAACATGATTGCTGTCTCTTGGCCTTCCAGAGGAGTCATAATTTCTTCCACCCAGACCTTTGTTGTTGGCCCCTTTCCACTGCTGGGTGTAACTCCAAGTAACTCTAAGTTACTTTGCATCAAAACTATTTAAAACAAACATGATCTCCCTTTCTATATCTGAACAGTTATAGAGCCCTGTTCCTAACTAGGGACCTTAGTCAGTGCCATCAGCTTAGGTAGATAAATAATAATGCTATTATTATAATAGCAATATGATTATTGCCAATAAATATTGCCAATAAATTATATGTATTCAAAATGAATGTCTGAGGCCTTGAAATGTGGGTGTTATTAAGCCTTAAAATGTGGGTGTTTCCTCAAGTACTGGAATTCTTGGCTGTGAGGGTATTTCCAGACAGAGCTCTGATGCTTCACTGCCTAGAAATATCTTGCTGATCAGGACTCATGATTTGGACCTTGGATCCATTTGCATTTCAGCTGACAGATAAAATGTTGTGCCTCAGGGTGCTCATTTAATTTTCTCAGTTTGGTTGCTTTTTTGGCTTTTTCTGTTTTCTTGTAGTTTTGTTTTTGTTTTGTTTTTGTTATCCTTGATGGTTTTGTTATTTGGTTTTTTATTTTTTTGTAGTTGTGATTTCTTTTTTCTTTTTTCTTTTTTTTTTTACTATGCTTTCTCAGTGTACTTACATTTTCTTTTTCCTTTACTTTCCCTCCTTTTGGGAATCAGACAGCACTGTTTTGCAAGTTTCTACCCATCCTGGAAATCTCTTCCTAAAAATCATTTAATAAACCATGCATATTAAGATGTACAAAATAGTATTTTTAATCCACTCCACTAAAGGTATCTGAGTAAAATAATTTTCCTGTTCAGAAGTTTGTAAGGACCAATTGCTTTGGAAATGTATGGATTTACATATACAAAAGTACAGGCTGGAATACTTCACAGCAATATATATAGCAGGAATCCATTTAAAAAACAAAGAAACAACAAACTGCAAGTCTATGTGTATTTATAGACAACACGCTTTTCATGGAGATCACTGATATTTTGTCAAGGAAATAAGGATACCTACTAGTTTTTTGATGAAAATTGGAAATGCTTCCATCCAAAATAGCACAAAAGCTCAACATTGCTCAACAGCTTAGTGGGAGTAGCAATTCAGAATTCTTATGTTCTTATTTTGGGTCACGTGCTGCCCTCTTCATTTAACTTTCACCCTCCTGATGCACCACAGGCAATGACTTTTGTGGTGTCCAGAGACCATTAGAAAACTGGGGGGGGGGAAAGGCATTCAGAAATAATCTGGTTATATTGGTAATATTGGGTCAACAAGACACAAAAAAGTAGAGACAGAGGGACTTGTGATCCTGTTAGAATTTCCTCTCCTCTCAGTGTGAAATAGGACCCAACGCTAAATGTCACTGGGGCTTTTCATTTCTGACATCTTTGCCCACTGTAGCTGGAGCTGCTGAGTGCAACTGAGCAAATGAGAACTGGAATTATACCAAATTATACCAAATGTTGGCAGGTTATTGCAATGGCAGTCACACAGAGTCCATGCAAATTCATTTTATGTTCCTGTCTGTATGTCTGACCTGCTCAAAGCCTTTGCTCTCCTGGTTGTAGTTTTTCCATAGATGGGCAGGGGAGTTTCAGAAAGATCTGGAAGGATAGTTACTGACTTTGTAAAAATTGTATCCCCCAGAGATCTGTGTGTATGACAGACACCAGTCTTGCCTGCCATGATGCAGTGTGATTTACCCTTAGGCATGTAAACACTGCATCTCCAAAATAATTTCTAGCTGTACATCCATATTCCAAGTGTATTTCTAAGCTGTTTCAAATCTAGACCAGCCAGAGCAGAGATATATCCCTGATCCTTTAATTCAGGCAAATAATGTTGCAAATCTGTGAGCTGTCAGGAAATTATTCTTACTGCCATAGAACTCTACAATAAATATGTTTGTCAACTTATACTTTTCTTTTTCTCTCTGACAGTTAAGCTTATACCATCAAATTTCAATTTAAGATTTGTTTTTTCATATTTTCTGTGAGTATACTAGAAACACTTTATGGGGCTCAAAACCCTCCTAATCCCTAGCTGATGCCACATCTTCCTTATGACAAAAGCTTATCTTTTTTCACCAGAAAGATGGTGCAGCATGAGAACAACTTATCCAGAGGAGCTATAAGACATCCTTTCCTGATGTCTTTCCAGACCCATTGAGACAAAAGTGGGTTGTCCTGAGCTAGCAGTGGTGATAATCTGATTCCTAGAGGTGGTTTGGACCTGAGACACCCAGACAAAATTCCCTTTAGTCCTGTGAAATTCTCACATGAGAATGGGTGGTAGCAGCTTCTGCAGCAGTGTCAGTGATGCAGACCAAATGCACTGGTGGGGTTTAGATACTGAGGTTACTGCTCAATCTTTCAAGTGACAGGTTGAGTGGATTAATTTCTCTCTGAGCCCATCTTGCCAAATTGTGACTGTCAGTACAGACATCCACAGATGGATGTCAAAAACTCTGTCAATCACTGTAGAAGTTTCCCTGCTCCTCTTCCCTAGCACCCATTTTCTACAGCAGGCTTTGAACTGGCACCACAAACATTGATGAACTCTGGCAGGCAAACCTCCTCACAGGCAGCTGTTGCAATATCTCGGTGGGATAGCCCTGAATTTAATGCTCTCCTTGGCTTTCTTACCTTTCCCTTCTATTGCTATAACTCTCTTCTCCTAGGTTAATCCCTCCTTTTGGTTTGCATTTGAGAGTATTCCTCTTTTCCCAGAGAAAGGTGAATCTGTTGGTGTCACTCACCAAATTAAAATTGTTTCATTTTCCACAATCCTTAGACCTTGAGGCTGAAAACTGAGTGTCCCTCTCCACTCACAACAGACAGGAGGAAGGATTTTGCAGCTCCTGGCCTCATCATTCAGCAACAACCTGGGCAAAGTGCTTTCAAGGAGTAGACCACATGCCAAAAGGGCAAAAGAGAAGTTGCCCAGAATATTAAAACCATTTGGGACAGGACTGATACTTTTATTCTTTCCTTGAACAGCTTGTGCACAGTAGTCTGGATACATGGCTGGACACTGAGACACCTTCACAAGGCAAACCATAACAGATGCTTTTCCAGATGAAAGCAATTAAAAACAGTCTGATTCCTCCAATTTGATTTTTAAGACTGGGTAATTCAAATTATTTACCTTCTGGCATCAGAAAGTAATTTAAATGCTTTACACTGTCTTGCCAGCCCTGGAAATTAAAATACCAAACACCTAGCAATAATGAGACAGTTTATCATCAAAAGGACTGTGAATTTTTAAAAGAATTGGGAAAGGGTTTCAGATTCAGCAGAGGAAGCTGCCATGGTGAAGAGTGATAAAACACTAAGGAAAAAGAGCTGTACTTGAGAGAGATTTCTCTCCTTTCTGCAGAGGCTGCTCTCTGAAGGACATTGGTGCCTTTTTTTAGTCTCAAAGTTCCAGTAACATTTAGAGGCAACAAAAATTATTGAAGGCTGACTGTTCATACAAAGTAAAGTTAAAAACAAAAAAGCCCATTCACACAAAAAATTGCAGTAAAACCAGTGAAAAATCAAAGGGGTGCAAAGCTACAGAGATGGGAGGATGAGAAGATGAGAAGCTAGATCTCCTGACAACCAGTGCAGAGTGGTTTGGGAGTCTTTACCTTTTTTTTCTGCCCTCTACCCAGAAATTGGGTAGAGCACACAAGAATCTCACCCTCCTTGTCAGCCACTCACAGGGATTGCCTTTGTGTGCTGTCCTTTTTGGTTTAACACCACAGAATGTGACTCTCTTGCTCCCTTTGGGGAGCAATCCAGAGTCATCTCCTTCAGCCAACAAAGCCAAGCTGTCAAAGGCAGTCTGGGTCCCATCTGCCTTGATCTGACACCATTGGACATGTTGTGGTTTTTGTGGAGGGGAAAGGGGAGTAGAAGGCCTGGTTAAACTTTCTGTAATTACTTAATTTGGATGTGCCTCTTCACTTGTCTTGGAATGGGAATGGAAAGAAAGCTTTATTGAAAAAAATGAGAATTTCTCTGAGGTAAGTTACCTCAAGAGAAAGGCTGGTTCTGCTGTTATTTCAGGCTTGGATGCCGAGGAGGGAAAGCTGCAGTTCTGTTTTACACCTGGTGTCAGTTCAGGTTTTCTACCAAAGCCAGCATAGAATGTGAATGTGTCCAAGGCCTGAAAACACTGGAAAAATCAACACTTGAGCGTCAATAAATTCACTGCAGTGCTGTTAAAGATCAAGAGCTATCAGCCCAAGATTCTACAGATGTGAACTAATAGTTAGAGATGACTAATAGTTCGAGATTTACATACCTGCTGGTCTATAAAGATGCCTTTGTTCCAAGCTGAAACCCAAGTCCAACTCAGTTGGACTGAGAATCACTGTAATTCCATCAGCCTCATAGCAAGATGAAAAGTATCAGCATTTGGGACAGAGATCAGTTATATGGGGATGAAATTAGGGAAGACAAACTGAGGGGTGGTGTTTGTGCCATGGAAAGTGGCACCTACAGTCCCCTGACCTCTCACAGGGCAGCAGCAGCATCTGTTTGACTAAAAAATGTCAGCTGGAACTGTGACCTTGCCACTTTTTCAGCGTTAGGCTATCACTGCTGTGACAATGCTGCTGTTTAACACTGTCTCTGTGCCTGTCCTCTGTGTTTTTGCTTCCTCTTTAAAGCATATTAAAAGAATTTTCTCCTCTAATATAAATGGGACAAAGCTGCCACTGTATAGATGACAAACCATCTTTGGTTCTTCTGAACAGAACTTTGTTCTGGCTAGTCTGTTACCAAAACAGCAGTTTATTTCCTTCTCCACAGAGAGGTCTGTAAACCTTGATTTCGTCTTCTCTGTGCACACTGTGGGCCCCCCTTCACCATTTATTCTCCATTCTTCATCCTCAGAGCCTCAAGGTAAGGCTTGGGTGTAGCAGCCCTGAAGTACAGCCCTTGCTACTGCCTGGAGAGCAGAGCACCTCCAGCGTTCTCTTGTCACCCTGGAATCAGTCTGCAAGGCAGGCAGGGGGAAAAAAAAAACAACAAGTTTCAGCTTGCTACAGGACAAAATTAAGAAACTAATAGTAGATTTGGAAAATGGATAGGAGACAAAGTCATAACACAATTTTGATTTTTTTTTTTAACCTGCCTGTGCCTGGACCTGTTCCCAGCCTCCTCTCGTGTTTCCTTGGGGAAGAGCTGGTGAGGCACACTTGCAGCTTGTTAGCACCGGGACCTGGTTCCTAAGATAAGGCTTGTCCCTCTGGCAGCATTTCCTCATGCTGGAACTGTTCACCTGGGGAGGAAAAAATCTCTCTGCAGACAGATTTCTCTCCTCCAGCATCCCACTCAGTAACGAGCAGCTCCAAGGGGGTTTCCCATAGCCCAGACCCTGCGTTATTGGCTCATTTTGGGTAACACCTTGGTGAGAGGGGCGCTGAAGGAAATTCTCGTGCTGTGCTTGCTCATGGAATGCAATTTCATGCTGGGTGGCCAAGGCTGCTACCACCCTGGCAGTCAGCAGAGGAGCCAGTCACACGCTGTAGACGAGTTTCTGTCTGGCAGAGCTGCAGCAGAACAGGAGCTGAAATGCATCCGAGTTGGCATGTGGCATTTTCTACAGCCTGTGGCTCTGAAACCACTCCAGCAGCGACACTGAACCCACTATTTCCATAAGGAGCTGTAATAAGACCAACCTGCCTCTTGGTGCTTTTAATTTGTCTCTCTCTGGTCACATAACAAAGGAGGTTAATTTTGTAAACTCTGCTTTGCAGGTGGGAACAGCCAGTTCCTGTGAGAAAAACACAATTACCTTGTCCTGGAGCATCAAGGAGTGGGATCCTGTCTTGTCTCCTGTCACCTCAGTACTGATTTGAAAGGTTTCACTGGACCTCTGGAGCTATGTGCAGATGAAAATGTTTTAAATAACATTTAAAAGGTGAGGGGGGGAAGAGGTGTTTAAAGAATGATTCCTCACATCTTACCTAACTCCTTCTAAAACAAAACTTCCCCGAAACCTCACACATCTCCTTGTGCCTTTGTGGAGCAGGTTTTTGCTCAGGACATTTGAATGTGATGCAGGTGTCACATGCCCCTCTTGCCACCTGTGCTGACACTAGGAATGGGGTCCTGATACTTGAAAAAGAAATACAATAAATGGTGGAGACAAACCTGTTGGGCAGGAGCAAAATGCAGCCTCTGGCTCCAATGCGTTTCCCTGTGGTGCAGGTGAGCTTGCTATGAGAAATTTGGAGACATAAACCACCTCTTAATCTCTCTGCCAGTGTTTCAGTAGCTTTGCTTTTGATCAGGGAAAGGAAACAACAGCCCCTTGCTGCTGGGGAGCTCCCTAACAGAGCTCCTCAGGGTGTGGGGTCCCTGAGAAGTGGCTGAGCTCCAGGTGCAAGCCAGCAAGTTATCCTCAGCAAATTATCATTGCAGGCTTTGTTGTATGACCAAAGAAATAATTTATATCCTCTGTAAGCTCACAATCACCCTATAAAAACAGTAGCACAATTCTTGAGAAGGTCTTTGTTACAGAGAGATGCTGTGCCACTCTCTGGAGATGGGTCCATATTTTCAAAGTGCTTACAAGAGAAACCTCCAAACTCTGCTTCCAGAAGGGTGAGGTGCCTGGGAATCAGCTTTCATGAGAAATAAGTCACATCTGGAAGGAAGTAAAAAAAAAAGCCCGCAAAACATGAATAAGCATAATAATTTTTGCCTGATTTTCTTTTTTCCTTTTGTTTTCTCAATGAGTGTAACACAGTGTTGCCACAAGCTCTCTGCCCAAGACCTGCCCTTCCAAGGCAATCTATAAAATTCCAGATGATAATGAAATCATCTACTTTGACTACTAGTCCTGAAAAACAGTATTTGTGACCACACCACCAAGGTTGGGGAAGCACAGGTGCAACCTCCTTCCACTCTGGGACAGATGGCAGGAAAGAGTCTGGGAATGGCAGGGTGTGCAGCTGGAGCTTATAGTGAATTTTCTTATAGCCACCCATCCTTTAAAAAGACATGCTGTTGCTTTGGATTTTTAACTCCTGAAATGCCCCAGCTGAGGCTTTCTCAGAAAAAAAAAAATAAAAATAAGGAAGTAAGACATCTGAAGCTGAAAAGTCATAATGAGAGATCAATCAGCCAAATTAGGCTAACAGATTTATTGGCTTTCTTCCTTCTCTGGACCTGTAAGAGTTCCCAGGTTGGCACTTTTAGTATCAGTTATCACAGTTAATACAGGGGGAGTGAACAGCAGTGCCTGGTTGTTGGGATGTGAGATATGGGGACCTATTTGTGCTGCAGGCTTGATGCACTGTCTCTACTTATTAATGAAACAAAAATATAAATCCTTTACTCTTTCAGAAAGATGGGTTTGGATAGCAGGTTAAATAATTTTTTCCTTGGCTGCACTGAGAGCAAGATTTTCTGCTCTAAAAGACAGTGGTCCCTCACATTATAGATGGAGAACTGAAGAGGCTGGTGGCCTTGCATCACAAAAGCATTTTTTTGAGGGCCACCAAGGTTTTGTGCCTTTTACAAGGTGTTAGAATGTGGTCATCCAAGGGAATTCTGCTCCACATCACTGCTGTGTTATAAATTCTATTCCCAGATCCTTTAAATAGGATATTTTCCACATTTCGGTAAGAAATGTTACATTTCTTAGCATTCTTTTGGTCTTTTGAGGTGCCTTCACCTAGCTCCTTCATGTTGCTGGATGGCCTTGGTGTCATGAAGTAGTCAGTGGAGTTTAGTGAATGGTGCCTGCTCTGAGACAACATTTCTGGCCAGATTTCTTTCTCCTACATTCCTGTTTTCCTGCCCTGACAACAGGAATTTTGGTAGTTGGTTGGAAATACCTGGAGCCAGAGCTGGCACACCACTTTACTCCTTCTTATCACCTCTCAACATAAAGGTTAAACACACATGAAACGTAGTTTTGTCTCAGAATTCTTGTGAAGGTGGTTAGATCTTGCTTTCATGCCTTTTGAAACAAGCCACTTCAAAAATGCATCCACAGATCCTTGAAAGATCATCAGACATGAGACAGAAGACCTCATACAAGTGATCAAGCTGTTAATATACTTTAAAAAGTGTAGGAAGTCTTTGGAATATGATAGTAACACCCAGTTGTCACTGTAAACTTCACTTTCTCTCTCAGATATCACAGTTTTAGTCCTTTATGAAAAAGAGAATGCTAGCAGCCTTAGAGAGAAAAAGATGTTTTCTTGTAGACCACCAGTCTATATTTTCACAAGATGCAAGTGTACTCTGCAGGCATGCTTCAGCCATGGAATCCTTTTTTTAATTCAAGGATCCTGGGTGCAATTTTTAGCTTGTCACCCTTGGTGCAGAAAGCACAAACATCTTTTCAGTGCCTCAGCACTCCAGTCTGCACCACACTCCTCCGAAAAAAGCAGAAGAGAGCGAATCGTCACAGCACGGCACAGTCTGCTCACATTGCTTTGGATAACACATCTTTCTTCCATTTCACTGCTGAGAGACAAGGTTTATTTGTGACAGCAACACTGTTTATCTCACCAGGATTATGCTGAAGCAAGTTTAATTGTATTAGTGTTAAAACATATCAGCGCTGGGAGTGACGCAATGTGTTTAGCATCAATATAAAGGTTGCTATGTTTTATGCTTTCAGCTGGAACTGGAGCAGCAACTGGACACTGGGACATATGGAACACATTTTGGGGTTTTATGTTCATGTCTCTCAAGGAGGATTAGAGCACTTGCAAAGATTCTTTATGTGCTGCACGGCGGGCAGCTACGCTTTGTGTGTAACTGATCGACGTTCCCGCCCCCATCTCCCCATTTAAACCTGAATCTGAGTGTTTGGGAATTCCTTAGAGGCTTGACAGCTAGTCTTAGCTTATAAACATTGTCCCATATCTGAGTTATAGAAGTAGCAGGGTGTATACTGCCCCTCATCTGTGATTGTCGATGGGGGTTAGATATGCTGAGGTGAAACCGTGCGAAGAATCTGAATTTTGTATCTGCCTCCTAGGGATCCCTTGATGAGCTACAGCTTTTGTTGCTCAAGAGCTGCAATCTCAGGAAGACAAAACCTCTTTCCCACTCTCTACTTTTGACATGCTTAGAAGACCTCAAACCTCTGTTGGCCCTGCCACTGGTGAGTGCACCCTTTTTGATGGAAACAGAAGACACAAGGTGTCCAATTCCTGATGATTTGCACCCAGATGAGCCCTCACTTCCTGTCCAGGCATTTGGAAACCTCCTGCTTTATTAATGATATATTTTTTCTGTGAGCTCCAGTCCAATCTTCCTCATTATTTAAGAGACTTACTGTTACTTGTAAGTTAATATGCTTACAAACCTGAAGCAGATACTATGTCTGAGTCACAGCTGTGCAGCTAGATATGTCTCCCACACATTCACAAATTTGAAAAGATAAGTCCCACTACTTGATAATCACAGACCATTTTGAAATCACAAGTCACCAATGTCCTACATTTTCCCTAGTGGCAAGACAGAAATGAAAGTCTCAGGCAATCTGAAAGAGAAATTCTCCACTGTAGACTTAAATACAAGCAACAGGAGAAATATTGTCCATTATGTCATCATACCTATCTACGGTAGCTTTGCCATCCTTTTGCAACAATGAATTGATCCTGAACCATTGAAATTATCTTCCATTCTCCCTCCTTGAATGTTAATTTCACTGGAAGCTGCTCTTTGGATGGCAGGGTGAAAGTAAGGAAGACTGAAGCAACACCACTGATGCAGTGGGTTCAGTCCCTTCAGGGGTCAGTGGTTCAGCCACCTCCTTTGTCACCTCCACACACACAATGAATGCTTTTCTGGCTGTATGTCTTACTCTGATGCTAATTGTTACACTCAGCTTTGGGGAATGTTAATGAAATACTGTGGAACTGTAAGAAGTCAGACGCAAATGTTCTCCTTCTTGTTTTGTTTTGGGTTTTTTGTGCTTTGTCCTTTAAACTCAAGGAAGCCCTGAGTATCCAGTTTTACTTCAAGTGAAACCTCACACAACCTCATTTACTTCCAGGGTTGGGGCATCCGTGGCTTCTCTGTTGTGATGCCTCCTGACCCTCACAGTAAAGAATTTCTTTCTATTATGGCACCTAAATCTACTCTCAGTTTAAAGCCATGACCCCTTGTTCTGTCACTACAAACCCTCATGGAAAGCCCCTCACCAGATCTCTTATAGGACCCCTTAAGGTACTGGAAAGTACTTGAAGGTCTCCCTGAAGGCTTCTCTTCTCCAGGCTGAACAACACCAACTCTCTCAGCCTGGCTAGCAGAGGTTATTCCTCCCTCTGACAGCCTTCATCTGGACCTGATCCAATAGCTCCAGCTATGCTGGCTGTCATGAATCTCCTGATCTTTCATCTGTCTTAGCACAGTTTCCAGGAGGACCTGCTCCTGAGATGACACTGACTGTCTGGTCAGATCCCTGGGTCCTCCTTATTCCCCTTTTTAAAAAATGGAGGATTTCCTTCCCGTTTTCTGGTTGGTGAGAGCTTTACCAGCCTGACATGGCCTCTCAGACATGATGGGTGGTGGCTTAGCCCCTTCATCTGCCAGTTTCCTGAGAACCTGGAACTCATCAGTTCCAGTGGACTTCCAGTCATCCTCAGGTTCCTTCAGTGGTACCAAACCTGATCTTCTCCTACAGTGGGTGGCTCTTCATTCTCCCAGTTCCTGCCTTTTCCTTCTGAGACTCAGATGATGCGGCTGAAACACTTCCTGGTGAAGACTGAGGAAAAAAATCACTGAGTACCTCAGGCTTTTCCATGTCCCATATAACCTGCTCTCCTATTTCTACCTGATGAAGCCCCAAATTTTCCCAGGTCTTCCCTTTATTGCTGATAAAAGTGTTCCTTGTTGCACTTGAAGTCCTTGGGCAGCTTTCCTATCCTGATCCCTGGCTTCTCAGACAACTTCTCTGTGCCCCTCCCAGGCTGCCTCTCCTTGTTTCCACCCTCTGCAGGTTTCATTTTTGTGTTGGAGTTTGTCCAGGAGCTCCTTGTTCATCCACACAGCTCCCCTGGGATTTCTGCATGCCTTCCTCTTCCTTGGACTGCATTGCTCCTGATCTCAGAGTAGATCCTTGAATACCAACCAGTTTTCTTGGGCTGATCTTCCCTGCAGGGCTTTATCCCAAGAGGATAATCTAGGTAGAGGGGCTCTCCCAGGCAGATCCCTGAAGAGGCCAAAAGCTCTCCTGAAGTCCAGAGCAGTGAGTTTGCTGCAGACCCTCTGCACTGCCCTAAGGAATTTGAAGTCCAGCCTCTCACAGAACCATGGGATTTCATGGGCACTGCAGCCAATGCTCCTCTTGAGCTTCACATTCCCCACTGGCCTCACCCTGACCAAGGTCCAGTGAGGCAGCTCTCCTCGTTTCCTCTGTCAGCTGGAGAAGGAAGTTGTCATCAGCACATCCCAGGGATCTCCTGGTTCATTTATGTCCTGTTGTGCTGCCCATCCAGCAGATACCAGGGTGGCTGGAGCTCCCCAAGAACATTAACACCAGGCTCCTGCTTTCTGTTCAGAGTAGGCCTCATCTGCTCGTTCCTGGTGGGGTGGCCTGTGGCAGACCCCCACTGCATTGTCACCTGTGCCTCACCCTCCTTTCAGACTGACCCATCAGCTCTGGGTCAGCTCCTCATCCATCCCCAGTCCTGCTGGTCACTGACACAGGGGGAGACACCCACTCCTGTCCCTCTGTCCAGCCTGTCCTTCCTGAAGATCCCTTATCCTTCCATCCCAACAATCCAGTCATATGATGCCGGTGAGATCAGAGCCTGCAATCTCTAACTGCAGTTTTTGTTCCCTGTGCTGTCTTTTTGCACAGAGGCATTTCAGATTGGCTCTCCATGAAGATATTTGCTGTCTGGACTGGCTGGAATTCCTTTGTGCTGCTCTTCAGGTGCTCTCCTTATGTCCTGCAATGCCTCTCCAGTCTCTGGACATCTAGCGCATCAAACTGACAGGAGCCTGAAGGATTTAGGTTCTCCTCTCCCAATAACCTCAGTTTAAAGCAAATTTCTCCAGCTTGGCATTTTAATATTTCCCTCTGGCATTTCCCTCCATGCAGGCAAAGCCTCCACTCTCAAGGACTTTTCCTGGAAGCATGTGGCTAAAGTAGGGAAAGAGAGAAATTTAGGATTTAAGGATAACAAATTGTCTTTATGTCCCTTATAGAAGAGGTAGAAAATCAAACATATACTTTAGCACAAGAGCCAGTCAGAATATTTTCCTGGGTAGAAATGTACAGCTTTGGCAGCTAATGCTTTGAAACTGGGAACATCTTATCAGAAAGCCAGAATATTTCAACAGAGAAATATTACTCATAGATTTCACAATCTATTTACCTCCTCCAATAATCCTCCCCACTCTAGGCTGCAGAATCAGGGCATATCATTGTCATTCCTTATATCAATGTCATCAAAGGTAGTCTTTAAAAATAGCTTCACCATTTCTCAAATAGATTGCAAATTGCAGTGGAGTGACAAGAGGACAAGCTTTTCTTGAGTTTTATTTTAGCTGTGGAGTTCTCCTTTCTTTCACATCTCTCCTATTTTAGTCACATTCAACTGTAGCAGAAAGCCACCGAGAAAAAGCAGAAGCTGCAGACTCATCCCCAAATCTGAAAAGTGGTGGAAGTTATTACTTCTGCTCTAATAAAAGAGTCACATAACTCCTTCTTCTCACAAATCCAGCCTGGAAGAACAGCAGGTCAGATTTTGGTTTATCCTGCAGAGGAGCTTGCCCATGGACCCCGAGTTCACAGTCCCAGCCCTTCCCTTTCTTTTACAGATCCCTTTTCACCACTGAATGGCAAGTTCTGTAAAAGCCACAAACTTCCAAGCTATATGTAGCATAAGGCAGCTGTTTGTCCCCAAATCCCACTGAGCTGACTACAGCAAGACACAAATTACAAGCTTTACCTAGCAGCAGATAACACACCAAGTAATTTCTGTCTTTGAGCTATGAAAGTCAGTGGGGTTCACTCTTTCAGCTGCCTGCACTTGAATCAGTTCTGGTTTTGGGCCCTGTTTTAATTTTGGGGCCCTTGGTTGGGAATTGCCTGGGGTGAGAAAAGGCAAAGGAAAACAGGGTGCTCACTTCACTTCACCATTGTGACTTTATCTTTACAACTAAGCATCCAGCTACATCTTATCCTACTTATCTTGTTTATGAATTCAAAATTATGCACATAAAATGCCCTCCTTAAACCCAGAGATGGGGTGAACTGTATAGGGAACTAAACAGGGAGTGTGGTTACTATATAGTTGCATACCCTTTCTTTTTTTTTTTCCTGTGCTGTATATTAAATTGTATAAGACCCTAAATATAATTGAAATAAGATGGCAAAGGCTTCCACATTTTTTCCACTGTTTGAAGTTGTCTAAGCAACAGAGACCTTGCAATACAAGGTGTAACAGGCTCCAGACCACCATTAACAACCTGAGCTTCCACTGTGGATTCCCATTTACCTCATTAAAGTTTTGACTCACAAGTGAAGGGTGGCTCCACACAGCCCAGCAGAGACTGGGAAGAGATCCCAGTTTGTCTGGGGATCAGCCTAGTGGAGCTGATCACATCACAGTCTTCAGTGCCACACAGATTGAAAAGGCTGGATCCTGAAGCAGTAATGCCCAAACTCTTTTTGTTGTTATTTATGAGCCAGGGAACTCTCATGGACCCTGGTGTTTCCAAATATTAGACTAGGAAATCTAGAATGGTCAAATATCTCACTTTTACTGCTCTTCAGACATTAATGATGGATAAGTTTTGATGAAGAGACCGCTTTTAGTAAAACCAAGCACCTCTCTGTAACTAACCTTCTTTTCTTGCACACAAAAAGCTCCAAGGACACTCAGAACCCTTCCAGAACTTTTGCTTCAGGACAGGCACAAAAGCATTCCAGACAGACCTGAGGGGCTGAAGATATATCTCAAACTTACAGTACTCAGCCTCTTGTTAGTTTTTTTTCACCCTGGGTTTCATGCTGCTTAAAAAAGACAAAAAGGCAGCAATGGGAAAACATTTCTGTGGCTGAGTGTGGCTTTTGCTCCAAAAATACACTAAGCAGCTCGATGCCACAGGCATGCAAATGAGCAAGGGCTCAGCTTGCATTTGTCATTGAGAAATACACTTGATGCAATTTCACCTGTTGTTGGAGTCTGAGATACAGATTGTGTGCCCTTGTTTTTAATACCTAGTTCTAGAATTCAAAAAAACACTGAATTTCATGTAATATGAAATTCATGTGCATGTTTTCATGGTGATACATGAAAACAAATGTTAGAGTTAAGTAGAAAAGATTGAAAATGTAAATGTGTGAATTAGAAAGTTTCTTGAATCACTGGGTGAATGGGTTGAGGTTTAGAGTTTAAGGTAGTTTAGAGAGCAAAAGACAAGATAGAGGATTTAGGGTGTTGTCTCTTGTCCCTTCTTCTTTCTTCTTCATGTTCTTCTCCTAGAGGTTTTTGGGTAGTAGTAGGTGATTGGGTAGAAAATACCATAGTGCAGCACACAGGTGTTGGGTCATTGGGTCACTAAGAAAAATAACTTAATTGGCACCTGTTAATTGGGTAAATGGACATATAAAAGACCTTGAAGAAGATCTTTGTTATCCATTTTACCCCTTTTCTATCATAGTGCACATAGCTCCTTGTACCTTGTAATGCTGATAAGAAAAGAATAAACAACTGAGACCAAACGAGAGAAAAAACAAGCCTCCCTCTCATCAGTCTTCAGTTCAAAGGGAAAAAGAACCCAAATCCAAAAGTCCATAATGAGACAACCTGTCACCCCCACCAAGACACAGCTGTCCCCAGGAGCAAAGTCTAGAGAGTCAATAGTTTGTGTATTGGAGTGGTAAACCCCTCTTAAGTGCAGTACAACATTAGGAAGACCAAGCCAATCTGGTGCTGGCATGGTGACTGCTTTTTTTTTTTTGGGGTGCTGGCACTTCTACCAGTATTTTTCAGCATGCTGGAGGTAAAGCTCAGGAAGTTTTACTGCCCCTGACCAAGTGGTGCTAAGATGGATCCTGACACCCTGCAGGAAGAAACACAAGCCATGGGCAAGTTACTTCTCTTCTTTGTTGCTTGGTCACAACAACAGAAAATTGTCCATTTTGTATGAACAGGGGCTTGCTTTGCCACTATTTACACCACCTTATTTCCCACAGCTGTTTTAAATAAAAAAAAAAATCAACTTTTCTTGGTGTGAAGATTGTCGGTCATTAAGGATTGCTACAGTCTGGGATTTTGGTGTTTTTTGTACTACCTCTAAGGAGGAATACATGTATGGCATCCTGCACAAACACAGCCGAGCAGGAAAGAGTTGTGCAGACACCAGAGCAAGTCCTGCATGTCTGGCTGCAAGAACCTGCACCTGCTCCACTTCCACGCAACTGAGACAGGGCTGTTGAGCTTCACTGTGTGAGAAAAGGGTGCAGAATGAGAACAACATCAAATTATTTGTCTGTGGCTGCACAGCAAAGCTGGCAGTAAAGCCAGAACACTCTTGTCTGAGTTCATACTTCGATCATTTTCCCACAAGACCATCCTTCCCCCAGCAAACAGCTTCCACAGAGCTCACACCACGCACACAAGGATATTTATCACCAGAGAGGGCAATAAAACACTCACAGAAAGGCTGGATTCCAGACTCAATTACAAGGAAAACCAAGAGCTATTATGAATGCTCTCATGAATGCTGACTATCTCACATTGCGTTATTGCAGTACACACTGGACAGCTTTTCCCTAAAAGGAAAGTTTGTGGCCACACAGGGATTTGAGATGGGAAATGGCAGAAATACAGGCCCATTATTTATTTTTTGTTTCTTTAGTATTTCTGTATTACCAGATGTTAAATGTGGTTAGGCTTGTCTAAACTCACTAGCCCAAAACTAAATGGGCCCAAGCCCACCAAGCTCTTAGCCCATCACCCCTCTTTGTGGTGCCTACATCTGGTCAAATCCACAGGTACCAAGGGTACAGCAAGTCAAAGATGTAGTAGATGTGTCATAACATCTCATATTTCTTTAATATATTCTCTTTTAATATATTTATATTATATATAATATATATTATATATATTATACATATATAAATATATAATAATATATTATATATATAATATGAATATATTTAATATATTTAATATTCTCTGCAGGGGCAGAGAATCAAGTGACTTCTGAGATGCAGGTTCCTCGGAGATGCAGGACATTGAAGCGAGGATGCTGGCAGGATATTTTCATCATGGATCAGGCTTCCAGTGAAGAAACAGGTCTCAACAACCTGTAAACAAGGTCATGGTTTTGAGGCATATTAGTCTAGTATATCAGTGCAAGCACTGACCTACAAGGGAAAGTAACAGTTCAGGAGAAATACGAGGGCTCACCCCTGCTGAAGTAAATTAATAAAGTAACAAATTTTACTTTTGTTTGGATGTTCAAGATGTATGGCTAGGCCCATTTACAGTAGCCAGAAATCCACTTTCAGAGTTCCAGGCAAATGTCTAGAATGGGAGAAGGAGGGGGGAAAAAAAACCCCAGATTGTGAATGACATGATATAACATATTTCCTCTAAAAGCTTCAATGTGGGAAAACTGGCAAAGGTTTCCACGAGATGTTAGTAAGTCTCTCAGCAAATAACCAAGGTAGCAGAAGCAAAATTAAAACATGCCAGGGACAACTGACAGGTTTTTAATTGGTTTAGTTTGGTTGGTTTTTTTCCTTCCTTTTAATTCCACGCTCTCTTTTCACCTTGTATTAGGCAATTTGTTATCTAATTTAAAGCAGGCACTATATATTAGAGTCTCCTTACTTTGTACATTGCATGTTTAGACCATCTCCTTCATATATATATATTTATTTTTTTTTTGGTCTGCCTGTGTTGTTTTGGCAGCCAGAGTAGAAATCCATTGCCTCTGACTTCCAGAAAATCTGGATCCCTGTTTCTGCTTGAAGCCAGCTGAAGCAGCTGCTGCCCTGACTGCATAAGCAAGAGGGTAGAAGCCCTCAGAATCACAGAATGACTTTAGAAGAAACATCTGAAAATGTTTTAGGCACAGTTTTCAAAGAGTCAAATAAAGTCTTCAAGTTCTCAAGTGACTTACCTTGAAATTACATGAAAATACACCTGTGAATACTACAGAATTCCTCTTCTGGAAACATGTGGATGCTTCCTCTGGACTAAAAGAGCAGCTGCAAACAGAGAATGAACTGGAAGGCCTTGTAAATCCAATTCCCTCCTCTTGCTCTCTCTTTTAGGACTGCCTCCACCTATGGCAGGGATCCGAGGTAGGTGTAACTCACCTGGGACCTGCTCCAGTTCTCATGAAGTCAATCAGAGCTTTCCCCTGACTTTTACAGGCACTGGATCCTGTCCACGCTGGAGGAGGTGGAAGGTGCAGGTTAAAATACCTCCCTGTGTCTTTTGTTTTACACACACACAGCAACTCCCTCTCCTGCAGCTTGTTTCAGAGTTTTGTAGGGTTTTTTTTTGTTTTGGAGGTTTTTTGTGGTCTTTTTGTTGTTGTTGTTGTTGTTGTCGTCTTTTTTTTGGGGGGGTGGTTTCTGGTGGTTTTTTGGGGTTTTTTGTTTTGGTTTTGTTTGGGGTTTTGGGTTTTTTTTTTTTTGGTGTGTGGGGTTTTTTTTGTTTGTTTGGGTTTTTTTTTGTTTTGTTTTGGTTTTGTTTTGGGGTTTTTTGGGTTTTTTTTTTTTCTGTTTTGGTTTTTTTTATCCAGACTCTCTTGCATGCAGTTTTTACACCAAGGCTAGAGCAAGGTTCTGAAAGTCCACACTTCTGGGGTTTTAGAGTTACTGTTAGGCAGGAGTTTGCCTGATTTTTATCTTGGAGCTGCTATTAAATCCCATGCCATGCTCACAGCGTTAAAAATCCTACTGATTTCAGGGAGGTGAGAATTCTCCTGCCCCAAGCCAAGCTGAAAACCGTAGGTACTACAAGGTGCTGCTCCCAGGAGATGCTTCTGACTCCAAAGTGAGGCCTGAAACTCTTAAACCTTATGTTTCCCCTGGCTTCTGCAGAGTATTCTCTGCTGAGCCCTAATGAGATCCTTCCTTGAACAGAAATTTGCCACGCTGGTTGGTTTATTTAGGCTTGTATTTATAGAGTGTGACAGAACAGGGATAATGACGATAATTGGGTTTGGCACTGCATGAGCAGAAAATGTGCAGAAGAAAGGAGTGTCTCCAGATGAGTTTCATCTTGAGTTTATCTAGAGACAGGGAAACTGCTGTATCAGATTTCCTCTGCCTTGTGGCCAGCAGGACCTGATACAAGCTTGTAATATCTCTCCTCCCAAAGTGATATGAATTCAGATCGTGTTTGTTTCGGTGTCTGTGGCTGCAACACAGAAACTAGGATACAAACTTCAAAAATGATAAAAAAATAAAGTTATTTAAATGAGAGGGCGGAGTCATGAGTGGTTTTTCAATAATATCTGGGAGATGCCAGGCACCTGAGAGGTCAAGCCTTGCCTCCACATCAGAGGGCATTTTCCAGCTTCCCCCCTGGCACCATCTGCAGGACCAGGCTGGAAGTGGCTCTGCCTGAGTCCAGATAAACCCAGCAGCCTTGACCCGAGAAAGAAACAAAGACAGTGAAATGCAGGCTGATCACTCACCTTTAGCAGCCTGTCTGATCTTCCAAAGGATGAGTCTGTGTGTAGTTTTACGGAGAAACTGCAAGCTCTGCTCCACTGCAAAGTTCTCATGCTGAAAAATCAGTTTGGGCCACTCTCTTAAAAAAAAAAATCTCCTCTAAAAAATGAGCTGGCAGCTTTAAAACATAGGACTTTTTACTTTTTTCTTTTCCCTTTTTTTTTTTTTTTTGTATGTGTGAAAGGCTCTGTAAATTAATTGAAGAAATTGATTGAAGAAATTAAGGCATCTTTAGAGGATCCTAAAGCTGTGTTCTGGCTTTCTGCTCTTTGGACTCGGCTCTGTAATTTCAGCCTCTTTTCCAGGCTGAACTGCTGACATATTACACAGCAAAGCCTTAGTGCTCTGAAGTTGCCAGGTGGTATGGGTTTTGGTGACACTGAAACCACTGACAAATTCAGTTTGCAATCAGTGAGTGCTTTCTTAGCCTAAAACATTTTCTCCTTGCTGAGAATAATTCCTCTCTCCCTGGCTCACCCCCCTTCAATCCCCAGGACTTTCTAGAATAAAATGTGACATTCCTGGTTCCAAGTTGACACTTGGACATTTTTTTGAACAAAATTTGGGAAGTTTGATTTTAGCTTTTTTATTTTTTTTTTTTCAACTCAAACCACTTTCAGAAGAAAAAAATGTTGATTTGAAACAGTACAAAACAACAAAAACAAAACTTTTTTGTTCAGCATCACAGAGTATTCAATTCAATGCAAATGAATGTGCTGCTTTTTACCCACATTGCTCCTTCAAACGCTAAATAATTTATATTCTGGTTCAGCTGGAACTTGATTTTCTCCTTGATAACTTTGTCAGCTCATTAAAGTGAATAAAACCCCTGATATCAGTAACAGATTGGCATGGAGAATTGTCTCCTCCACCCTCCTCCCCACCAGTCCCAGTCAAGCTGTTTGACCCCAGCAGCCTAGGGGGAAAGCAAATATTCCAAGATTAACAGAGCAAACATGCAAAAATAGCAGAGTCATCACACCAACCCCCCCAGAAAAAGTGTATATTTGTGTGTACATCTGTGTGTACATCTCCCTCTCTGTAATTTTTACTTTTTTTCTGTGATTTTATTCTAGTTCAGTGTCAGCTTCCAGAGCGGCCAGTGACTTTTTGTGGCTCGGCCACAGGACCCAGATGGGTGGAAGGAGGGCGTAAAATGTGACAGCAGAGAATCAAGGATGGAAGGCAAAGCAGCAGCCCCTGGCAGAGGTCCAGCTTCATCCCAGGTGGGATGGCTGATGAAGGAAATCAGGAGAAGTTTTGGGAGTCGCAGGCAGAAAATAACGTGCGTGATTCAGGCAGAAAAAAATGCGGCTGTGAAAAAACGCAGGAGGACAGAGCAAAGCCCCCAGAAGACCTGCTTGGAAAGGTCAGCTGGACCCAGAGCAAGCCAGTGCCAGTGCCTCAGCGAGGAAGCACAGAGGAGCATTGCCAGGTTACACCCCTGGAGTAAAAGGAGGAGAGTGGAGAGAGCCAGAGAGGCAGAGAGGGAGAGGAAAACCAGGAGCAGGGTGCCAAGAGCTTTGCAAAGCAGCAAGCCTCGGTGGAGTTACGTCAGTGGAGAGCCCAACCCAGCAGCTAACTAAAGACACACGTCTCAGAATAGCAAGCCTCAGACACCAAACTGAGCAAGCCTGCAGAGAGGGACAAATCACTCCAATGGGTGAAACCCCGCTGCAAATCGTCTCTGGGTCCTGATTTTTTCCTGCCTGCATCCTCAATAGTTTATCTTAAAAATTGCCTTTTTCTTTCTCTTCCATCCCCAAACCCCTCTGTACTGAGGTGTGCCAGACCCACCAGGCTCCAGGGGAGAGCTGGGCATGGCACAGGGCTGAGCTTTTGTGGAGCAGCACAGACACTTCTCATTGCACACCATCTCATTTCTTTGTGTGTGGCTTTCCATGTGAATGTGCAAACTATGCTGGTGCACAAGGATGTTGCTCTCTAGCCCAAAGACATGTCACAGCCCTCCACTTTCAGTTCTGAATCATGCCAAAACAGTGGGAGGAAAGGGGCAAGGATTTTGAGGAACTAAATACTTTTAAAGCATTAATTTTAGCCCCATCACAGAAGCTTTTTCCACTGTTTGTCTGTCTGTTTCAAAATTGGACTTCTCTTTCCCAGCTCCAGTTTTAAAGTCTGGGTTAACAAGAACTTCCAAAGCCCAGTATACATCTCCACATGGACAAAAGATATTGAAAATTGCTCTTGGTTCTATGGGTTCTAAGGGTTGATTTAGACTGGAAATAAGAAGGAATTTCTTTGCAATAAAGGTGGTGGGGCACATTGCCCAGAGAAGTGGTAGATGCCCCATCCCTGGAAACATTGGAGGTGAGGCTGGGAGGGGATTTTAAGGTCACCTCCAACTAAAACTATTTTATGATTAAAGCAGCCCTTTTGAGGTTTCTTCTGTCTCCCAGGTGAGAGCTCCCAGTCCTGTCCTGCTGAGCAGGGGAATGGTTTCCCACCAAGCTAATGCTTGGATAAACGCTGTGATTGGTAAAAGTAATCTTTTAATCCTCCTCCAGTCTTCCATTTCCTTCCTTTTTCCCACATCCTCCACACAACCCCTGGGGAAACCTCCCTCTCTGGAGGATACTAATGGAGATGCAGTTTTCCCTCCCTTCTTCTTCCTCAGAACATGCTCAGCTGGGCCTTTATCCACCACTGAATCAAACACTTGCTTGACCTCAGTTCTTTGAGAACAGCAACTCAAAAGCTTTGAAATCAGGGTGTGCACAAGCCTTCGCTGACTCTGGGACCTTCATGTGTTACTCTCCCACCATGCAATTAATTCCTGCAAAAAACTGGCAGCCACGGGGATCAACTAATTCTGTTGTGCTGTGCATTTCCTGCTGCTCTTGACTGGGAAAGGAAAATATAACTCATGCTCACAACAAATGGAGCCTGGAAGAAGAGCTTCTGTAGGAATCGCTTCTGTGCCAGGCGTTTTTTTTACAAAGGCTCAGTCATTTCTCTCTTTGAGACAAGCACATCTTTCTCTGCAGCCGTCTGCTGATGGTTTCAGCTGGTTTTGGAGTGGTTGTCAAGGAGCAAATGGTCATGGGGTAACCAGATGAGAGAGCTGTGTGATATGAAATGGTGAAATTCAGAGCCAGTGATATTATTAATTGGTTCTGTGGTTGACAACACGGCCTCTGAGAGAGCATTCTGCTTCTCCTTGCCCACAAGCTGCGCTTTTAAATATTGTGTTAACTCCAAGGTGACTACAAAAGGCTTTTGCCTTCAGATTGGACTAAGTGCCAGCTGAAAAGATATTTGCAAAATGCCTCTTGCCATTGCATTGGTGTGAAATCTCTGGTTTTCAGACAGTTAAAACAGAGCTTTGCAAAATCACCGGAGGAGGATAAATCAGAATAAACTGGTCACCATTTCACATTAAAAAGGAGGAACAAATTAATGACTGGAGTTGCCAAGTAGCTGGTTCCAAGCACTCCAGAGACATGTCTCTTCTCAAACTGCAGTTCCCTTGGCCAAAACTTTTAATGGGTTCAAGAGCAAATAGGCACATTTGTAAGGAATAAGTTCATCAGTGGCTATCAGCCCTAATAAACTGGCAGTGACTTTGGAGACTGATGCCTTAAACCCAACAGAAAACAAGACATGGTTGGAAAGAGATTTTTTTTTGATGATTTCATGGGAGTTTTCACCAAGTTCCTGGTACTGACAGCTTCAGGACACAAATATCCAATCTGCAAAAAGCCTTTGGTCTGACTTAGCATAGCATTTGTTATGTAAAAAAGTCGCAGCATCTGAAGTATATCACCAGGATAATGGCACACATCAGATCCTTTCACCCAGACATTGAATGTCTGAGAGTATGCCAGAAATCAAGCAACTGCTTCCACATAACCCTGTTCAGGCTGATTTATTTGTCCCATCTCCTGTATGCACTGGGAATTAAGGCACAAAGACCACCTGTAAATAGATTTTGTTCCCAGATAGACATCATATATTAAATGAGTTTAATAATAGTTGTCTCCTCCTTCTGAGACACTCACCCTGTGTCCCAACTGCTCAGAGTGAAATCCCACCAGAGGATGCAATCTTTGTCCTTTGCATGTATTAAAACTAGTCTTGTGAGACTTCTTTTATTCCGTTAAAATAAAATATTTCACTAAAGCTTCAAGGAAAGTTCTGCTTTCCCTTTTGTTCCCCTTGGCTTTTTGGGAGAGGAGGAAAGGTGTATTCCCTCTCTGCCACCTTTCCTCCCCTCTCCTCCAAGTTTTTCTGGCGGAGGGTTGTGATTCATGGCAGCAGAGTGCCACATCTGACAATCTCATTTCAAGCATTCTTATCTCAGTAGGACTCACTGGCTCAGACCAGCAGGGTACATTCAGGTTTGGAGTGTATCTGGTAGGCAGACTCTGGGTGTTTTGCAGGGATCCTCATTAAGGAGGGGGAATTTTCACTCAGCTGTTCTTAGCATGTTCTGAGTTTGCACTGGGAATATTCTCAGGCTGTCATTCAAGTGGAGACAAACTCTACCCAAGCTCAGGTGTCCCATGTCAGGGCACAGGACATTGTGCTCCCTTTAATGTGTCTTTATGACAGGCTTGTGTAAATGTCTCTCTGTTGGTAAAACAATCACACCTCCAGCTACCGTGGCTCAGTGAACACAAAACTTTGCGTAAGCCACGTAATTACACATGTCTCCAGAAAGTCCTGTTGGCTTATTCAAACACAGAGAGACATCCAGTCACCTTCTGCAAATGCCTTCTTGTGACAGAAGTGGTTTCCAGTGATCTCTGAAAGGAAGTTAAATAACTACTGCGTTCCCTGGGTTCATGGTGTCCCCAGGTGTTTTTTTCATTGCTGCTGCTTATCATAATTTCTGTGAGCTTTGCCGGCCTAGAAGTGAATGGAAATGCCATCAGCTAAACCTGGGGTGACTCTCACACAATAGCCAGGTGAAAAGAAGGGGAAAATCTTTTGACAAAGGAAATATTTCTTCAGGTGAACAGGCAGATTCACAAACACATGCACGTGTGCACACATCAGATTATTTCTCACTCCACCTTTCCCTCCTTCAAGGCTCCGAAGAAAGCTTGTGCAAACAGAGATTCTGAAATCCCAGGAAATACCAAATATTTATTTGCTCCTTCTTGCCCCTCCAGGTGGTTGTCCCATCACCTATATAAATGCAGAACCTATTAAAGAAAATGTGGCAGGAGGCTGCATTTCAGGTTCCTCAGCCACAACACTCCCACCAAGGCTGTTCTGGGCCACCCACCCACCCTTAGAAGTGGTAAGTAATCTACTTAAACAGAAGTATTCAAGAATGTTCAGGGCTTTTTGTTTTGTTTTGTTTTGTTGTTTTTTTTTCCAGAAAGTAGTTGCTCTTTTCAGACAGAAAATTCTGAAGTTTTTCATCTTCTTTCTTGTTACCAGCCCCATGTTTCATATATAGCTGTACCAATCTCTAAGGCTGAAATAGTGAGTAAGATACCCAGTGCAGGTTAAACTCTAGGGAAAAGGTACTTTCAACTTGTCTGAAAAGTTCTCAGCAGAAAATCTGTCAGTTTAATGCTGCTTGAACATGAGTCATGCAGTTCTTTGATGCATGTCAGTTTCTGTCAGAGAACTGAAATTGTTCAAAGAGCCACATGAGTATTTTCTTTTTCAGCCTTTATCTTTTCACATCTTTCTTTGCCCCATCTTGATTACCCTGTTATGTTTTGAAATGTCATGATATGAGGTAAACACTCAGTTTTGACAAAACAATGCATTTTGATAATTAAAAAAAAAAACACAAGGCACAATTAAGTTTGAAAGCAGATGCTTCCATAAAACAGCAAGATTAAAAATTCATATTAAAATTTCCCATGTGATAGAAATCGTATTTTCTGTCATACTGTCAGATACTGTTTTCCCTGCCAATCTTTCCCACCCGTTTTAGATCTATTCTGGGACAGGAGTTCTACTTTTCATTTTCACATGCACTTTTTTTTTTCTTCTCATTCCCTTTTCTCCTTGCAGTAACATGTGCATGGCTGGAGTACCTATCTGCAGTAAAATGGGGAATTCAGCTTATTTGTCTGGTCTGTGATGCCATTTGCCTTTTTCAGGGAATTTTCTGGGTGTTCAGTGCGCACAAGTCAGTTCTTCTGGGTTCAACCAGCAACGTCCAGGTTGCTGAAAATCTTCTCTTTATTGCTGCCCAGTGGGATCACTGCAGTCACTTCCTTCACCCATTACGTATTTTCACCATTTCCTTCTTTCCTCACAGAAAGGAGAGGAGTCAAGTTGAGAACCAAAAGAAAATTCCCAAGAAAAGGGTGCCTGAGGCTTGCTGCATTACTCATGGCCATGATTCTTCTGGGGGATTGGGCAGAGAGCATCTTGGATGGATATCATCACATCTGAGGGACAGTGAAGGACTGCTCAGGAGCAGGGGTTATGTGCATTTCCCAGAACCCAAAACCATGAACAAGGTTGGTGAAGAAAAGAGGCAACACAGGAAGGACGAGCCAGAATCCACTTCTTATTCTTGGTCTGTTTCTTCACTGCCATGCTGGTGACCTCCAATATTTGTTCTTCAGACCCCCTCAAATGAGACCTGAACACTGAAAGAGTTTGATCAAGAGAAAATGTTGGGGTTTTTTTTTAAGTCCACATGAGGAGCTGCTCTGAGATCAGGAATTCCAATGACAGGAACAGTACCAGGCAGGGCCCTAAAGCAGAATCTCTGATTTATGGAGCCCAGACAAGCACCAGGCAAGCCAGAGGGAAGTCAGAAGCATGGGTTTATCAGCCACTCCCCACTGGTGTCCCTGAGGACAGAGCAGGATGCCCATGAGGTGGCACAAAGCCCTGGTACCCAGGGCAAGTTCTCCTGGCTACTTCTGTGATGACTTTCCACTGCACCAGGCAGAATTTTAAGATCAAGTGGACAAAGTTCACATCTCCCCTCCACAAACTGAGGACTGCAAACAGTCAGCAGCACAGAAAACATTAAGGGAACAACCAGCTGAATAAAAAACCACATTATTCTCCTGACTTCACTTGGGAATAAGCTGCCAAAAAGCACAAACTGGGCAAGGATTTTGTGTCTTTTGCCCTACCTCCAAACAGCAGTGCTTGTTCTGTGTGGAGTCCAAGAACAGGAAGACAGGCTGGCAGCCCCTTGTCCTGGCTGGCACCCAAAATCAGATTCACTCCACACCATCCATCCAGGATGAATGTCAAATGAATGGGGGACAGGTTTCTTCTGGAACTCACTGCTCCTTTTGCACCCACACGTGCATGACACTTATTTATCCTGCAAGAATGACTCACACCAGGGATTTCCCGCTGCTGTGGCTGTTCCTGGACATGGGTCTGAGATAATGGGGGCAGACAGCAAGGGCATGGGCACTGCCACCTGTCTTGTCCTGGTTTCTGTGGCCCCAGGAATACATAACGTGATGACAATCAGCTCTTTCATTAGCACAGTCTGAGATTTTGCCCACAAAGCAGACAGGAAAGGTGGCACATGTCCCTGTTCAGCCCCCTCACCACCTGCAGAGGAGATGGGACTTCCACCTTGCCACCACCTCACTGAGGTGACAGCTTGAGTCTTAAAAGTCTGTCACAGAGAGGCACAGGCACAAATACATATTACTGGAACTCTGAAAGGCAACATGGCCAGAAAAAGTAACTTTTGAATGATCAAGGGTTATTTAAATATTATAATTATGCCTCCCTAAATATGGTAATGAGCTTAATTAAGTACATGCCACCATGTATATGACTATATTCCTCAGCTCTCCACCTGGATCATGTTATATGTAAGAAGGAGGAGGGGGAATAAATTGGGCTATGTATAAGGAATGCAGGAATTTTACCTAGCTAGGAGGAAGATCCAAAAAGATCAAAAAGTCAACAGGCTACTCTTCTCTCCTTTCTCCCAAGCGAGGGCACCTTCTTGTTAAACTTCTGGGTATGGTTGTTATTTTCACATGTTGTTATGTAATATAATTTTTGTTATTAGAACTCCATCACAGATGGTTCATTTTCCAATTAAAATTCTGAATCTCTTTCTTCAATAAACAGCATTATTTGTGAATCTGTGATCACACAGGTTCTTGTTGACTATGACCATGCTTATAGTGATAAATTTATTATCAGAATTTAAGCCCGGCAGCAACCAGTCCTCTGGGCTCTGAGGACCAGCTGGAAAACAAAGGGGTTTATTTTCTGCCAGATCTCTACACCTTTAATTTAGCTTCCTAATGACCCAGCTGGAGGGAGGGACACAGTGAGAGCAGCCCCATACTCTGCCTTATGACACATCATTTCCTTCTCACAGCTCCAAAGAAAGCCTATGGATCATTAGCCAGGCAGTCAGGCGCTCACACTTTTTTGCCCTAAACATCATGATTCCAATGTACCAACACAAAATGTGGAATGCTCAGGACTGGCAGGAAACCCAGGGCCACAGCCCAGACTTTCCTTCCTGTGAAGGACAGTGAGTGATCAGGGTTCCTACAAGAGTCTCATTTCCCCCATCAGCGCTGGCATCTGCCACTGCCTTTGACAAAATAGAAGGCCTTGCCCTTCTCAGTGAAGAAGACACATCTCCAGACAGCTCCTGCTTGCCACCAGGGCTTTTTTTGTGCAGAATCCTCAAGCTCAAGCCAGGATGCGTGTTCGGTGCTCTGCAAATTTTGGCAATCTCTTATCTTTCCCTACTGGATGCAGCATGTGCTTGTCTGTGCCCTGAGCTGACCTCTGGCAATGTCTGCTCCAGAATGCATCTCCTGAGACGTGTCTTACCTCCTATCCTCACTCTTCTGTGCCCAGAACTCCCACTGGAGCTGCTCCACCCCGCTGGAGCGCCGTCACCTGTGTCATTGCCGCCAAACCCCAGTGGCTGCTGGATGGAATGTGTTTGGGAGAGGAATTTGTGAAAGTTTCTATCTATTTGAGTGCGCTGAGATGGAGCCTCTCCTGAGCTGTGCTGTGTCTAGCAGGGATGGAGGCAAGGGCTCTCCTGAGCATGTGAGATTTGTGATTCAGGATCGTGTCCCTCCTGGAGTGGAGCAGCTTGTCACAGCTTGAAAGAAAGCTGACAGGGTCTGCCCAGGAGCCTACAGCTGTAGCAGCTGAAGTGGAGCCTCCTCCCAGGGTGCTGGGCTAAATGGATTTAATTTTTTATTTATTTTTTTATTTATTTTTTATTTTATTTTTATTATTTTATTTATTTCAGCATCCTCTCACTCCACTCATGTCACTACTTCTTGCCCTGAAGAGGTCAGCTGTGCCCCAGAGTCTGCTTCTCCACTCCACGCAGCTGCCTAGCTTGGAAAACCCTCTTTTTCTCCATTCTCTGTGATCCTTTTTACATGACTTCTCGATTTTTTCAGCCTCTACAGGAGAGTTTTCTTACTTTTCCCTCACTGCAGTGGCTCCTTCACGACACTGCCTAAAAACCTCTTAAAAACCAGTCAGGGAATTCCCACTGCTCTTGCTCTCTGGAGAGGCACTCGGCTGAAAAGTGGTGCTACCTACAGAAGTGTGCTCCCCCCAGAATGCCACCTGCTCAGCTGCAGAGGACAGTGACACTCACAAGAGCTTGCCCAAACCCCTGAATTCCAGAAGCTGGAATTCCAAAGAACAATCTCACCCGGTGAAGGAAGGTGTCAGGGAGCTGTGACAAAAAGGAAAACTCAAGGTTGAGGGAAACTCTACTGAAACAAGAAGAAAATGGGAGAGCAGGGAAATGTTAGATTCAATTTTGCACTTTTCAGACCGTGAGATTTCAGCTCCAGCCTTGCTTCTCAGGCAGCATGGATGCTGCTCTCTCAAGCCACA
The DNA here is from genome assembly GCF_049639895.1 of Pseudopodoces humilis. Classification (NCBI taxonomy): domain Eukaryota; kingdom Metazoa; phylum Chordata; class Aves; order Passeriformes; family Paridae; genus Pseudopodoces; species Pseudopodoces humilis. The sequence continues at coordinate 4,164,657 of NC_142203.1, forward strand.
AAATCAATAAAATTGAAAATACCCTCTAGACCAGATAACACAGATCAAAATCTGAGATGATGCTACAGATCCTGGCCTGCACAGGCAGAGACTGTGCCCAGACCAACTTTGGCAGTGTTTTAACCAAGACACAACCCTCCTCTCTGATTTAAACCACTTTCCTGTTCCTTTCAACACCCTGACAAAGCTGGAAACCTACATCAGTGCACGCACAGCGCAGTGATTTTAATACAAAAAGTTGTATGACTGAGATGTTTCCAGATAAAGATAATAAGGAAGGATAAAAGCAAAAAGCAAAGAAAGTTCAATCTGAAAGTGCATGTTTGAATTGGACTGTTTGGACAGTCCCAGTCTGACTTGCAGGGAGCAGGGCTAAGCCCTTCTCACTGCTTATCTGCAGAGCTATTCTTGGCTTCCCTGTCTCAGCTTTTAGTTTAAATATCTACAATTATTTACCTACAGCATGTACCAATTTTTTTTTTTTAATTTTTTTTTTCTCTTGTTGAACAATGACTAATTGCCTCATGTGAAAGCAAATATTTAAGTATGTGTGCAGGAAAGCTTTTCCCTCCCAGACAGATAGCAAGCAGCACTGCAAAAAGCCTGGCATTCATACGTGGGGTTTCACGTGTTTTGCTTAATTTCTAAGCTCTGTGAGGTTTAAAAAGCATCAGAGTTCTCATGTTAAGGTTTTAAAGCACAGACTGACAGCCTGAGGTGGCCTTTTCAATAAAAAATGCATGCAAACTTCCCTGTGGGTATACAGCTCATATAAAGCCACAATGAAGACATTGAAATAAGAATAGTTTTATGTAAAAAGGAATCCAGGAACTGACTAATCAGTCAAATTTCACAATTTTCTTCAGCACAGAGAAAGCATAAGGTATTTGCAGCACTTGTTGCTTAAATATCCTGCTCAAAATTATTGGACAAAATTATTTCTAAATTTTTCTTTTTTTTTTAAAAGGATGAAGCTTTCCAAGTTACCTTGCCTTACACTTTATTCTTTTGAGAAACCAATCACAGTGCCTTTTCTCAGCAATACTGTCAAGGGTTTTGGAAAGAAAGCCTAGGACAAAAGCTCAGGATGAAGTGATTGTTTGAATGTACTCAGTACTGTAAAAATGTAGATATTTGTTTAATCTTAAATGAAGAACAATCTCCCCAGTATTTGCTGGCAATTCAATAAAATGAAGTTCATGTCTCAGAGTTTTTCTGCATCACAGGCAAGAGCACAAGGTCCCTTCTGTGATCAAGTCTTTTATCCATGCAATACAGGTGCAGACAGAAAATTTTTGTATGCCAAATGGCATCCTGAAAAATGCTATCTTTAAAGAATAGAAATAAAATTACAGGGAAAAAGGTGTTCTCACACTTGTGTGTTTTGCAAAAGCACACAATGTTCAGATGTCAGTTTTATCCAATAGATAATTTCCAAGTGCAAGCCTGATCACCTGACTTCTGGAGAAGCAAGGCTTGTACAACACGTTAAGCTCAACAACACTTTCTCAGATTTTCCCTAAAGAGCATTCCAAAGTGTTTGCAAACTTATCAGCCTGAAATCTCCTAATTTACCAGATATAAAAAATTTATGTTGCTCATCCAGGCACTGTTCCACCTCTTCCAGATCTGGCTTTTTTTCGTTTTGGGCTGCATTGTCTGAGATAAGTGACATCAGGATGGTAATGCAAGTCTGCAGAGCAGCCATGTCCTGCTGTTGGCTGTAAGTGATGCAAAAAGACAAAGCAAACAAAAAAACCCCCAAATATCAACGATGGGTTCAATATCAGCACATGGATGTTTTATTTGGAATTAGAAATAAACTTTTTTTTTTAATTTGAAATTAGAAATAAAACCTTTTTTTTTTTTTTCTCACTTAAAGCATCTGGGTCTGAAAGAAATATTTATTAACAAATAGTTATTGCTTTTTACATGTAGCACAGGAGTTGTTTTTTCCAAAATGTACCTGAGCTTTTAACAGGACCTTGATCACGTGGCTGAATATTTGGCCCAAAGGTTGATGTATTTCCCTTTAAGCACTTTCCAGTGCTGTTCCTACAGAGACCTGAACCTCAAATATAAAATACAAAGCTCTAAATGCTTGCTAGCTTGGAAATCTTCCTCCTCACCCACTTTTATATCCCCAGGGAATCTGAACCATACACATGTACAAGATGACTTGCACTTCTTCCACTAATGCTGGAAATTATCGCTGCAGCCACAGTTATCTGGAATTATTTTTTGCAAGTGGGAGACCACAAACACAAATTGTCCTGCCCTTGCTGGCTCAGCACTGAAGGATCCTACCAAGATAAACCATATCTCTTGAAGCAGAACACAAGGCACATTGGTCTGCAAGGCATCCAGTGCTCCAGGGAACATCTCACTTGCCTGTTCCAAACCTGGTGTAATATAAACTCCAAGAGCACATTGCAGGTCAGGGCCCTTCCTTCAGAAATATGGGAAAAAGCATAGCTGAGATAATCTAGTCCCAAGGCAAGCAAAACAAATGGTAATATATTAAATAAAAGATATCCTTTAACATGAAAAATCTCTTCTCACTACAGGTGGTCACAGCCCTGTCCCTGACATTCCCAACAACAGATATTAGGGCTTATCCCTCAGGGGGACCCCAAAATGGTTTGTCCAGGTGAGTTCCTTGTTCAGTTTTCATGGGGCACCATGGTGCTGTTCATTCTTGCAGCATGAATTCACCTTGATACTATTTGAGCCCATCACAGAAAATGTCTCACAGCTGTGACACAGCTCAGTCTCTTTGTCAAGTCCAGTAAAATCACTCTTGCAGGAGGTTGTGGTCCTGTACTTCACTCCCCTTCAAGCTAAAGGCAATTTTTTTGCTCATTTCAGTAGATAACTGGCCAGAATATACAAAATACAAGGATTTGGGAGATAAAAACTATTCAGAAAAACCACAGAATTCAAGTTTGCCCAGCCTGAACATAATTTTTACACCATATTCAGCGCCACTGCATGAGTGCCTGCTCCAACACTGTGCTGTGTTTTGGTCACAATAAAGCTCTGATGCACATGGCACCTGCTTTCTCTGGAAATCAGGATCACAGTTCCTGATTCAGGAAGTCAGGAGCCTGGAGAAAGGTTTCCATTGCTCCCCTCCAGTGCTGACCCTTCTCTTTGCAAATGCAGGCCACACCCAATAAGATCCAGACCACAGTAATGTAGAAAAAAACAGCCTGAAAATTCTGGGGGAGGGTCGAGGTGGAAAACTGCTGCCATGGAGCATTCAGGACCCAAAAGATTTGCCTAAAAATAAGCTACAGCCACAGCTGAAGCCCTTGCCAAATACAAATGCATCCTGTCTGTCCCCTCCACCTTTGTCCAGGTAAGATTGCCCTGGTGGTCCCTTCTCCTCTCACATTTGGCTCTGAAGATTATCTTTACTCCTGAAAGCCCTAAGGATCTTTTCTCCTGGTTGTGGCATGAATGCAACAAGTCTCTTTCCTCTCCCCAGCCTCTCTCAGGGAGCTCGTGGAATAAATGTCATCTGCCAAGTCCCTGGTTGGAAAACTTCAACCAAATATAGAAAGTCTGGACAAGAACTGGACTTTTTCCTCCCCCCCTCTCCTACTTCTGCTGCTTGGTTTTAAGTCTGTCTGCAGCTGCTGGAGGTACAGGGAGCCTTGAAAGAGTGACCACTTTTATTTTTTGACTAGATTGCAAGCCAGGCTCACCACAAAGCCATTTTTTATGATTTTACAAAAAGCATGTGGCAAAACTTAGAAAAGCTACTTAGTCATCCTGTTAGTGACCACTGTCTTCTGGAGTTTTTCCCTCTCTCCCATGTTCCTCACAGAGATTTTTCTGCCACTTCCCAGAGCAGAGGCACATTCTCATCAGCTGCACAGCATGTTTAAGAAATATCTCCCTGCTGGTTCTAAAGTATTTGTTTTCACAAAGCAGTGTCTCCCAGAGGTGAGATTTAAAACACACGTTTGCAGGAAAATTGCAGTTTAACCACAAAAACAACTGGGAGCTGATGAAGCTCTCGCTAGGAACAATTACTTTTATGGGTACATCAAAATTTCAGCTGTAGAACTGGACAACTAGCTGGGGAAAAAAATAAAAAAATAAATAAAAAAGAAGAGAAAAAACGAAACTAGATTTCATGGATAATTAAAAACAATTTAAAAACCCCATGCTGTTGCTCTGTTGGTAGAAACTGAGGGGTATCCATGCTATTGACCAGTTTCAGATCTAAATTGTGGCGGAATTTCCCTGCTGTAATGCAATGATTGAATGTCAATCACGGCCTTTGGCTTCTGGCAGACCACTTTCCCCACTCTCTGATCATTTCAATTCCTGCTAACCCTTGCTATTCCCCACCTAGCCAGATGCAAACTGAGGGAAACACTATTTTTACATCCTGACTGTCCTTTTTTCTTGGCATGGCAGAGTTAGGTCCCTTCCACCTGCTGCTCAGTTCCCCAGCCCTTGGGAATATTATTATTAATTTAGCAACAGGACACATCGAAGAGCCTTCAGACCTTTCTGTGGGGCACCAGGTGACACAAATGCCCACCTGGATGGGGCAGGATCAATGTGAACCCAGGCAGGTGTTGGAGTCTGAGATACAGAGTGTGTGCCCTTGTTTCTAATACTTAGTTCTAGGATTCAAAGGAACACTGAATTTCATATAATATGAAATTCATGAGCATGTTTTCATGGTGATACATGAGAACAAATGTTAAAGTTAGATAGGAAAAGTGTAAGTGTGTAGATTAGAAAGTTTCTTAAATCACTGGGTGAAAAAGTAGTTTAGAGAACAGGAGACAAGATGGAGGATTTAGGGTGTTGTCTCTTGTCCCTTCTTCTTTCTTCTTCATGTTCTTCTCCTAGAGGTTTTTGGGTAGTAGTAAGTGATTGGACAAAAAATGCCACAGTGCAGCACACAGGTGTTGGGTCATTGGGTCACTAAGAAAAATAGCTTGGTTGGCATCTGTTAATTGGGTAAATGGACATATAAAAGCCCTTGAAGAAGATCTTTGCTATCCATTTTACCCCTTTTCTATCCTAGTGCACATAGCTCCTTGTACCTTGTAATGCTGATAAGAAAAGAATAAACAACTGAGACCGAACGAGAGAAAACTGCCTCCCTCTCATCAGTCTTCAGTTCAAAGGGAAAAAGAACACCAGTCCAAAGGTCCTTAACGAGACAGGCAGGGACACCTTTTGCAGGTCAGATGCCTGCTCCTGGAGCACTGGGTTCCCCTAGATGAAAATAAGCCAAGTGGAGCTAATTTAGCTCAAAAGCAGAGTCCTGCCTTAGAAATGCACTGCGCAAGGCAAGATGAGGTGCCATGAAGAGTTTTCATGAGCTTGAGGGACTCCATGCTTGGTTTCTGACAAGAAATTCCACTCAGGATGCAGGAATAATCTTGTCAACACCCATCCACAGCCACCACAAAGATTTGTTTCCAAAGCAAGGAATTTGTTCAGTAGTTATTCCTTAGTGCCACTCCAACCCAAAGGAGAAAGGTCTGTGTCTTGGGGCTTTGCCTCATCAGGATGATCATGTTTTATCCATTGTCTTTTAAAAAAAGTGGGTCTGTATGACATCAGAGTCAAGTAGAGGAAAGCTCAGTAAAATCATGATAATTTGTGGGTATAACTCCAGTCAGCCCCCAGGAACAGAGCCTGGGTTGCAAAGGAAGAATAAAGAGTGAAAGGGCTGAGAGCACACTTTAAATTTTTTTTTTTTTTAATATCAGGAGTTTCACTAAACAAACCAAGAGGAGAAAGTCATCCAAGTGATTGAGAAAACAGGAAAATTTATTAAAACAATTTTTCTAAAAAAATAGGTTTTCAAATTACTTCCCTACTTTCTTTTTTTTTTTTTTTTTTTTTTTTTCCAACTCTTTACCCTTGCCATTTCCTTTTGGGTGGAGGAAAGATTAAAGGAAGAGAAACATCTGAGGGTAACAGTCATAGAAGCAATCAGGGGGAGAAACAACCAAGTTCTAATTGAAGTAAAGAACAGGGAAATGGGATGAGTAAATTAAAACTTTGTGTTGTTCGTGAAGAACACAATTTTTCAGGGCTGATCAAGAAATGCTGGGAGCTTAACCCTTGACCATCCTTGAAGCAACCCTTCAGGCACTGTTCTATATAAATGGGGCACTGAAAAGGATCCACTAAAAATACCAAAGAAAGATATTCTGGTTTTGAAAGCATATCTTTTCGGGGACAGAGTTTTCCAGTCCCACTCCAGGAACCATTTCTGGCTGAGAAGAGAGCAGGAGGTTGAAGGCACCTGCTGAATGAGCTGATCCTACCCTGGAGATTTGTAAGCCACAAGTGAAAATGTGAAGAGGGACAGGTTTTTTGGGGAAGGCACTTCAGTTTGGGGTAGATGGTTTGGGAGCTCTCTTCAGTCCCTCTGGGAAGCATTTCCAGTTCACTTACCAGATTATACGATGCGTTTTTGTCGCTCAGGAAAAGAGAGGAACCAGGTGAAAAAAAGATGCATTATGAAAGTTGGTGTGGCAGGAGAAGCAGCCTGTGCAGGAGGAGATTTCATCCTGCCCCCCCAGCTCTCTGGAAGATCATTCATTTGCTGGAATTTACCTTAGGAACATTCCAGCTCCCCCCACACATCAGTCAGTTTGCATTCGTTATTCAGAGATTAGCACAGTATCTAGTAGTTGTTTTTATGTTTCACTAAAGGGGTAAATAAAGGGCTGCAAAATGTGTATATTTTGAAATTTAGTTTTCCACAAAGTGTAGACAATGAGACAGAAAGATGTCTCCATTTACCACTGGTGTTTTGAAAGGAAGTCACCACTTTCAGACATAGCAGATCATATCACAGACTTCTTTTTAATGAGTGAAAATAGAAAATAAAACCACTTTATTGCATTCATCTGAATATTATTTTTCCATGAGAAAAAACAAACAAACAAAAAAAAAAACCAACAAAAAAACCCCAAAATTTGTTTCTTTGGGACATTTTGTTTTTAAGAGGCTCAAATGAGTTACTGAAACACAAAACTGCAATGGATTCTCCCATCTCTAATTACCCATAAAAACTTATTTGTTCTGAACATAAAGGTCTAAAATTTTCCCTAGAGAACCTACAAACATTGGACTTGATTTTAGCCTTAGATACACACAGTCTTGAGAGTCTATACTTATGAGTAACATTCTGGTAATTTTGGTCAGACTGCTCAAAAACCCATCAAAGGCAGCAAAGGTCATTTTTTGCAGAGAGTTCAGATTAGAAATTACCAATACCCAGCCTAGCAGAAAAATAAAGGGGACAAAAAATTAAGATTAGATATATCACAATGGATGTGTCCATCAGGAAAGGAGCCAAACCAGAGGTAAATGTTAAAAAAAAAATAAAAGTAGATTTTTTTTGTCCTGCTCTCAACCAGAGTATGCATTGTTATGTGCTATTGGATACCAAGATTCCTATTATAAATGTATTGTCAATATCTCTTTTAACCTCAGCAAGCTGAAATGGGTGGTAGCAATTATTCAGGATGATTTATTTAAAGTGCTGTAGTAGGCCCAAGCTAATCCATGAGCTCTTTTTCCTTCCCCAGGCCATGTGGAACCCATCCTTGAGCCGTATGTTACAAGACCACAACTCATTTATCTTTCCATTTTTCAAGGAAATCTGACACAGGGAAGACACAAGTGTTCTTCCTGCAGGAACAGCTAGCTCAGATCCACAGCTGGGTGGAAGGTTTGAGGAAGATAACAGGGCATTTCCTATTATTTATTGATCCACATGAGGTCAGGGAGGGGGTAATTTGTATTTCCCTGTGACTGCAATCTCAGCCCTGTCCCAGGCCAGGCTTAGCAGTGGTGAAAGCAGCACAGAAGGACACCAAATGCCATTTGGTCCCGTGGCACAAGTGCCCATTTTACTTTTAATTAAAGGAAAATCCTCAGAGGAGGAGTGCAGGGTGCATTTAGTGAAGTCAGGCCCAGCAGAACACCCTGGGGTGGCCAAAGCCCGCTGCCCTTGAGGGGTTACACTTGGCAAAGACCCTCAGGGGCAGGAATCCAGGCTCACTCCCTTCAGGTGCTTGGAGCACAGCTGGCAGGAACCCGGCTCCAGAGCTGTGGAGGGAGCTCTGGAGATGTGTGGAGATCCATATGTGGTGGGTGGGGGCCCTTGGTTCCAAGCCATCCCCTCGGTGTCTCCCAGCTCTTCCAACACCTGTCTGAGCAAAGGAGAGGTGCCAAGCTCTCAGCCAGAGCACCCTTTCCCCCTTCCCCTTCCCATTTCCCTTCCCCTTCCCCTTTCCCCCTTCCCCTTCCCCTTTCCCCTTTCCCTTCCCTTCCCTTCCCATTTTCCTTCCCCTTCCCCTTTCCCCCTTCCCCTTTCCCCTTTTCCCTTCCCCTTTTCCTCTTTCCCCTTCCCCTTTTCCCCTTCCCCTCCCCCCTTCTTTCCCCTTTCCCCCCTCCCCCTTCCCCCTTCCCCTTCCCCTTTCCCCTTTCCCTTTTCCCCTTTCCCCCTTCCCCTTTCCCCTTTCCCCTTTCCCCTTTCCCCTTTCCCCTTTCCCCTTCTTTCCCCTTTCCCCTTTCCCTTTCCCCTTTCCCCTTTCCCCTTTTCCCCTTCCCCTTCCCTTCTCTCTGCAGGCAAAGGTGATGAACAAAGCCAAAAGCACAAGCTGGCACTTGGGATATGCTGGGATAAAGAGCTCTGACAATTCAGTTTATGGCCAAGCCAGGGCTTTGGGGAGGAGCTGGGATAAACAGAGGAGGATGTTCTGGAGGAACTGCCCCCACCCTTATCCCAACATTATTCTTCCCTCATTTCTGCTCCATTTGCAAGGCCTTTTTTATTCGTGAGCCCTCCTCTGCTGGCTGATAAAAGGCCTACAGAAGCGCAAAGAACTCTTGTTATTGGGGAAAAAGGAATCCATGGAAATATCTCTGCCTGATCCAGAGACGGGGAGGAGCACTGTCACTTGTCCAGCTGCTTGCTGATAGCTCTTCCCCCTGCTCCACTATCCTTAGAGTGCTGGAATAAATTAACTGCCCAAAGCCTGGAACTTTCCCAAAGGTCCAAGAAACCAGGAAGAAATAGAAAAAAGGAAAATGAAAGAAGGGAAAAAATTATCTCGTTGCTGGAAGACCTGTCTTTAATATTTCCCTCTTTTCAAGCAATTTTTCCTGATTTTACCTACTTTCAGACATCTTTTTAAACTTGCAGCTGGATTGGGTGAAGTGTCGTCTTCCATCTATGTTAATTTGTGGGGTTTTGTCTTTTAATTTGGTGTTCACGCTCACAGTGAGTGTTTTTCTTGCCTTTGCATCTTTTCTTCAGCACTGACATCTTCACAGCGCTGCTAAGCAGCAGAGCTGAGAGCAGCACAGGTGGCCTGATGTTCAAAATGTCCTTTCCTGTCACCTGTGATGGGCCCATCAGAGGTCCTGGCAACAAATCTTTCCTGCACTCCTTAGAATTCAACTATCAAAATCAAAAGGTTGTTTTTTGCTCCGAATACATCGAGTTCTCAGTTATATCTGTTTGACATCTCCTGATTTTTCCTAGGCTTGTTTTACTTGGCAGTAGAGAAACGTATCACCATCAAAACCCTCCTTAAAAAATGTACCTTCACTTTAGGGGGGAAAAAAAACCCCTACTCCTAAACCAGACAACACCTGAGAAGTGTTTAAAGTTAAGCACATGTCTCTGAGACCAGAGCTTTCGTTTTGGAAGCTTTTGGATATTTATGTGAAAAGAGTGTAAAGAAGCACAGACATACTGAAAGACATCCAGTCCTTCTGATGTGCAGATGCTCAGGATCTGGCACCCTGCTCAAAAGCTCCCTGTTTTCAAACCTTTGCCTTCAAGGTGCCTTTGGAGCTTAAATCTCTTCTACAAGAGTATTAAAAAAAATAAATAGTATAATATCTTACTTTTATTCATCTCCTTTAAAAAGATCAGTGCTCCATTGCAAATCAAGATTGCCTTCATAGACACTGCTCTCTATTAAAGGGAAAAGGCTGTTAGTTTTTGGATTATTTCTTTATTTGACTGTGCCATGAGCATGGATGCTGCTCTGTGGGGCAAAAGCAATAACCTGGAGGGACATATCTGTCTGTAATTACTCGATGCAGCACTCAGACATAATGGCACTAAACCTCAATAGGTCACTTGAAACCTCGCCCATGGGTGGTTTAACCCAACAAACAATAAAGAAATCAAGACAAAATGCCTGAACTTTGATTGCACAATGTTTCCAGCTGAGAGGAGGCAGTGATAGGTACTCAGTAGTTATGTTGAGCTAGCTCGAAATCCCACCTCCAGCTTCTGTGAATTCTTCAGGCAAGTTCTGAAGAATAACTGGTGCAACATTCCTCTATCTGAGTCAGTCTAATTGTACTGACAACAGGAGATTAATGTCTGCAAAAATGCTGAGCTGTCCACTTAAAAACTTTCTGGGAAGTGAACTAGAATCCCTTCCAAGAAAGAAATTAGGCTGTCTGATTCTATATTAAAAATTCTTCTTTTCCTGTTTGAGATGTTTTAGCCGTGTTTCTAAAAGAAGTCAGGTTCACCAATGCAGACCTAGGAACTCAGTTTTTTAGCCATTTTTCACCTCATAGGCTCACAGGGTGGTTGGGGTGGGAAAGGATCCTAAAGGTCATCTTGCTCCAACTCCTTAGTAGGGGCAGGGGCACTTTCCACTTTCCACTTTCCACTATCCCAGGTTACTCAGAGCTCCAACCTGGCCTTGGACACTTCGAGGGATCCAGGGGCAGCCACAGCTTCTCTGGGCACCCTGTACCAGGGCCTCACCACCCTCACAGTAATGGATTTCTTCCCAAAATCCAACCTAAACCTACTCTCTTTCACTACAGAGCCATTCCTCCTTGTCCTGTCAGGGCAATTCTCTCAGCCTGTCTTCATAGGGGATTTGTTCCTCTTCACCCTTCTCTTCCTAATAATATTTGTATTGTTTAGTGACACACAGATACTTCATCTCTGTTAGTTTTAGTGTGTTTCTATCCCTCCATTCTGGATGATTCTCCAGATATTATGAAAATTCTTGCAATTTTCTTTCTTTTTTTTTTCTTTTTCTTTTTTTTTTTTCCTATCTTGCATTTAACTATTACAAGATGACGAAAACTAAAGGAATTCAAAATTTCTGATGTCAACCTGAAAGTCTCTTAGCCTCACTTGGGTGGAACAAGGCCCTTCTGACTCACTGAAGAAACATTCAGAACATTCATAACAGGACTGCAAAATGTCAGAGAAATTCACTCTGGTGATAGCAGCAGAAGCTGATTATTGAGGGAAGAATGAGGACAGAACCAAACCTTTTTACCCAATGTGCAAACAAACACAGATCAATTTCTATTTCATTTTCTGAAGCTCAGAACAGTTTGGAGAGACTTCCCCTTTTATAATTGTTCAATTTCATGTACCTCTGCCCTTCTTTTTTTTTTTTTTCTTTTATTTTTCTTCTTTTTTCTTTTTTTTCTTATTTTTTTTCTTTTATTTTTATTTTCTTTTATTTTTTTTTCCTTTTTTTCCTTTTTATTTTATTTTTTTTTCCTTTTTTCTTTTTAATCTGGGACTGCATGTAGATTACTTTGTCCCCTGCTCCATATCCATAGGGCCTGTGGAAAACACATCTTCTTCCCCAGAAAGACCCTTCCACACTGCTCTCCTCATGACTCTGCTTTCCAGGATGGCAATTTTGGTTCCCAGTTTTGGATCACTTGTGTCACATGGAGCCAGGTCACAAAATCCTCATTGCTGGGAAGCACAGTTGTGGTGCTTGAGGCAGATGGGTACCAGAGGCTGGGTGTGGTGTAGCCATTTTACACCCCTCTTTGAGGTTATGGATCATCCAAATCACATCTTTCACCCCAAAAAGCTTTTCTCCTCAGGAGCACAGCTGAGTTCACCCTTTCTCAGCACTCCTCTGCCAAAAAGTTCTGGCAGGGTTTTGCTGCCACTGCCTAATTCCCAGATTCAGGAGTCAGATTAAAAATATGCACACAAAATAAGACATTTAGGGTGAAAGGAATAATTGCTGAGACTCCAATCCCTCCACTGGTCTTCCAAAGGCAAAAATTTCCCTGTGCTGGTGTGCATTATGAGCAAGAGTTTTCCTTCTTGATTCATTTTAGTGGCATAAAAAGGGCCTCATGTGGGCATAAAGTTCCTTTTTTCTCCTAATGTAAAGGCACTCTGAGATGAAAATGACTGCAGGATATGTACAAGAGTTGTCCCCACTCTGTAATAACTCCAGGCAGTGTAGGAGCAGGTGGGTGTCAAATTTCTCTGCTGGAGGAGCAATACTGATATGCCTCTGAGTTGGACATTGATTTTTAAGACATTTTCCTTTCCTTTTGTTGTGATGTTCCGGTTCTCCCAGGGTGGGGGCTGGCTCTTGGTGTAAAACCATCTTGCTGAGAGCAAATCTGAGATCTCTTCTGGCTCAGTACCTGCAGCTGAACCTGCCATCACTGCCTGTTCCACAGCCAACTCATGGCTACAGTGTGCTTTTTTCCTGTCACAGCAGCTGGTTTTCTTTGGGATTAGTTTGCAGAAGTGCTGTTTAATCCATGTGAGTGGAGGATTGGTTCAGGCCATGGCAACTCCTGCTGTTTCAGAAAGAGATCGAGGTAAGGAACCATTCTTAAGCATGCTGAAACAATAAGAACTTGATTTACTTCCTTTTATCATTTTTTTTAAATTACTTTTTTAAAATTTCCTCTCAAAATAAATGCCTCACCCTATCTATTAGCGCCGGACTCCAGAAGCTGGTGCCTTTATAAATCTAACAGAGATTACTCTTACCAACACAGTGACAGAATAAATTATCCTATTGCTTTGCCAAGTACACTGCAACTTGACCTCATAGGTGTGAGGAGCAATGAAAACATGCCTCTTCAGCCTGAGATTTAAAAGTTAATGTCAATTCCCATCATGCAGAAAAGCAAAAGGCATGGATGAAAATGTATGGATTGTCCAAGAAATATGCAGGCTAGGAGGGTGAACTTCAGTAGTAACCACTTCCCTGTTGTCATCTTCCTGCCCCACTAACCTCTATCAACTGCAGCACCAGATTTACGTGCAGAATTCTGCTGTAACTTCCTACCATAACCTGACAGAAAAAGAAGAAAGAAAGAAAAAAAAAAAAAAAAGCCATTCCAGGCTCAATCTCCAGCTGTGGTGTCCTCAGCTCACCCCAGCCTGCTCCTCCAATGTACAGTTTGCAGTAGCACAATCAGTTCCCATGCAGGAGGAGATTAAGCATGCAAAGGCTTGTCTTGACTGCTAGAAAAGATGCTTTAAAAAATTAAAAAAAGAAAAGGAAAAGAAAGAAGAACCTAAAAATCTGACTAAATCTAGGCCTTGGTAAAGGCACTTTAAAGATCATGTCATTCTAACCCCCTGCTATGGGCAGGGACACCTTCCTCTAGACCAGGTTGTTCAGAGTCCCACCCAAGAGGCCTTGGTCTGGCCTTGGGACATTTCCCAAGGGATGGGGAATTCACTGGGAATGTGACAGCAACCTGTTCCTCACGAGCCTCACAGTAAAGAATTTTTTTCTCTGGTATTTAACCTAAACCCACTTTCTTTCAGCTTCCTAAGAATTCCACTATCTCCTGAGAATTCCACTCTCATAAGCAAGGAGTTTGTGCCAAATTCTTCTGGATTCAGTGACATTTGAAGAAAGTAATTTTAGTCTGAAACAATATGGACCTGCCCTTACCAGAGTATAACATTAGAGTCACACTCAAGCAAGAATGAGACTTTAGCTCAGAAAGCCTCTTGCTTTTCTTTTGTGAATAGATTTACCAAAATAAACACTGAGGTATACTTGCTGTGCTGGTAAATGTCACTACCTGGTTTAAATTATTAGTGGTAATCCAACCAGTATTTCCATGCCTGACAGATGTCTCAAATCCACTCATTTTAGCAGCCCTGAAATGTCACTGCTGATTTCACAATAGCCTTGTCCCACCCTGAACCTGGGCAGACAGACAAAAGTGAGAGTGCTGAGCCAAGGACAATATGAGATGAAAAAATTATTAGGCAGCATGACCAAAAAATTTCATCTTAATGACATAAAAAGCACTGCCTATTTCATAAATATTTATAAGATAGGGAAGGAGCCACCCATAAAAACCCTTCAATGCCAGGAAAATGCTGAACTACATTGGAAATCAGAATATCATCCTGAACTGATAAGGAGAAATTTCCCCTGGAATATTTTGAACCTGAGTATTTTGAACTATTTCCTCTCATGTACTTCACTGGCAATAAAAATACTTAGGTTTAGAGTTATGCCAGTGAAATTACATGAAAGACAAAGCAATAAAAAAGGGAATTATTTATTTCCTGATAGGCCACCCAGTCCATTTCTGAATCTGTTTTAATCACAAGAATATAAAACAACAGGTGGATTAAATGCTACAGGGCCTTCTCACATTGTAGAAAGTCTAAGAAAAGGTGTTTATTACTGTCTTGGTCTGGCAGCTTACAAATCTTTATGCTAGGAATTATAAAAACAAGACAAAACAAAACAAAACCCTGTGTTCAAAGAAAATAAACACTTATTTCGTATTTTATCTGGTGTTTAACACTTGGGCAGATCATCAGCCTGTGTCACTAATTGTGGAATTTACCATACTGTCAGAATTTTGGCAGCACAAAAAACTACAAAGGAAGACAAAAGGAAATAAAAAGAACCAAGGGGAAAGAAGAGAAGCCTCCTGAAAGCATACAGCCTCGAGAGCTGGTTTGTAAGGCATAGTTCAGATCTGTGTGTTTTAACCAAGATTTGCTCTGTGTGGACAAGAAATTATTTTCCTCAGGTTGCAGTTTCTGGAGAGACATCAGCTTCTCCACAGATCCCAAACACAGAAATAAAAAACAGCTCTGTCAGCAGCTCCTGATGGATCCCTGGCATGAGATGCCCAAATATCACTGCGTGCCTGGAAAATGATCTGAGCACCAAAACACTCCAAGCAGGCAGCACAAGCTGTGAATATCAGCAAAAAATGTCAGGCTTTCACAGAGACCTGAAGTTCCAAGAAAATAAACCATTTGAGGCCACAGCAGAAACCTGTAAATATATCAGGAATCAATCAAAGGTGGGTGTGAAGGGCATTAAGTAAGCAAAATCTACGAATAAAAAACTAGCACCAGAGGTACCATAATAAGGAATTAGGCAGGTTTGGGCCACTGAGAAACCTCAGAAACCTCTAGCATGCTTATTTTTATTTTAAAAGAGGAAATGAAATGGTCAGAGCTTCCTTTACTGGGGCTCTGTTAAGGGCAGAGAGCAAGGAGGTGGCAGTGGTTGGCATTTTCTTTGGGTGATTTGTCCTGACAAGTCCCCTTTTGAAAGGGCTTGCTGGGATTCCCAGTTCTTTGGCAGGCAAGAAAGAGAGGAGGGAAAGGCCAATCTTTGCAAATATTTTCTATTACTTTGTGCTTTCACCACTAAATCTTCCACATTTTGAATTAATTCAATTTCTTTGGCATCCTGGTCAAAACCCACTGTGTTTCAAGGAAAATTCATATCAGAACCATGCCAAAATTGTACATTTCAGTGTTTTTGGTACAAATTAGACTAGACTGAGTTGGCCCAACAGATTACCAATAAAAAGAAACTTAAAACATTATGCACTTACAGATTTGCAGTCCACAGGGAATTAAAACCAGATGATTTTCGTGTGTGTTTTCCGAGTTATTTCAGTGGAAATGGTTTAAAGAAGAATTTAATTTACACTCTGAATTGAAAACACATCTTCTAATGCACATTAGTGTGTCAGTATAGGGAAATTCTTTTAATTCATGCTTCCTTTGTGAGGATGTTCAGTAGTTGCTCCTAAAGAAAAACATTGATCTGTGGGGACCTCTTCCTTGATACAGCTTTGAATAAAGTTGAAGGGATACCTCCTGCCCACTTCTGACACTATTTAACACACATCTCTGTAGGTGATAAGGCTCAGTCCTGGACTGTCAGGGGCACAGTGCAATCAGCCTCACCCTTGCCTGAGGATTCAGCCCACCTCCAATACAAATGATAATTTAAATGGTAATTTAGCCCCTGCATTCACTGCACAGGGGATCAGACATCCTGAAAAAGACCAGAGAGGTGTTTCCCTCAGCTGAAAGGTTTTGTCTCAAGGCAGACATCCAAGCTTTGCCCAGCAACAGCAAGGTGGCCAAGCAAGTGGACACATGCCTTACAAAATGAAGATTATGCTGCTCCCAAACAACCAACCCCACTCGTACAAATTTCTTTTTACTCTTTTCTACTCCCTCACTCCTTTATTTGTACCACAAATTTATCTCTCAGACTTACAAACACTCTTAAAATCCCCCCTATATTCTGGCATGCTGTGTTTCTGCTTTTCCAACAGCTTAAACTCGATCAAGTATTTAATTAGCAGAGGGCACAAGGATGAGGTTGCTGGTGCTTTTAATTTCCCCATTTCTTTTCTCCCCTGGGTTTTTCCAGCGTGCCAGTTGTGCCCCTACAGTTCCACATCTACTTTTGGTAGCCCAGCTGCTCTGTGCAGCAGCCCTTTTATTGAACTGTTCCTTTGCTCCCACTTCTAGGTTCCAGTTGTCGTTCTCTGAGCTTTCCCCATCTCCTTCTCGGGCAACAAAAGGCCTGCAGAGCCTTCAAGACAGAATTCAGAAGAAAATCTTTGTTTAATTCCCCATAGGGAATGCCACTTCCCTGCTGAATTCCACTCTGCAGAAGCAAAGCCACAGTCCAGAGCTGGCCCATCACCTCAGGAGTCCTGTTGCTCCCCTAGCCCTCACCTCTCGCTGGCAAACATCCCAGGAGGATAAATCAGCACATTCTGCTCAGCCCATGGTGCACATCACCCACTCTGCATGAGCAGGGACTGTGCATCTCCCAAAGCCACAGAAAAAGATCCTCAGCCACACTGAGGGCAGGAGCAGCCCCGGCAGGTCCAGGCAGTGTTTCCCTGAGCTGCATCCCATCTGATCAAAGATGTTTTTCACAGAGGTGGAGCAGTGTGTGCCGAGGCAATGGTCCCGCACTGTCTCCGCCTGTGGTGACCTCGGCCACAGCAAGTACAAGAACACCACATTTTAGATAGATAAACCCAGTACAGAGAGTAAGAGGTCTTACTGTCCCCGAGCTGGCTGTGAAAGGAGGCATAACAAGTGATTAGGAATAAAGCTTGCAGAATAACAGATAATATCTCATCTGGCCTAGGGCTCGCTGGTACAAAGTCATCCTGTCAAAGCAGTTTGTTCCACCTCAGTCCAGAAGAGTGAGCTTGTACAAAAGAGCAAGAAGGCTGTGTCTTCTGGGATCACACCATTTCTAACAATGCTCTTGGAAACCCAAAGCCAAGTTTATGGTATAGCTATCCCACAGCCTTACTGAATATAAACATTTTTTCATACAGGGCTTGAGGCCCAGATATAATTTTTGCTCTGTCCACGAAATATATGATACAATAACACATGCAACCAGTCCCCCAGAGCCCTATCCAGCCATGTGGACATTTGCAAATGCCATCAGACATTTCCTTGGCATAGGCTAAGCTGTGAAACTGTGGGTGTAAATGATACTAGGAACACAGAAAAAAAAAATGTTATGGAACAAGGTACCATGGTTGAGAAAGTCATTACCCTCAGCCTGTAATCTGCTCTTGCAAACAATTCTACATCCATCAGTGCCTCCAAATCAGAGTGGGTTGTCTGTCAAAAATATATGCACAGTTTGCTTTGCTCAGCCTTGCACAATAATAAGTTGCAGTGCTGAACTGCAGGAAATTTTTCAGCCTGCCTTCATGCAGTTGTGATGGCCCCTCCTGGACTTAAAGCCCTGAGAATGTTTGAAACACTCAGAAAGGTAATGGAATAATAAAAATAAAAGAGTTCTGCATGCTCCTTTGCTGGAGGAAATCTAAATCATCACAAATGCATCAGTACATTGGGAGATTCCCAATTAAGAAGGCTTCAGCAGGCCTGAAAGAAAAGAAGGAGAAAGAAATTTGGCCCATAAGGAAAATGAGATTTAAAAAAAATTGCTACAATTGCTGAAATGACATTTTCTGACTAGTCAGTTCTACGTACATAAAACATGTTGCTCCTAGTAACAGAAAAGCAAACATCCTCCAGAGGCTGCAAGTGCAGTTTGGGTGGGATTTTTAAAAAACTGCTTAAGGTACTCTGCAAACCAATTTCCACTGACTTCCAGGTGAGCTGAATTTCCACACTCATGTCCCGCCCTCCCTTCTCAGACTTCAATTTGCCATCCCAAAGAGCAGAGTCTTCAGCACAACACTGAAACTAATTTTGAACGAGGATTTCAATACAAGAGAGTTTAGGCAGCTATGTGTTTTGAAAATGTCAGTAAGACCATATTCATCATCTGAATATCTCCACCAACACCACCAACAAAAAGAACACGGTGGCAGATTTTGTGAGCTTTCGGCTGATTTTTCAGTCAAGTGATTTTCAACCTGACTTGTAGCACTGCCAGGCAAACACAGAGATGCAAATATTCAGTTCATGACACCCCCAAGAAATTTTGTGTATCAAATGGCGAGATGAAATTGTACTCAGAAAAAGGGTTTTTTTGCACAGATTGAATAAATGGCATTTCAACAACACTTCCAACACCATTACTTCTGAAATTTTGTGACATGGACATACTATGCTTTCTGTATATATGGCAGGAAAGTTGCTCAGCCAAAAAAGTTTCATGACAAACTTTTATGGGCAAACAAACAGACAAAGGAAGCCAGGATGACAAATATGCATTGAAAACCAGCTTCTCAGTGCAAATGTCAATGCATGGAAGCCACAGGAGCAGATAAAACAATGTGCAAGCTAAAGCTACAGTTGGCATTGAAATTCTGGAAGAAATTGCCTCTGAAAACAATGAAACAACACTTTTAAATTGAACATAAATTGCAGGGAAATTTTTCAACCTTATTTCCTCACCTTATTTAGGAGAAAGTCCATCAAATTAGCAGCTAGAGTCTGTAACCACCAGGCTGCACTGAGAAGATGAAAAGTTTTGGGATCCTGCACACAAAGGGTGTTCCCTGGCACTGTTGAATGCTAGAGATAAAAGTAAGCAAGCAGTGGAATCTCTCTGTCTCTCACAGGAATTTTTGCTTTCACATAGAAGGAAATAATCCTGCATTTTAAAGCAATTCTGGCTGACCATCTTCCCAGAAGAAGAAAATACTCGACACAAGCAGGAATGGTATAACAGAAACTTCAGGTAATCTCACCTGCCACTTTTTTCCAAAAGTGGAAAAGAAAAGGAATATTAAATCATCAGCAAAAAAACCCAAACAAAAAACCCCACCTTGTCATAATGTTTTTCTTACATCTTGGTGATGTAAGAAAATTGATGAAATTAAAACTCTTCATCTTTGACGTTACATGTTTTGTATTTTTTGTCAGATTTATTCATTTTTTCAAACTCCCTGGTTTTCAGCTGGTTTAATTAAATTTTCATATCCTTGGGATTCTACTAAGGAAGACAGAAAGAATACAGAGGCATGGAAAAAAAGTAAAGTCACCCATTTTTTCCTTCCTGCCTGAAGCCACAGAAAATTTCAGTGAAGCGACCTCCTGATAAAAAAATCCCATCATATACCATTTTTCAAAGAAAAATACATGCTTTCTGTGCAATGTTCCTGCTTTAGTCTTCCTTCTGAATGCTATTTCAAGAGTGTATAACATCATCTCTTCCCCCTCCCTAGAATCTATTTCTGCCTGCCACAGGAGTGCGAGCCGGGGCTCAGAGGGTGGAATTTGATAAGAATTTGGTCAAAGGAGGCTGAGGATGCTTGGGCAAGCCTGTCCCAAATCTGCTAGGGGCTTACCAAGGGTTTCAGGCATCAGACAAAGGGCTGCTGGTAGAAAATTGTTGCTTTAACAATTGGTTGATGCTATCAAGGCAGGGAGAGAAACAGATTGTTCTCTCCCGGTAACATCACGCTCGGCAGCCTCCGGAGCACACACCTGTGCCAGCCCAGCAGCTCACTGCTGGAGTCTGAGACACACAGAGTGTGTGCCCTTCTTACTGATGCTTAGCTCTGAGATCCAGAAAAACACTGGATTTCGTACAATATGAAATTCATGAGCATGTTTTCATGGTGGTACATGAAAACAAATGTTAAAGTTAGATAGAAAAGCTAAAAGTGTGAGTGTGTAGATTAAAGAGTTTCTTAAGTCACTGGGTGAAAAAGTTAAAGTTTAGAGTTTAAAATAGTTTAGAAAGCAGAAGACAAGATGGAGGATTTAGAATGTTGCATCTCTTCCTTCTTTTTCTTCATGTTCTTCTGGAAGTTTTTGGGTAATAGTGAGTGATTGGACAGAAAATGCCACAGTGCAGCACACAGGTGATGGGTCATTGGGTCATTAAGAAAAATAATTTACATGTCTATTGTTAATTGGGTGAAAATAGGTATAGAGATAAAAGAACTGCTTGGTTTGGGACCATTTTGCATCTTCAAAGGCCAAAGTGAGCCACAAAGTGAGCCACAAGGCCTTTCTGTACCACCAGAAGAAAATGAACCAGGTTGCAGTGAGCTGACTTTGTGCAGCAAGTCTGGAGAGACCTGCCAGGTTTTGTGATAACATCCTAATAAACACAAGAAACAAGATCCTAACAGGCTTTGGAGTTTTTGTCCTGACCCGGAGGACTGAGATAAATGGGATTCCCCATGAAGGAATATCCCAAAGGAGCTCAGCTCAGAGAAGCTGAGAAATCCAGGAGTAAAAAGAAGTGCAAAAGAAGCACAGCAGCAGAATTGAGAGAAAAAAGAAACAAAAAAGAATTTTTTAAAAAGTTACACTCATGGCCTCCAAAAAAACCTTCTCAGCCTCTCTGAGGCAAGGGTTTTGCTGAGGGTTTTGTTGTTTGGGTTGTTTTTTTTTTGGTTTTTTTTTTTTTATGGGTGGCTTCTCAGAAAAGCAAGCAGAAGCACTGGGAGTAGAAGGGTCTCCAGAGCTGTGAAAGCAGATCAGGACAGGATGAGCAGGGTTTGTGCTGATCCAAATTCCTCAGGTCAAGCTCAACCTGTAGAGTGATCTTCAAAACACAGGATGGAGCTGCCCCTAGCAGACTTTTCCTTCTGAGGTGTTTGGTTTTCGAAGTTTCTGCTTTGGCAAGCAATATCCCAAGAGTTAATGAAAACAAAGAATTAGAATACTTTTTTTTTTTTTTTTTTTTTTTAATTGCAAGCTTACTCTAGCCATTTATAAGTCTTGAGCCACAACCATTTTTCAGCTTTACTAAGGTCAAGGAAATGGCTTACATCTAAAAGCAGCAGTAGTAAAGGGAAGACCTGCATCTCTCCTGGATTTCTGTTCTTGCTTCATGTGTGCTGGGGCTTGAGTCTCCATGAACTGCTCTGAGATCAGGGAATAACTTTTGATTTTTGTATTTATATTAAAAAAACCCCAATAAATTACTTGTAGATATCACAAGACAATCTGGACCAAGGAGTCACCTGTGTCAGCCTTTCACAAAACCCCCTCCCAAAGAGAGGTGTAAAGGATTTATGAATGTGGGATGAGGGGAAGAAGGAAAAATCACATATGTGAAACATTTCTGTGCCTCTCACTGCAAACCCAAACAGATCCCTTGCTTCAGTTTCTTTTCTACAAATAACTCTGCACCTCCAAGCAGACCAGAATTGTGTGAGACAGAAAAATAGAACCAAAAGGGCATTGGGGTGCAAAGTCAGACTCCTTTAAATGGTTCTGCATCCCCAGAAAAAGTTCCCAAGATGTGAAATTATTTATATTGTAAAACTCTGGCACAGGAGCATGAAACACAGCAAGGAAAAAACAAACAAACAAATTAAAACCCAACCCAACAAAACCCATAAGATTTTGTGGTCACTAAAACAAGGCAAATTATAGAAATAATAATAGTAATAATGAGTATCCACTGCATAGGAACTGCAAGGATAACATCCACTTTTCATTAAAGTAGTTAAACATGCACAAAAATACACAAACTTGAATATCTATCATGCCTGACAAAGTTTTTAAGAACCATGATTTATTTTGTCCTCATAAATGTGGGAACACAAACTGGGAGATCAGTTACCATCTGATTTCCTCTCTAGGTCATGTTAGGAAAGTAAAAGTGATCGTGCTGCACACAGAAATAGAAACATTGCGAGCAAATAAATCATATAGTAAAAGAAATATGAATACATATGTGACATATTTAGGTTATTCACAATCTGATCAAAAATATATTATCATCTGTACTGTCGCTTTTCAACACAGTTCTCACTGCAAAAGTTCAAAAATTAGGAGAATCATTTGGAATTGGACTCTCTAAACCAAAAGTTTTAAGAACTATTTCTCATGCTGCAATGGAACACAACAGTGAAGACAGCAATTTGTTCAGCATTAGATAATAAATTGTGGTTTAGGAAATGCTTGTGGAAATAAAGTGTTTTGAAACCAACTTGTCACGTATCTTACCAAAACCACATTGGGCTATAAAGGAGTTTTCTTGCCCCAGAAATGACACTTTGATCTTTGTAAAGCAGATTTAGTAAAAGATCTCTGCTTTCTTCCCACTGAAATACAGATGAGCAGCGAAGAAAACTCCAGGTGAGAGAGTTCTGCTCATCTGGGATTCTGGAAATGCAGGACAAAGCCATTGGCAAACCCCATGATGGTCAAACCTCATTGACATCAGCAGAGGTGGGATTTCTCTCTGATCTGAGTTTGTGGCTTGGGCTCTGAGTGAGAAGTTGGTAAATCGATATTTCAGCCACTGTAACCCACATTTCCAGTCTTCCTCCAGTTCTGCAAAACTGCTGTGTTCATGTGATGCATTACAGGACACCAACAGCTTTAAAAAAATATTATTATGTTGTGTTAATCAGTAATGAGTTCCTATGAGTCGGTATGGCTTTCAGGTGTGTTAATATTCCTGGGAAAAAACACAGGGAAAGGATGTCTGTCTCTCATAATTTGTCATCATATGGTGTTCAGAAAGGAAGGCTGCAAGTCTCCCATGGTCACAGGAGCAGACAAGAGATTTTGGGGGAATGGAGATTGAGGCAGCTTCCCTTTCAGAGCACATTTATAATTAAATTATCAAAAATTATGTGTCTCTCCAGCAGAGACAGGGATTGGTGGATACCTCAATTAACACCACAGGTCAGGTATGAGGAAAAGCAGTGTTTTCACTGAATGAGTTAAATATACATACAACCCTGGCAGCTCTTTGGCTCAATCAGATCTGATGTTCTCAAGGCAGAGGATCTCTAAATCAGTGAGAAAGGGAGAAATGGAGAGGTCTTTGCTTCTGCATTCACACAACACTCTGCTGCCACGGTTCTTTCCTTCATGAGAGCAAACACTAGCCCAGAAAGCAAAAAAATGGAGAGATCCTGACCTCTTAATTCTTTCTATCTGCTTTCAAATGCCCTGCTTTCAGTCTCAGTTGTACCAACACCAAGCTGGAGTGTTATCAGCCCAGGCTGGTACTGTTCTCAGCCTAGCCAACCAGCCATGAATGTCTGACTATTTGTTCCTTACTGATATCCCATCCTATTAGTATAATACAGGCCAACTTCTCTAATATTTACCTTGTTATCACCTATGTACATCTCTTGACTTTGTTTGCCTTCCTCCCAGCAAATTTGTACAGTGTTCCCATGGCTCCCAGCCCTTCCCCTGCTGAAGGCACGCCGTGCTCCAGGAGTGAGCCTGCACCAGGATCTCCAGCTGTCCCAGAGGAACCCCACAAGTCTCACCCCTCTCCCCCCTTCCCCACAGCCCTGAGATAACACTTCCCTCGTGATCTTTAAGTCCCAAACACCTTTGAAGCACAGATGTCTCGCTCCACCAGGGTATTTCTTTTTTAGGGGATACCCCGTGGGTTGTTCGCCCTCTGTGCTAGCAGCGAAGCACCACGGGAATGGGGAAAGATAAATCTGCTGTGTCCCAGCTGGGCTATCTACCAGGAACATTCCCTATCATGCACCACTCCACACCCAGCCTCCTTCTTAAAAGTAGCTAGATGGGTTTTTTTAGAGCCCGTGAGTGTGTTTGCATTAGATTTATATTAGTTACCAAGGGCCTGGGACCCAGTAAAGTAAAAAGATAACCAGGTTATCTGGTGGAGAGCTGTCAAACAAAATGTATGGCTACAAGGAGAACATAACAGGTTCGTGATTCATCATGGCATTTTTTCCCTTTTTTCAAGTGTTTTGGGATTCTAGTCCTCAGGAATCACAACATTTCCCTACCGGCTGCAGCGTGTTAACACCCTGATTCCAAGATATTTTAGGGAAAGCTTCAGGTGGAGGTGGATGGGGAGAAGTGTGGATTGACAATAGCTGCAGACAAAACCCAAAGCAACCAGTTCTCAGATATAAACCCTTTAAAACACAGTGTAAAATCAAGGAATGAAAATTAATGCCAGTTCAGCATATTTATGTCGTAAAGTGTGGCTGGATCAGCTGCATACATTTGACATACTGAATCATCTAATTGAAAGTTGAGAGAGGAAGTATTAAAACCACCCCTAAATTCAAACACTCTTTGAGATCACCGAAATACATACTAGAAATGGATGATCCAACTGAGGAAAACTTAAAATAAAAGTCTTTTCAGTTTGAAGATTAGCTGATGATCTGAAAAAAAACTTTATTAAGGCTCAAAAAACATACTTCAGAATTAGCATTTATTTTCAGCTGGGGGGCTCTGTTCTATAACATTCTTGGAATGTGGCCATTTACTGGCAAAGGGGTTGGCAAGAGAAAGGCAACTCTTGTGACACAAACTGTTTTGCTGCATCAGGGAAATCAGACAACAAAGCTGAGAGCATGATTTTTGCTGCTGGTTAGAACTGACTTGTCACGTGCTCGGTGTTCATCAATTGCTAACAGAACCCCAGGCACTTCTGAGAGGAAAATGCTTGCTTTCTATAAAGAAGGATGAATGTTTCTGTCAACTGTAATTTTCTTCTTTGATGGTCTGGTTCCACTGCTCCCACTGAGGAAGCAGCTTATTTTGATAAAGCACAATCCTGGGATGATCTCCATGTGTTACTGGCCAGGAAAAACTAAAAAGCGTGCACCTCAGTGCTTGTTTTAAGGAATTCCTTCCCAAATCAAAGCCTCCAGGAAGGAGGGAGCAGGGAGGTGTTGAGCACTTCTGCAAACCCAATTGGCTGGGCAGGGGCTCAGCAAAGCCCCAGAGCACACCTGCAGCTCCAAGCCTGTTCAGCAATGGAGTTTTACTCCCTGAAAGGCTCAAGCAGGGTGGACTTGCAGGAAAAAAGGGTGGTCATTAATGGTCAGGAGTAAAAACAAGTGGATTGATGAACTGTGGGCATGGTCAGGTGGTGCTCAGCTGGTGGGGTGAAGGATTTCTGTGATTTTGACGTTTTTATCTGGCACAGAAGCACCACAAGGAACCCTGAAGTTATTTCCACTTGTTATTTCAGCAGAGTATTCGCATTCCAGATTAACACAAATGCACACAATGAAGGAGTCACATCCACAGGAAACGCAGCACTGTCCCATGGGAAATAGTCACAATTCCCTCTATTTTATCCTCCCACAGCAATTTAACCCATTTCTCTTCAAATTCAGCCAACACAGAGGAAGTCCCTTTGCACCAAGGCAAAAGCAATATTTGGTGGCCTGTGGCTGGGTAAAAGAGCAGCTCTTGTGCTTCACATTTTCTATTTAATGCAGTTTTTGTGGGAGCCAGATGGTTTGCAAAAGAAAAAACAAACAAAAAACAAAAAGAAAATGCTCTTTCTTTTGTTTTTCAGTTCATAAGGAATGACAACACACCTCAAAAAGGCATTAACACTAGTAAGCAGCTGAAAAAAAAAATAAAATTCTTGCTCCCAGTTAATTTCATTATAATGAAAATGTTTAGAAACACAGGCAGCTGTGAATTTACAGATGTACTCAATATATATGGTAAATAAGAGTTTTGAAATATCCACTGGTTATGGATTCATAAAGACTTTTATATATATATTTTTATTCATACTGTTCCAGCTCCTTTCATGTCTACTAGAAACTATCAGATTTGGTGTTGCTTAAGGTTTCTGTGATGTTCTGTTAAATTCCCATGCAAATCTGTTTTGCTGATGTTTGTAAAGTTGTGTTTTAGACCAGAGATCTCAGAGCTCTGTCTTCAATAAAAAGGGGTAGAAGTAGAGCTACTAATTTAGTTTCTTTAAAAGGCATGTATTTTCATGCACATTAAATCCATCTGTTTCTGAAATGTACATCTTTCTTCAGTGTGTAATTTGATAAAACCCAAAAGAAAGCCTTGGAGTTCCAAACTTGAAGCAGAATGGGAGAGAAAGTGAACACCACCAAGAGCATAACATGGCCAGGAACTTTACCAAAGAATAAAAAAAAAATTAAAAAAAAGCCCAATTAAAAAAAAAAAAAACACTGTATTTTTAGAATACAGAAACACTAGCAAACCACTCAGGGAACCTTGTCACAAACCCTCCATGCATTTTTAAACTTCTAGGAAAGGAGAAAATTGTCCCACAGGTCTGTAGTCTGAACAATGTTGCTGCAATCCAAAGGAGGCACAGGTCTATATTAATTAAATATTCAATTTTGCTTCAAGTCTGCTGTATTTCTATGATATGCTGAGGCTACTTTTAACACATTTAGATTCCTCTTTATTTCAAGGGAACTTTTATTCCAACACACTTAAAAAAACCATGATTTTAGAAAATC
This sequence comes from Pseudopodoces humilis, assembly GCF_049639895.1. NCBI lineage: Eukaryota > Metazoa > Chordata > Aves > Passeriformes > Paridae > Pseudopodoces > Pseudopodoces humilis. Next base: position 4,191,396 of record NC_142203.1, read on the forward strand.
TTCTGGATGTCAATAACAAGTATGGGCATCACCAGTGTGACTACACTTGGCTCCCTGTATCACTTCCATGTGATATGCCTTTTAACAATTTCGTGTAAAACACTCAAAACATCCAATCCTGATTAATTTGGACCCTTTTTTTTTAATTTTTTGGCGAGAGAGAGAGCTTCAAACACCCTTGCCCCAAAACTCTTTCAGAGAGCACGGAAATCATTAACTATGCCCACACTGAGAGTAGGCAGGGCTGTATTACAGATTTGCTGTTGCCATAAATTATTCCACAGATGCAAACAACTGAAACCCCAAATGGTGTTTCCTAATTAAAATATAGAAGGATTGATCTGACTTCACAGACAACTCCTTTGCTGTTTTCAACAGGAAGTGGAAGATCTGTACACAAACAGAAAATCTTCAAAGCGCACCGAGCAGGAGCCTGTAATTCACAATTTACATTGCTTGGAAGATGTGCTGTGGTTTCATAATGTTTCTATATATATGGAGCCACAATTAGGGCTAAATATAAGATCTACAACACGATTTTTATAGCACACTTCTTCTTCATAGCTGGGTTAAAACCAAAATCAAGGAACTGTCCTGTACTTGCTTCACATGTGTAGGAAAATGATACCCCTCAGATTTCCTTCACGTCTGTCCACTTCTGTGGAAAAATACATGCTGAGAGATGCTTAGATGCATCTGGGGAAATGTGTGGTAGGAGTTCACAGTGTCTTGACATTCTGTTCTTTGTTTCACTTGTGCAGATTGAAGCTCTTTGGTTCCGCTTTTTGGAGGAAAAGGCTCATCTTGCTCCAGAGATTCTTTTAAAGCTTCTGCAACCCTCCCAGCGGTGTCCCTGAGAAGGGATTCCCCTCATTCCCACTGTGGATTCCTGAGATCCCTTCTGCTCACTGCTGAGCACTCATGGGTCAGGTACACTGGCAGGAAAATCTTCCTGCAGGGAGACAAATAAAAAGCAAACAGTGGTTGAGATTGGATCTTGATGGGCATGGATTTGCTCTGGCATGAAACCCTCCTAACACTGTTGAACCCTCTTCAACACAAAGGAAACTGCAAAAAGGGAATTCCTACATGTGCCTCGCAGGAATGATCTAAAATTGAAGTTCTGCCCCCATAATTTTATCAGTGGGGCTGGGAACACTGGAAGGGACATTTTACAAGAAGAATATCAGAAGAAATCCTTGGATAAAAACCAATTTAAAAAAAAAAAAAAAGAGGACTTCACAGATACAGGAGCACTTTGCCCCCTAAATTAGTGTTAACTATCCCAACCCAATTTTTTACCCCAGCACTATTTTGTTAACACCTCAAAGGGGATGACAGGTTTAATACCAGCAACATTTTGGATAAGGACAAGTCCTTGCTGTAAAAAAGATTCAGGTAGCTTGGGTTATGTTACCCACAGGTATTGTTTGCAAGGAAAACACAGCAGTGAAAAACACCTCTCTCTGAAAGTTCTTTAATGGCAGAGGTTTTGATCTGTCTTTTAAGTGTGAAAGGGTGGCATTGCTGTGGGTGTTTGCCTTTAGCCACTTCAACACATTTCTCACAAGATTTATCACACAAACTGCCCCAGGATTCAGCCTGGATAGAATAAAGGACTGCCCCAACACCTTCATTATCTTCACAGGGCACTGGGTACCTCAGACAGGTCTGCAAAGTAACAAATGTTGGATTTCCAAGCAAGGCCCACAAATGATGTAAAAGAGATCACACACGTCTCTAGCAAAGGCAGAGGTTGTGAAATGGGAAAACAACCCATTTTAGAATTCTCTTATTGTCTACAGGGTGACTACAAAATGAAAATCTCATTTTACATAGCATATGTCCATTTCAGTTTAAATTTGTTTTTGTCTCATCATTTTCTCATGTCAATAGACTAATCTCTAGAATAAGAGTAGAAGACATCACTTAAAACTATTTTTCTCATGAAAACATGTCAGTTTCTGTCCTTCTTTTGCAATTCAGAAGAAGTTTGAATGTAAAAAGAAAGGAAAAGACATCATGCAGCAAGGTCATGTCTAAGAGGAAATTTCCTCTTTTCTTCTCCCTTTTCTGAATGAGACAGGCACAACACATGAAAATCACATCCACCAACATTTTTATATCACTGAATTTCCTATGGCCAACTCATTGGGAAGATCCCATTCCAAATACCTTTCTTAGGCTGAGATGGTTGTACTGCAAAATCTTAATGGGAAAACGTCACTGAAAGAAAAATAGTCCAACAATTGCAGACAGGGAAATTTGAACTCAGGTGAAATTAATGGTGCCCATATATGTATTGTAAAATATATCTGATACCCTCAAGTGGAGGTGTGGAAGATTCCTCTAAAATTATTGCAGATAATTCCTTGTACAATGAACATTTATTAAACGTGCGTTCACAGCTTGCCTATAACAAAAAGTCAATTATTTACCCCATGGAGAGAGAAAAATATCTCAAAGAATGGCATTTTATAGTATACTGCTTATGAAAATGTTTGAAGAGAGATGGCACAATGCTCTAAGGAGCACCAAGAGGATCAGGCCAGCAACAAGGACGTAACATGGGAAAACATCTCCTGCCTGTGGGAATGTCACAGGTGGCTCTTGGTGCTGGCTGCCTCTCATTTCTGCATGAAGAACAATGACTTTATGATCACTCTTTTCCTCTCATTGTCTCCCACCATCTGTCCCTCCTTAGACAGATGATGAAGCAGAGCTTCCTCCTGTTTCCTCCACCTAGCAGAGAGATCACCATTTCTGACAAGAAATGATGAGTCAGAGAGTAAAAGCTTCATACTTCTTCCAGGTATTGTGCCTGTCTTTGCAAGTTGTCTGGTGCAGAAAACCATCTTGATGGGCCTTTCTGTGTATCCTAAACACTTTGATCTTCCCTCCAGACTCTCACAACCATCATAACTCTGAATACATTGCACTAATTATCTTGAAACAAATCACTTATCCTTCTACTTTCATTCTCAGCAGAAAAAAAAAAAAAAAAGAAAAGCCTGACAAGGATTCTGTTTCATTCAGACTCTAATCAGAGTTGGCTCTAGTTTTTAAAATATGTAAATACAGGCAGAGATTTGCTTGCACTTCATATCTTTTCCTACCTCTGACAGAACGAACTTTTTTCCAAGTTCACAAAATAATTCAAACCCTATGGTACCTTTTTCTCTTTGCCAGAAGCACAAACCCATCCAGTTTCTTCAAGAAGAAAAAAACAACCAATAAACCAAAGAAAAAAGATTAAAAAGGATCCCTCTAGCACAGATAAAAAATAAATCAGGCCATGAGCCCTTTATCTCTATCCACTGAGCATTTGTAATCATCTGGGGATGATGCTTTTAACCATCATTCTCTCTGAGCACACAAATTGATTGCAAAGCTTTTTCCACATCACTTTCACGATGTGAAAGCACATGGATGCTTTTTCTTAGAGCTGCCAGCAAATCTGAGTGCCAGGAAGTTACAGCTCCAGTGCTCCCTCCACACATATAAAATCTCCTCCTTGGCAAAGACATCTTAGGAGGACAGGCAGATTCAAACACAGAACAGCCATTGCTGCAAGAAGGGATGATTCCCAGGGAAAAGCTTCTTTTCACAGTGCCACAAGCATCCTCTGCGAGCTGGTGGGATTACAGATTGGACATGTGGGGAACCTCACAGAAGAGAAAAAGCTTTACATCATAGAAAACATCACCCTTGGGACTGAAATGTGGATATGGGAACCCTTTTCAAGGGGAGGATTTACAGCGCTGTATTTATGAGAAAGCATTATGTTGCTTTGAAAGGTTTTCTTTTTAAGGTTTTTCTGCCTTAAAAACCAACTAAGGCAAGTTCACATCCAGCAGCTTTACTTACCCTTCAAGTTCTGTAACAAGAATATCTCAAGAATGAGCCATTTCATGCAGGTTTTTTGGTACTCACCTCCTCAGGAGCAGAGCATCCAAGCATGTCCATGTCCACACACACCCATGGATCCCACCTGCCTGCACCTGGGGACTTCATCTTCCCTCTCTGTGGTGTCCTTGCAGAGGGAATTGTCACATCTCCAAGGCAGGAACTGTTTCTAATCCATATTTCCACAGGCCCTAATGTATTACAGATTTTCATTGTCAGATAACTCTGTGATTACAAAATTCAGAAATGCCCAAGACTTTGATTGTAAAGAAGAGATGACTTGCTTGAAAAGTACATGGCAGCTGGCAGAAAATTATAAAGGTTACAGAGCTTGGAGAGGTGCAGAAAACACAGTTTTCTTCCCATCATGAGCCCCATATCCATCAAATGCTGATAAAAGTAATTGCTCACAAAGACAATCTATGTCTGTAATAGATAATAACCATAATCTATGGTTATGTGCATTTGTAGTGGCTTTAGAGGAGCACTGGGAAGACAACAGTGTTGAAGATCATGCTGTGCTCAGATATCATAATGAAGAGGGCCTTGGAGAGATGTCAGAAAGGGAGGGGTGTCCAGTGTGCTGCACATCCTGCATGAAATCAAAGGAGGAACAGATTGCGAGTGTGAGTCAGAGAGGTTTCCCCTTCTCTCTGCTCCTTCCCAGGCTGCATGCTGGCCACCTGAACCAGGAAAGATGGGAAAGAAAAAGCATCTCCACCAAGGAGAAGCAGAGTGGATCCCCTAAGCACAGCTCAGCTCTCAGCACCTCCTGCCCTGCACAGGCAGCTCCAGGGCTGAAAGAAAGAAAAATCAGAACTGAAAAATCCTTACAACAGGTGACACAATCAACCACAAAGCACTTTCTCTGGTGCTGTGCTTCCATGAATTCTCCCACCACCACCCCTCCCCCAGGTAAAATAATCTAATTAAGAGATGGCAGAGGTTTCAGACTAAGCCAAATCAAGCAAAGACGATACGGTCCCTGATTTAAACCTTGAATTGTTTACAGGAAACATTAGAAGCAAGAAAAAGGAAGAAGAGGAAAGAAAGAAGGAAAAAAAAAGACCAACAGAACCAAAGAGGGTCTGAGGAAGCCTCAAACATCATACGTTACCTTTACATTCTTATTTTCTATAAAGAATCTGCAAAATAAGTATTATATATTTTACTAATAGCTCTCTAAATTAAAAACTGTCTGTGTATTTTTTTATTTTATTTCTGAATGCCTCAAAGGCACAGATTCTCTCCCATACCAAGACACAATAAACTAAAACCTAGGCAGGGCAACTGGATCTGAAGTGCACCCACATTTTGGCTGGAATAAGGTTTTGCCATTCTGCTTGTGAACACAAACAGTGCTCCAGGCCAGCTGCACACAATGGAGGTGTTGATCTGTATGGATTTCACAGCATACATTCCTTGTGAAAACATGGAAAAATGGGTTCTGAAGCTTGGTCACTTCTTTTGGATTTATCAGGGGACAGCATGACACTTCCAGTTCTAATAAAACTTCAGCCTGCAATTAACTACTCATTTACAGACTCATTCAAGAGGTCAGTAGTTCCTGATCTTGCATATAAGTTTTCCCTAGCAGTCTCAACAAAACCTTTTATATTATCCTTTGTTACATTTCATTTTGCTCATGTTGTACAAGAATAGCTGCCACATCACTAACAGGTTTGGCCTTTCAGAGTGGAAGAAGAAAATAAAAAATTTGTATTTCATTGTAAAGACTCAAACAGGGGAAGGAGGACAATTGAAAGATTTCATAATGTAAAATGACATCAGTGATTACTGAAACCTCCTGTTTCTTGAAAAGGAATAACTGTGCAGAAGCTGTTTCCTACAAACAGGTCCTTCCTGCAAAATACTGGCAAGATGAGAAAAGCTCTCTGAACATAACATTCATTTTTCCTTATCCAGCACAAAAACATGGTAATATGTTGGCTTGACACTTCTAAATGTCCAACAAATACAAGAAAGACACCAATCCTGACTTATCATGGTTCAGTTGCACCTGACAGCCCTAATAGCTTCAGAGCCTCCCGGGGCAGATTGAATGAAAGTGGTGCAGAAGTGTCATTGCTTTCCAAACAGTTTGTTGATCAAAAAATACTTGGTGGAACCAGGGATTCCTGGAAGCCTTAGGGAGAAAATGTGGGCCCGTGGAAGCAGGGATTCCTTCAGGAGAAGGTGTGGGCCCATGGAACTGGCACACAACTCGTAACCAAGAGGGGCTTCTCCTGCAGTGCTGCAGAAAACTCAGCCACACCAGTCGAAGGCAATGGGGCAAGAATTCACTCCTGGGCCTGTGCTTGGTAGCCAGCAAAGAGCTCCTCAGCTGACCCAGGCACAGGACATGGCAGGGGATGTCAGGAGCCTTGCTCATCCACAGCGTCTCTCCTCTGGCACCGGGCTGAGGCTCTGCTGTGGGTGGTTTTGCATGTGCGAAGTCAGTCCAGCGAGGAATGTGAGAGTGATTCAGCCCTCATTGTCGTGGTCTGGGCAGCAGGCCAGCCCTTCCTGCTCAGTGCTGCACTTCACCAAGGCTGGTCCAGCCCACTGTGCTGTTTAAACAGCAGTGCCAGGGTGAAGCTGGGGGCACACAGCAGTGCTTGTCTCTGCTCCATCTCCTGGTCCATCAGCATCCTCAGTGCACACCACGCTGATGTGGAACAGCTGGTGACAATTCAGCATGAAGGAGCCAAAGCTTCTTCATAATAAGACCTATGTGCATTTCCACTTGTGTTCTTCCTACTCAGGAAAGGATCAGCACAAACATTTGCTTAAAGTACCCATCGGGATTTGAAAAATATTTTCCCTACAGATTCCACAAATGCCCTCCAGGTGAGGACTTTGGGAATTTAGCAGCCTTCGTTTTCAGGGAGAAAACCTTATGTGGTGTGTTTCTCTGTAACTCACACTCCTGTCTCCTTCTAGACTGGAAAATGAAGAAAAATAGGGGAGCAGGGTGGGGGGAAAGGAATTAAAAGGTCAGAGACTTATTTTAGGTTTTCCTCAGACTTGTGTGTTCACACCAAAACTTTTCTTTAAAAAATTTGGAGGAGTGAAAAGGTGTAAACCCCCTTGCTGGCAAAAAAAACCCCAAAAAACAAAACAAAAAACAAAAACAAAAACAAACCCAAAAAAACCAAAAAAACACTGAGAAAAATACACTTTTTCTTCGGGAAATTGCTTTGGGATAACAATTACTTTTGTATTAAATACTTTTTATCTTTCCATCTTAAATAGACAGGACACCATGGGAGTGAAAGAAATCTGGAGTGTATCAGCACAGTGAAGACAGCTAAAGTAAAAAGGTATTTTTGGCAGAAAGAATAAGAATATGCAGAAATTAGGTGCCCAATAACTTTTGGCTACTACCTTTTTAACTTTATGACTGTTTAGTCCAAACAGAAATGCTTTGGTACCTCTCTCACCACCCTCATTTCCAAAGTCAATTAAGCTATTTGAGCCATTCTTTGATTTAGAGGATTTCCCTCTAATGAAGAACAGGAGCTCTAGCAAATGATGCAGACCTGAGCCAAGGAGTAGGGAGGGATAAACAAATGTCTCCACCTCTTACAGTAGCAGCCTCAGTTTGAATGGATCCAGGCAATATTTTTATAAAGTGTAATGTTTCTGGCAGCTTCCGCAAGGACCATCAGTGACACAGAGCAGCGGCAGGTGGGCAATCCACCCTGTTCCCACCCTACAGAGCTGAACTCTGGGGAAAATGGGGGGATGGAAGAGAAGGGAAGCACTGAATTACAGCCATAAACCAAGATATTAATAAAGAAAATCAGAACTCGACTCTATCAACATCACTTTACTGAAGGAGGGGGCCTTTCCTCCTCAGCCCAGACCTGTTTGCTGAAGCACAGAAATGCACTTGCCTGAAATAAGGACACTGTGTTTGCAAACATCTAGCTCTGGATAAAACAAGATTTTTCTAAAATTTTATTTTATTTGTTATTGTTGTTTGTTTGTTTTGGATGAGGGGCAGAAAAAAAATCATAAGCAGGAGTTTATATTTTGCCTTCAGGCCTTGTCTTATTTGACTGAGCTCATTCCTGCCCCTTTCAGCATCACTGTCATATTTATCAGTTTATTCAGCTGTATCTAAAGCCCTCTAAAATAATAAGGAGAGTGAGGAAGTCAATGTGGGAAAAGAGAAAAATCAAGAATTCAAAAAGCTGAAATTGCTTCCAGGAAAAGATTGTAAAGGGGAAATTAACTGAGGGTCTGAGTAATTTTTAATTTTATTTCTGAATGCTTCAAAGGCACAGATTCTCTTCCATACCAAGACACAATAAACTAAAACCTAGGCAGGGCAACTGGATCTGAAGTGCACCCACATTTTGGCTGGAATAAGGTTATGCCAAAAGGCAAGAGACGCAGGCAGGAAAGAGGACAAACCATCCAAATGTCTTGAGTGATTTATTATGTCCTCTTTCTGAGTGTTGAGGAGCAGAAATCTCAGCAGAGTCAGTAGGTCTGACTGACAGCCAGGGTGTGGGAGGAGAGCTGAGCTCAGGGGAGAGTGTGGAGGGTAAATGAGTCCAGTGCACCACCATAGACTGCTGAAAACCAGGGCTTTGCCCTCAAGAAAACTCTGTTTTTCTGGGGAAGAAGGAAAGAGTGAAAGGGGCACTCACAAGAGCATCTCTCCAAGGCCAAAGTTGCTGTGAAAGAACAGGCAGAGGGCATTCACCAAGAAATAAAAAGGATGAACAACTGAATTATGACCAGCACACATAACTTCTCAATTTGAACACTTTTGGTACTGGAGGACTGAAAGCTGATTTTTTTTTTATTTATTTAATTTTTTTTAAGATTGTAGGAAACTACAGGCCTGTTAGCCTAATAAAACCAAAACACAGAGGCTCCTGGATAAACAAAATCTAATTGAGAAGTGTTAGCATGACTTCTGTAAAGAAAAGCCTCTTACAGGCCTTTGAAGAGATGAGTAAACATTTGCATAAGGGTCTTTCACATTATATCACTTGGATTCCTTACAGCTCCTGACAAATCCCTTCACCTGAGGCCTCTAAGCAACCATGGCACAGATGAGATAGCCTTGACAGGTACAGATATTTCATAAAAAGGAAGCAGAAGAACTGGGATAATGCTTAGTTCCTGTGAAGGTCACCCCCCTACAGTGACCTGTGCTCCTCTGCACATCCATAACTGACCTGGAAAACAGGAGGTGAGCAAGAGGTGAGCAAGCAGGTGAAGTTTTCTGGGAGATACAGAGCTCCTCAAGGCAGCAAGAAAAGCAGTGAAGAATCACAGGGAGGCCTGGGGGCAGCGCCTGCTGGTTTTATGAAAATGTCAGCTCAGTGCTTGGCAGCAGCGGGAAAAGCAAACCAAATGCTGAGAGCTGCTAGGAAAAAAAATAAATGCAAAGCCAAAGAGATGAACTGGCTGTGTTGCTGTGTAAATATGTGGCAAATACCTTACTGGTATTTGCATTTGTAGTTGTGTTTGAACGTTGTTGGGTAGGCACTGCAATACTCTTCTGTACCTCTCTGAACAAGCCTGCTGGAAATGTGGGTGTACATGAAATTTTCCATTGAAAAGGAAAAGCGACAATCCCTTCCCAGTGCTGTATACAGGGCTTCTAAAATCAGAAGGTTTTCAATAATATTTGTTGATCCTTTTTGGTCAGAAATGTAAAGAAAACAAATGTAACCCTTTCTTTTGTCTGTCTTCAAATAAAAAAAAAATGGGAGAGAGAAAAAGAAAATAATAATGATCTTAAGAAAACTTAAAATGCTTTAAATAGTTTTGTCCAATGGAAAAAAAAAAAAAAAAAAAGAAATCTTTTGTCAGATGGTTCTTATATCAACAATGCTGTGCATTCTGAACATAACTGCAAATACTGTAGAATTAATCTTCTGGAGAGATGCCGAGAGACCAGACAGAGCAACAAGCCAAGCAAAGCAACAAAAAGTTGTCATCAGCTTTCAGATTCCCAATCAGAACCTCGAGATATGACTGCAATGTCATTGATACAACTTCACAGCAGCTGGAAAAAAGCACCATGAGGATGTATCACTCTGTGGGTATCTCCTAGGGACACACAGTGTGAATTTTGTTGCTTTCACTGCATTTGAAAAAGGATTGTGGAAGCACAGGAAAACTTAAGAGTTGTCCGTCATCTCGCGGCCCTATGAAGCTGACCTCAGGAATGTTAAGATTTGGGAGCTGGCAGCCACATTTGATAACTTTTTATAGCAAAAATGTCAGTGGTCAAGCATCTCTCTTGTTTTCTACTTACTGGAAAGAAAGGAAATATGAAGGAAATTTGTAAGATAATATAAAAAAAATAGCTTTGCTGCTAGTATTGGCTAAAAATTGAAAAAATTCTTAATTTATCTTATGGCATGCCATCAAAAAGGTTGACAAGAAAGCAGTAAGTTAACTTTTTAAGAGGATTGCACAGGTGAAAAGAGCTGTATCCTTCAGTGGAGAGCCTATTCTCCTCTAAACTCTGCACCCACCTCCTTGGAAGCCTGGATGGATGTCAAAGGCCATGTGGGATCTTGTGCCACAAAATTGTGGTTCTGTGGTTGGTTTAACTTCCTCTTTGCTTCTCAGCCTTCACAAACCTGATTCCAAATGGGGTGAAGGTACCTGGCTCTCAGGTTTACTCACAGGCTTGTGCTTTAATGCAATTTAAACCTATTCCCAGATGGACCAAGCACAGACTTCCTCAGTGCCTCCTCCCACACTGTCTTCACCTTTAAAGGGTCATCTGGATTTCTCCCTTTCCCAGCTCTCACAACCCCAGCTGACAAAATTTCTGGACTGTTAAGTTTGGGGCTGCCTTTGCATCCAAGGAATTTTGCAATCAGTGTGTGTGGAGGAAGCAATTTCATGCAATTTTATTAGGCAAAAACAGAGTGTCCAGGATGACCCTGTGATGATGATGGAGTTTCTGTTTCTTTCAGAAGCAGAAAGCAGGCTTTTTTACCCTTCAGCAAAACACGAGAGAAAATGGTGCCTGATACCACTCCATATGCAAACCCAGGGATGTAGATTTTTCAACAGCTCGTCTGCATACTGACTTTCCAAAGAAACTTTTTTCTTTAAAAAAAAACAAACCAAACCAAATGATACCAAACCAAAAAAACTGAACCAAACCAAGCAAACAAACAAAAAAAAAAACTACAAAAAACCCAAAAACAAACAACAACAACAAAAATCTTTGTAAAGGATGTTGTTTTTTCTCCGGAAATGAAGTGACTAAAGCAACAGGCATCTTGGGTATATTCACCACTCTCCTTGGGACACGTGAGGCTGCTGGAAACTCTGTGTCAGTCACTGCATCCAGCAGGGACGCAATGCCAAGTCATTTGTAAGTGCCAGCGTTCTCATCCCTGCTTTAACTATTTACTTGCCTCTCCCTCTTTTATCTTTTTTTACCCCAGCCACTCCCCAGCAGGGCTTTTCCTTGCTCTCTCCTTGCTGGCTGTACTGAGCTCTAGATTCCTTGGCTCCTCTTCCTCTGCCACTGGCACCAGGCACAGGGAACTCCAACCCTTTGAGTGAGCCCAAGACCCTCTTATTGGGGGCAACAAGAAAAGAAACAGCCCAGAACAAGCTGGAAAGAAACAGCCCAGGTCATGAGGATGATCCTCCTCACCATCCACCTCATCCAGCCTCAGCTGAATCCTCCCTCCAACCCCCTGGCTCCATCCTTAGCTGCATCCACCTTCTGAAGAAGTTGAAGCCTCAGGGTTGACTCAAGACACTTGATTTAAGTAGATGGTGAGGGGAAGGCACTGTCCACTATGAGAACTATCATCTGTCCCATCCATCTTGGAGCAGAGGGCAGTGCAGAGGAGCCACTGAGGCTGAGCTGAGCTGGAGGAAGCAGACCAAGGGCTCTGTCCTGGTGTTCCAGAACAGCAGGCCCAGATTCACACCTTCCCTTGAGCACACATTGAGCGTTTCTGCATTCATACTGAATGTGGAACTGCTTGGAGAAACTGAAAGCACACAAAACCTCATCCTTTTCACCTGGTCTCCATGAAATAGGGTGACTTCTGTCAGACAAAGCAAACCAAGCGTTCCTTCACACTCCTGTTTTAGGGAAGGCACAAAGGCAGCTTCACCCCAAGGTCAGCACTGCCGTCACAGATGCGCTCTGAGGCCAGAAGAGAAAGATTGCAACACCAGTTATCTCCTTGGGCACGTGCAGGAAATACACTTTATCTCAAGAAGAGCTGGGCTCTGTCACGGGGACAGAGAGAGTACCAAGGAGACATCTCCACCTGGGTCAGATCCTGGGAGGCCCAGGGGCCTTATGGGCGAGGCAAGACGTGGTCTCCTTCCTTCCACATGGTTAAAGTACCACGCTGTGGCCTCCCTCTGGAGACAGCTGAGGTGTCACCCTCGCAGCAGAGACAGCCTGGCTCTTTTGGGGAGGCACCACAGCTGAGGGAGAGAGGCTGTTGCATCACTGCTTGCAAGCATGAGATGCAGCAGTGTCACCACCCCTTGGAGATGGAGGAGACTGGTGGAAAGAGGACACAGATCCCCACCAAGGGCTGGCTGTGGGAGTTGGTGCCTGATGGAAATGAAAGGCTGTGGGTTCAAAAGGTTTCTTGAAACAGGATTAAAATGCCTCCCCCCATTGTTGTGGGAAGCTGTTAAATCCAGTGCCCATGGGATGAACTGGGTAAAGTGGCTCATGGAGAAAATACACACTTTGAAATACTTCCTGGCAAAAACAATTTATCTAGAGGATCAGAAATTTATCCATGCACACCAGGATGTGCCCTGAGAACTGAATCTGAAGTAAACAGCATCTGAGAGATTAAACCTGCTTCTCAAAAACCCTTGCTATGAAAATCTTTCTCTTTCCTCTCTGCCGCTTAGGTACCACCCAAATTCAGTTTAAAAGCCCTGGAAATTGGAGTGCCTGGGGGAGAGGTCAGAGCTCTGACACTTTGCTGCTGCTCTGCAGAGATGCTGCTGCTCCACAAGGCAACAAACATTTCTGTGATGCTGCAGGCAAGAGCAGATGGAGGCAAGCCTCTTGTTTTGGAGAGGAGGTTAAAGCAATGTTTCTATTTCTCATTTACTGCTGGAGTAGTGGTCCATCAAGGCTCGCCTCAGGATACCAGTGGGTATGAGATAGTCCCTTGTTTGGTTTCTAAACCAGTGCCTTAATGTCTACAGCAGCTGGAAGAAGCACAAATAATCCCATCCTGGCTTGGAAGGGAGAGAAATCTTGCATGCAACACTGAATGAACGTCCCAGAGAAGCAGTGACCAGTGATTCACTTTGAGTAATGCTGACTCACTTTCAAGGTACTTTCCATGTACACACGCACACGCTGAGAGAGTGAGAGAGAATAAATGCCTGATCTCAGGAAAGTTCAAACTAAATATTGTTGTAACCTTTTACTATACCCAGAGAGAAAAATCAGTCTCCTTTTTATGGAGAGAGACTGTTTGGCAGAGCAGCCAAAACCAGTTGTTTTTGTTTTTACAGGAGTTTCAAGTCCAGAGATAACTGCTAAAGACAAGTTTTTAGGGTGTGTGGGGAAGGCCACAAAATTGCAAGTGCTTAAAGCTTGGAGTACATGTAAACAAAGGCTTGGAAATGCTGCAGGGTCTCAGCATGCACGTCTTGGGGAGTGGGACAAAGCTGAGTGCAATGGCAAAGGCTGACAGCAGCATCTGCAAACCTTTGGGAATACTGGAGGTACTTGAGAGACTGAATCCCCAGGCCAGTTCTGCTCTAAAACATACTACAAAATATGAACTCAGTGAAACCTTCCCCATCCATGAGGTGCAGGCACTGGGATGGAGGGGCATTAGACAATGACCTGGTACTTCTGTTTCCCCTTGCTGGTGTCTAGGTCTGTCCTCACCAGTGTTCTGCTCTGCTCAGCTCCACTTGTCACTCACCCATGTCTACTGCAGCCTTGCCAATCATTTTCTACCTTTTTTTCTTCACTCCTCTGTAATTTTGCACACACACACACACAAAGCTGTTTGGGTTCCCAGCCCATGGTCACAGCAGTGACACCATTTTCTGTGTTGCACAAAGTCTTGCTGTCCCAACACAAAGCACTCCTTGGAAATACCTTCTGGGCCTGGGAGACATCTTTGGCCAGTTCACCAGCCTTGTGGGACCTCTGTGCTGGGGCTGGACAGGTCTGGACACCTGTTGCCTGTGCCATCACTGCCAAAGCCAGCAGGAAGTGATAGGATATTCCCTTCGGCTCCCTGGCACAACGAGTGCCACTGCTTTGTGGAATATCCTCACAGATGCCTTCCTGGGTTTTGGGGTGTGGTGGGGGTTGCTGAGATGGTGCTGCCTCTTTCTCCTGTGTTTCATTAATCCAAATTTCATTTGTTGTGGATGGAAAGACTAAGAAAGCAGAAGCAGTGCCTCAAGGCTCCCCAGTACAGGCACTGAGCTGTGCCAAGCTGGTCTCAGGAAAGCACTGTGAGGTTGATGAGATGGGACAAGAAGCACCATTTACAGCTAGGAAGAAACCAGCAAGGTATTAGGCAAGAGCCATGAGACTAAACATCTCTTAGAGGGCTGATTTAGAAGCAACAATTTTCCCCACAGTGGTACCACTGCCCCTGCAGTGCCCTTCCTGCACCCACAGGCAGTGGATCTATCTGGTCAGGGATAATGCACCTGCAGGGGAGCAGAATGAATCCCAGCAGTCCCTCACTACCTGCAGAGTCCAAGAGGCTGCAGTGGTGCCTGGAGCTCAGCACAGGTACTGCCTGACGAGGGGGAGGACGTGGAACACCTGCTCCAAGTCAGGAGCCAGCAGGCTCCTTATTAATTTAATCAGATAGCAACAAATAGTGCCAGTAACAATAATAAGAAGGATTAGTTCCAGACTATTAATATCAAAACAGATCCAAACTGCTGAAACACAAAAACTGCCCCACTCCCCTCCCTTTCCCTGATTTTGTTGTGAAACTTCTTTGCTGCCACGTGTTATTGAACAGCTTTGCACCTCCAGCACCACATAGCATCCAAAATATGATTGTTAAAACTCTTTTTCTCCCTTTTTCTAAAGAAAAACCAGTGACAGCACTCTGGCATCACACTGGGGAAACTGAGGCACGAGAATTACAGCAGGGGCCCTGCTGACCTCACTTGTGTCTCCAGAGAGGGGCACATGCTGGCTGTCACCCCCTCAGGATGGCTCAAGGCAGGCAATAACCAAGCTGTGGATGAGGATGGATCACCAGACTTTTGTTTGCCCACTCTCAGACTGGCTGTCCCCAGCAGGGCTCTGCCCAAACCCGTGCCCAACCAGCCAGCTGCTGCCAGAGAAACAAGAGGTGACAAAAAACCCCAGGTGCCTGTCAATCAGCAGGGACAGAGGGAGATCTGTGTGTTTTGGGGCAGCAGAGGTGCGAATGCTCTGTGGCGTTGAGCCAGCAGTGTCAGTGAGGCTTCAATGCCCAGGAGCCATCCTGCTCCCTCCAGCCGAACCTCCAGCTCACATTCTGCACCCCACCAGCAGCCAGCAAACCCAGCTGGACACCCTCAGGCTGCTGAGGTCTCCCCACAATGCCGCTCTGACCCTGCTCCTGGCTGCAGCCTGGGGGGACACGGAGGAAAGCTGGGGTGGCTGGGTCTGGCTTTCAAGCACTGCTGGTGCTGGATGACCAGGGAATTTCTCACCCTAAGCAGGAGCAGCAGGCTTGACGCTCCAGTGGGAGACTTTCTGAGGCGAGGATTTTGTCAAGGATTTTGCAGAGGTCCCTCTTTGGAAAGAATGTGCTGCACCTGAACTCCCTGCAGATAATTTGGCTCGGAAGGCACCTTCTGTGCTGGACTGTGCTTCTCATCCCATTCCCTCTGTGCTTCTGGCCTTTTCTGCAAAGAAAAACAGCCATTCAACCAGGCACCCTCCTGAGAAGTGATGATTTTGAGGAGGGGATGGGAGGGAAGGTGCTCATGGTTACCTCTGACACTGTGGCAGGAGTGAGCAGCCCCACGCACCCAGGATCCCTGCAGGATGGTGCTGATCCCATGTCAGAGACTCCTGCAGCTACAGAGAAAGGGAAACTCATACATGCATGATCTTTGCAGGCACCATCAACAGTGAGAGGCAAAACAGCTTTGAAAACACTTACTCATGTTTCCAGCCACTCCCAATACTGGAAACATCACCAATGATAAATAATATCTTTTAATCAACCTTGATTTTTTCTCTTTCTTCACTACAAATCTAGCCAAACTGTTATCATATTACAAACGTCTGTGTACTTTTGCCATCTATTTCTCCTCCCTTTATATTTTTTTTTTCATTTGGTGTTTTGCCTGCTTTGAAAGTCTTGAGGAACAGCACTTACACTTCCCAAGAAATTCAACATCAAAGGCTTCCACACAGACAGCTTGTTGCACAGGGCACAGGGCTACATCAATATCATCTCTTGTCAACACCTGTCCTACTCAGAATTGAAGCTTCCCACTGTCTTGTTCTTGGGTGACTGCTGCTGTAACCTCTCAGTATCAGCAGAGGAGTGAGAAAGGCAATTTTTCACTTAACCATTGAGCTGAGAACTAAAAGAGATCATATTCAATACACAGCCTTCTCTCCCAGTCCACTGCAGTAGTGACCACCTCATTTAGAAATCCCTTGGACCCCCGCCCTAAGTGGAAATACTCTCTGATTTTCTATTTATGTTTGTTCACACAGAATCAACAAAACAATAAATTGGAAGTAATAAGGTCCTTTTCAGTACAGTTGGACTTTTCTTGTTCAGAAAAATCTTTGAAACTGCCCCTCTGGTTTTAGATCTTAAATACCTCATACATGTCTCCTACACAACAATCTCATCCATGTGGGGTTTTAGGCAATTCTTTCAACATTTATCTTTGTCCAAACTCCCAAAGATATTTGGGATACAGCCCTAATATTGAATAGGTTTTAAATACCATTTATCAGCAGGGTGGGGAAGGGAGAACAAGGAGAGAATCCTCTGACACATTTGTGGTGAGTACCAGGAGAAGGATCCCTTGAATTTGATTTGAGTAGATCCTGTTAGGGGTGGCTGCAATGGTGAATCACTGACCAGAGAAGCAGGGAGATGATCAGGGTGGATTTCTCTTTTTACAGCAGCTTTTACAGCAACCCATTTTTTCCCCCCAAGAAAATGTCACCCATTTAATGGACCAGCTGAACAACAAGAAGAGAGAACCCACCTCTTCTCCCCCACAATGACCCAAAGAACCTTCACAAGCCCGGTCCATTCATCTGGTGAACGCTCCACCTCCTTGTGACCACCAGCTGTGGTCACCTGAAGTAACTCCAGCCTGAGGGCCATGCCCAAACTCCCTCACAGGATGATTTCTACCACAGCACGGCTGCACCCCTGTAATCCCCACTGGTTTCCAGCATATTCACAGAGAACAAGTGGAATTTTGGCATCCTTTCCTGCAGGGCATATGTTTGGCAGGGATTGGCCTCCTTAAGTGCTAGATTGAGATATGCTGAGCGCAACTTTCCATGACTTCAGAGACAGCTGTTTCACTATAAAGCACAGAAATCAAGTTTAAGCTTTCTAATTCCCCTACAAAGCCAAAATTTGAAGCAAAAAGCAGGCTGGAAAGTATGGGAAGTGATTTCACTGTTTGTTGAATGAGTTGTTCAATCCTTCAGCTCAAAGAGAAAGCACTGAAGATGAAAATATAGCAAAGCTCTGTTTTACAGGTGAATCTCTGGTAATGTATAAATTATATAAGCTCTAGTCTTAACCCATGCTCCTCTCTGTTGGAGGATTTTCTCCCATCTGAAATCCTCTAATAACTGTGCTAAACAACATGATTGTGACGAGTGCATTGCTCCAGGCTAGGACTTGCCCAAAGACATCAAGTTGCCCATGAGCAGTATCTCCACATCTCTCCTACAGATCTGAAAGGCTGTCTTGTTGCCCAGGGAAAGCTGAGAAAAGTGCCAGGTAACATTTCCAAGGAAAGACTCCTAAAGGAGTCTCAGAACAATGTCATGGCAAAGTTCTCCTTGTATCTTCAGTAGCTTAACTTCACAGATTCAGAGGATCAGAGAATGGTTTGGGTTGGAAGGAACTTTAAAGCTCTTCTTTTTCCAACCCCCTGCCATGGGCAGGGACACCTTCCACTATCCCAGGTTGCTCCAAGCCCCATCCAACCTGGCCCAGGACACTTCCAGGGATCCAGCCACAGCTTCCCTGGGCACCCTGTGCCAGGGCCTCCCAACTCTCCCAGGGTTCTTATTCAAATTCTTATTATTTCAAATTCTTATTTGTTCCTAATGTATGAAGCAGGGAATCTAAACCTACTCTCTTTCAGCCATTCCCCCTTGTCCTGTCACTCTGGGCCCTTGTAAAAGTCTCTCTCCATCTTTCTCACAGGGTCCCTTCAAGCACTGGAAAGCTGCAATCAGCTCACCCTGAAGCTTTCTTCTTTTCCAGGCTGAACAATCCCCACTCTCCCATCTTTTTCTCCCAGCAGAGCTGCTCCATCCCTCTGTTCATCCTGCTGCCTCCTCTGTCCTGGCTCCAGCAGCTTCAGGTCCTTCCCATGCTGGGGCTCCCAGACTTCAGGACTTCAGCTGCTGAACTGAAGTGACAGAGACACAACAGCTCCAGCCAGGGGCATCCTGGAGCCCGGTACCACCAGGGAATTTCTGTGTGTCCTTCAGGAAAGTCAGAATCTCACTCTTAGGACTTTGCCTTGTCCTTCCTTTCTCACCTCTCACGCTTTCTGCTCCCAAATGTTTGTTGATAACTCATTTTTAAGCCTTCAGCTTGACTCTGGTGAAAGCAGCTGTTTTGACTTAGGGAGTTTTTCATCTTATTTTTTCCTCTTGTCCCACTGAAGTGATGGAGAGAGAAGCTGGGTAGGGGTCCAGCAGCCAGCCAAGGTGAGTGGTGGTATTTATAGTTTTTCTTGGGTTTTGTACCTAATGAAATGAAAATATTAATTCAGAGCTGTTCAAATTATTTTTTTATCTGTATTCCATAATTGGTAATGTTTTCCTCCTTTTGTGAACAAGCCTTTTTATTCTGATTGAGTGCACTTACATTCAGATAAAATTATTATTTGATGAAAGATAAATGCAAACTTCTTAAATGCTTTGGCAATAAGCATGCAGTTTTCCCTTTTCTCCTCTGTAGGCTGGCAAAATAGGAACAGCCAGTGCAGATTTGGCACTTTTCCCAAAAGAGATACTTCTGGTTTTGTTAAGAATGCTCAGAATGCTTAGATCCAATCATTCATCTGTATTTCAAGAAATGCTTCTCAACTGCACACCAGCCATGAGCTGTGCCTGTGCTAAAGTAAGTAAAAAAATATTACCCAAGTTTTGAAAATTAAATATGAAATCAAATTCATTCTTGCAAGAGCTACCCAGGCACTCGACTGATCACTTAAACATCAAGATGTGTGTTTCCACTTAAGCAATTGAGAACTTATATTAAAAAGTGAAACAGCCCTCCAAGTGCAAGTTAACTACATACTCTAAGCTCTAGAAGTATTCCTGTTCAGATTGTATGAACTGAGTGCTTCCAGGACTTCCAGTTCAAACAAAACCTCCCTGGAATCTGATTTTTTTCCTTCAATCAGTAAGATTTGTTATTTATTTTAAGTCAGGGTTGTGCCTACATGGACATTGAAGATGGTTGTAAAGCAGAGTTTTTGTTTCCTTAGTTTCCAGCATTTGGGGGTTTTTTTTCAAAATATTTTCCCTTTTTTAATTTGTTTCAGTTTTTTTTTTAAAGAAATGAAATTTTCAGCTAGTTTTTAGCAGTTCTAATAATTTCAAACAGAATTTTCCTACTGTATTTTAAAGAACCTGGCACAGTCCTGCAAAGCACTGGCTTTAACTGAATTGGTGTCTTCCTACAGGGTATCCTGTAGGAATTCTTTTTATCTCAGAGCATTACTAGGCTTTTCTTCAAGGGCTCAGTGGTGCTCCTTCCTCATGTTGCAGCATGAAAATGCCTTTCTCTCACATTCAGTGGGTGAATAAACACCTGATAAACCCTTTTATGTTACCATTAACAGTAACAATAATTCAAATTAATCCAGCAACAAAAACTCCAAAAATCTGCACCTCTGCATGGAGGCAACCATCAGAGTGAAAAGTCTCTACCCTAATTATAAAAGACCATGAAGAATTCCCCATTTTGTGCTGTTTCCATTGGTGCAGACACCAATTTGGCTCGGAGAGTGCCTGCTTTAGGCAGGGCTAGAGTGGTCAGGGAGCTGAGGAGAAGAGGCACAACTGGCTGTGCCTCCATGTGCTGCGTGTGACAAACAGGGGCTGTCAGAGCAGCAGTGCCAAGGGCAGATCTAAGCTGTGACTGAGCCTGTTGTCAATCACAGTGCTCCAAAGACAGAGATGTTGCAATTGGTGGGAGGGGGAGAGGGTGAAGAGCTTGGCAGGACTTCAGCCTGCTCTTAGTCCTGGTAAGGACAAAGAGTTTCCACAGTCCAGTGGTTTTCTCAAGTGTCAGGCTTGGGTTTCTTATTAAAAAGTCATCTCCTGATCTAAGTGTCCTCCTTGGGAATGCAGGTTCATCAGTAGACACGGCCTGAGCTGTGAGCTTCATGCTAAAAAAAATTTGATTACTTCCATCTGAAGGTTTGATCCTTCAGTCATGAACATCTCTTTAATTAGATGATATTCGTTTCATTAACTCTGCTTTCAGAATATAAGAGTTTAACAGCAGGGATTGATTATTCTTTTCAGTGCAATGTAGATTTTTTTTTGATTCTTTTTTTATGACCCAGTTGGGAAATACTTTTGGGAAACACTTGTTCAAAACAAAGCAAGACAAAAAGAAGAATTTTTCTAAGCCAAGAAATAATACTCCTAAAGAGATATTTTGGCTAGAGAGGGTTATATAGGGGTGGTACAAATGATGTACCTTTGTTGCTTGTCTGAATTCAGGACGATGAAAAGTGCAACAAATTGAAATCACTGCACACCATGGGGTAATTAGGACATGAACACAACAAGAGGCTATCTGAAAACACCCTCAGTTATTTTCCCCATCTGTTCTTCCTTTCTCCATCAGACTCCAAGCCCCCTTGAACTGATGGCAAACTTTCCACTGGTCCACAGAGGCTGTGGATCGGGTCCTGCAGCCTTGCAGTGTTTGCCCATTCAACAGGTTGAAATGAAAACTGGCAGAGGTAGAAGGGTGTAGACAGCAAACCCCCAGACCTATGCTGATAATTTGAGGTATCATTCTTTATTTAAAAAAAAAAAAAAAAAAAAAAACAACCCAAAACCAACCCAGAAAAACACACACCTTTTACTGAAAGGCCTTGTTATGTCACCTGGGGTGACACTTCAAACATACCAGATAAATAAATGTTAATTGTCCTGAAATGCAGCACTATCCAATGCAGCTGCCAGGACAGAGCTGTTTCCCACTGCTGGTATTTTCTCCTTAGTCAACCAAGGTGACTTTGAAGGGCAGGGGATGCATCTTCTACTCCCTCCAGGCACTTACCAGCTCTTTATGGGGTTGGATCAGGAAGGGAAGCTCTTCAGCTGGAGGAATGCCATGGGAAGGAGGCAGACTGAGCAGAGCAGGGATGGGCTGCCCCACCTGGCAGTAGATCTGGCAGTGGGGACCATCAGGAGCCTCTTGGGCATCACAGATTTTATTTGCTTTGCTCCTGTTGTGAAGTGTGACTCATCAGGCAGTCAGGAGAGGAGGGGACAGGTAGGAAAGTGACCAGCCACACAGTGCCTGGGACAGACCTTCCAGCAATATCAGCATGTCAGCTTCCAACAGAGCTTCAGCTTCATAGTCCTGGCTGGGAGGAAATGATTCCTGCTCAAGGCTTTTAAAAAGATGAGTCCTTTTCTTTTAAAGGCAGTCTCTACCAGGTTTCAGGTCTAGAGCCAAAGGCACACACATCTCTAAATGTGGCCACAGGAGACAGGACCTTGCTGTCACCAAAGAGAGGCCTGGGCAGTGTGGATGCAGAAATCTGCCACAAAACCCCCAGCACTGGTGGGTGTACTGCAGACTTCTTGATTTCCACTCCTTCTTCCACTGTATTTCAGTCAATGTAAGCTGCGACTGTACAGCCTGGGCCAAATGCAAAAGCTGTCCAGCAGACTTAAACTTTAATTCTTATTATTTTGGGGTCTTCTGTTTTTTTCACTATAAGTGTTTCATTATGTTATATGGTGCTTTGGCTCTGGAGGAGCTGTAAAAATAAAAGAGCTGTTATGTTGTGTTATTATGGGTTCTGCTTTTCAGCAATGCTCCAGTTGATGAAGATTTTCTCTGCTAGTCTGAGTGACTGATAGCACTGTGATAGTCAGGAGGAGCACACTACACCACACAGTGAAAACCTGGCAGCTTTTGCCACTGGAATTTGTGGAGCCAAGACTCTGTGCTATAAACCTCAGGAGTGCCTCCAGCTGTAAGAGCACCAGCAAAAAGGCTGTCAGTCCATCAGATGCAGCAAACATGGGTGAAATGTGGATGTTGCAATGAGCAAGGTTGTCAAATAGCATGCACATCTTTGTTTATTCTGCTGGAGAGTGTGCAGAAAAAACAAATCAGGTTGCACTAGGGTGTCACAGATGAAGGTGATGTAGCCAGATGATGAAGACAGAGGTTGCACAGATCACCCCTGCTGGTCCCTCATTCACAGCCTTTGTTTTATCCCTCACATCAAAAGAAGGCTCTACAGAGCCATGTATTTTAGCTGCATGCTCTGCCATCAGCTCCTTAGAGTGATAGTAACCAAGTCCTGCCTGTCTCACATCAGGCACCTAAAGCTCAGGTTTTTCCATAGGATCTTCCCCTATCCTTCACTTGTTGGGGAGGACAGATACAGATGTGACATTCTCTGATGTCCTGATGAACCACGGACAGCAGGAAATGGAGGAAACTTACACTGCTGACTCTGCATGGGGTTTGTGTGCTATAAATGTGGTGTGAGGGGTGTTTCTCCTCTGCAAACAGGAGAAAACTTGGGATAATCTCCCATTAAGTGAGCACAGATCGTCCCACGTACAAAATCAGCTAAGACTCTCACAGAGAATAGAGTAAAAACTTGTGATTGAAACTTGTGTTGAACGAAGATATGATGTAGGCCTAAGCTGGGCCCAAACTACGAATACTGTCTCATCAGGAAGTTTATATCAGGGCTTTGTGTTACCCTTTCCACCCAGGCCAGTGGACCAGCATTTGGCATGGCCACCCATCTGGGTTTTTATAGGGGCAGCTCATATTCCTGACATGAAGTGCACGACCACGGAGTGTTTTTAATCCAGCTGCAGGAAGCCAAGCCATAAACAACCTGCCACAGAGTGCTGGGAGGACAGAATAACACAAGGCCACTTGCCCAGGAGCCATGGCCTGAACCTGGGAGCCCCGACGCTGGGTCTGCTGTGCCACTGGCTGGGTTGATCCTATTCTCAGCTCCTCCAGCCTCCCAGCTGAGGGCCTTTTTGGAGGAGCGGACATTTCTGCGTGTGTCCACACCCAGGGATGCATTGATGGAAGACAAGAGGTGCCTTCAGCCCAAGGAGGGATGCAAAGGGTGATTTCCACCTACACTAAAAGAAGGGGAGGTCAAACCTCACCAGCACCATGCTGGTTGCTTTCCCTGGCCCATACCAACAAGAAAGGTCTTTTATAGAGCAAGGAGGGAGAAATCATCTCCTCATGGAGACTGAGCCTGAGCTTTCACTCTTTATCTCATCCCAGAGGTGCCAAGCTTCAGGGGACCTCAGAGCACCTCAACATCCCCTCCTGATGAAAGGTAAAGTCCTTTTCCTCTCCTCAAATCTTTTCCTCTGGAGAGACTGTGGTCAAGGTTTAGACTGAGAATGGTTCTCCTCTTGTGATCAGTTCTCACTATGTGGCCTCCAGTGCTCTTTTATGATGTTCTTCTCCTCTATTCTTCTCTGCACTTTGAAGTGCTCTTGCATGAAACAGCACGACATAAAATAAAATGACACTCATTATTAACACAAATGAAACATTTGGTTTCAATTATCTCCCCTCTCTCCAGTTGTGAGGAGTGAGAAATCACTCATAAACCAGGCAACATTTTAAGAATTTGCAGATTTTACAGAGCAAGAGAAGGGAAGAAAAACAGGCATTGAGATACTGAGGTTGTCACAGCACAGAAAATGATAAGAGAGAAAAAGAGCCTGGCCTGGAGTACTTCCAGTGTGCATGGGCAGAGCTGCATGGGCTGAAGATGAGAACAAAATTAAGCTTCAAAGCAGAAGTGTCAATTAAAGCCTTTAACTCGCTACTGGCTGTGCCACTGACCTAGGGAGCAACCTCTGGAAAGCCACTTTGCCTCTTTGCTTTTCCAGTTTCCTGCAGAAGTTCCATTTAGCCTGTTAAAGAGGAACTGGAGGAGGAAAGGGTCTCTTGGTGATGGATTTCTTCCTGACCTATCTCTACACTTCCCAGCTTCAGCAGGATATTTCTAGGCAGATTTCTCTAAGTCTTCCACAACAAGAAGGAAGGAGAAGGAAGAAGCACACCTTAAAAAGCAAACGAACAAACAAAATACACCAAAAGCAATACAATATTTGTCTAATTCTGATAATTTTACAATACCTTTGCCCCCTGTTTATTCTGATA
Organism: Pseudopodoces humilis; assembly: GCF_049639895.1. Taxonomy (NCBI): domain Eukaryota; kingdom Metazoa; phylum Chordata; class Aves; order Passeriformes; family Paridae; genus Pseudopodoces; species Pseudopodoces humilis. Next base: position 4,215,926 of record NC_142203.1, read on the forward strand.
GATAACATTGAAACCTTAGAAACAGCATGCATGGACCCTAGAATGAAGGGCAATAAAAAGGCTTTACAGTATGCAAAACAGGCTTCCATCCAACCTCAGGGTAGTGGAGTCCCATTATCCCAGCCTGTTTCATAAAACAGCTGCCCTGACAGCCCATGTCAGTATGGAATGCACTCAGCTCTGGGTTTTCTCATCCCTGCTTAAAAATGATCCCTATAACATAGGCTGTGATGCACTGCAATTGGCATCCCATAGCCTTGCACACATCTTGAGAGGAAAACCTCTCCAGGGGCTGTGGGACTCTGCAGAAAGATGCCCCTTTCCCCCCTTTTCCTTGAAATAGACTCGATGCGCCCCAAAACTGTGTAGGACCAAGGTCAGATGCAGCTGGGCTGAGCAGTTTACTATGTGCAGGCTGTACCAATGAGAAAAGGGTTGGCTAACATGAGAATTTTTGGATCTCTGAGAGGTCCCTGGTCTCTCCTGAGCCACAGCTGCTGTTTGGAAGTGCACTGCACCACAGCACATGGATGTAAGGAAGGGAGGGAAGCAAAATACAGCATGTGCTGTAGAGGAAACTTTAAGTAAGCTGAAGGGTATTACTCATATGAGAACTAGAACCTCCACCCAAGATCCCTTAGTTTTCTCCAACAGTGCAAAAGGGACCTATAATGATAATAATAATTTACTTCTTTTTAATTAAAAAGTGAATTTTTTTTTCTGAAAGAGTTTTTAAGGAAATTGCCTTGTGACAGAAAGATGGTATGGGACAGCTGCTTCTTTTTTCTTTCCAAGAGAGATATTTTTACAAGGAAACCAAGAAACTTTATTAAAATTGAGTAAATCGATGGGAAAAGTAAATATTTTTTGCTGCTTTTTTAAAAAAAATTATTTTTGTGTGTGATGATAAAAAACCTCTTTCTTCTGCCATGCAACTGCAGCAAGAGTCCCACAGAGCAACGAAGTGCAGATTCTCAGAGGGAGAAGTGCATTTGTTGTTCCTACATTTGGTTTCAACTTGAAAAGCGTTGAAAAGCAGATAAAAGCCTGAGGGTGGGACTACAACATTTGCATTTGTTTATTTGTTTGTTTGTTTGTTTACCTTGTTCATCTCTCCAGAAGGAGATAGTGTACATTCTCACTTTCTTAGAAGTGGTATAACACAGGATCAGTGAGACCAAAAATAATAGAATTTGGATAAAATCCCTGGAAGGAGAGACCTCTGCCCTAACACCTCAAGAATTTGGAGCTTTGCTTCAAATGCATTTTTTAATCACCCTTGGCAGCTGGGGTCTGTGAATCTAAGCAGCTCCAGGGGGCTGCAGTGGCCACTAAACATGACATGCATGAGAGGTTTGCAATTGTTTGTCCATCTCGTGGCCAGCATGGTCTTCAGCCAAATTTGGATGATAACAGGGAAAACTGGTGGCAGCATGCAGAGCTCACTGGGTTTTTTTTTTCAGAAATCACAGCTCTTCCTACACACCTGGCCATTAGCCAAAAAGGAATCTGTCACAGGGGATGCTTTTTGCCTCCCATTCCAGTCCCTGAGAACATCCCATGGCCCAATGCTGTTTCTACACCTGGGAGTGCAGGTCCCTGTTGACAACCCACTGCGGGCTGGCAAAGACCGAGAGCCAGAAGTGCTGATCCCTTGCAGTGCCTGTGTCTCCTGATGTGCATTTTCAGGGAGAATGTGCTCTGTCTTGTTTCGTGTTTGTAGGGGTTCTTGTTTGATTGTGTAGGGTGAGTGAATGTGCCCCGTGAAACGGGCAGAGCTGATCTTCCAAAATTATAAAGCAAAAAAATGCAACGAGACAAAATCATTGAAAGGGTGTCTCACTTAGGTTTTAACATTATTAATACGACTATAACACACAACATTAAATGCAGCTGACCTTTCTCTTTTGTTTGTTTTTCGTTAGTAAATCTCCAAAGAGGGGCTTTTCTGAGTATAATTCTGCACTCGGTTTCTCAAAAGGGTTGAATAACCCATGTTTTTCATTAGAGAGAGATCCACAATCATTAGCCTTGCCTGCCTCCCATTGCACAAGGAGCAGAATCAGAGCTGTGCCCCAAATGCACCATCTCCTTTCACCCAGAAAGCCACCTTCTCTTCTCTGCCAGCTCTTAGCTCCCAGCTTGGTTTTCCACCACCAAAGAGCTGCCCACAGCTCCAGATTTTCCTCCCAGCCCAAATTGTTCCAGACCTCCCTCCTCTGGAGGCTGCAAAGCTTTGTTTCTCTGCCTCTAATTGGCTCTGTCCCACAGCTGGGCAGTGCAGGGGGCTGCACAGATACACCAGAGCATGGCCAGCAAGCTCCCCACAGACAACAAGCTGTCACCTTCGCGGTGGCAAAGCCCCCAGAACACGGCACACACACCGCCCCCAGGAATTTGGCCCCAGCTTTGGTTTGCCATCCTGTGCAGCTGGGGAATAAGAGGCTTCAATTGAATGTCAGCTCTTATTTATTAGAACTTGCAGTCAAACAATAGGCCACACACAGGGAGTGTCTGACAGACCGAAAAATATGCGTGCAGCTCTGTAAACACCTCAGCCTTGTTTGTGTGCGTGTGTGAAGGCAGGGGACACTCTCTCCTTCATCATTCACAAGCTGCTTCTGGACTTCTGGGCAGCCACTTTGATTCTCTGGTTAGATACGTGCATGTCCTCTTCCCTTGAGAGCCACAAAAGCCAAAATACAGCCCGTGTTGAGCAGCCAAAATCCTGAAGAAGGTTTCTCTGTCAAGCAGATACTTTCTCCCAGAGCCACAATTCCTGCTTGTCCCCTCAGATGTGCCATGGACTGCCAGTGGGCTACAGGAGATAACAGATCTCATGTTTGCTTTCATGTTGGGAAGCAAAAAGCAGTAACAAGTCCATGTGACCATGGCTGGGGCAGTGGGAAGGAGGCTCACCGAATTTGTTTAGCTCAAAAGCAGAAAAATGTGTAAATAACTCTATCATTTTCCCTGGAGACAACCTGCTGATGCTTGGTGGAAATTCTCATGTGAATGTTTCTAGATCTACATCTGTAGGATGCTTGAAAATTAGATAAATTATTTAAAGTGCCTTACAGCATTGAAATGCAGCTTTTGTGGGGGAAGTTGTCATTTTTCTGGGAAATCCAGAAAGAGGTTGCAAAAGTTGTGAGGTGATTGTCAGGATCCTTTGAGCACTTGCCAGCATTTCTGCCTCCTTGGAGTCTAGAGGAGCTCTAAGCCAGCTTAAAGGTGACTTAAGGAAGTCTAAAGGCAAAGGAAATGCAGAAGAGGCACTACCATGCCCAGCATCACCTGTCAAAGAGCCTAAAATAGCAAGGGAGATTTTTGGCCTAAGTGATGCCACTGAAAAGCCAGACTCATTTACTGTTGGAGTCTGAGATACAGAGTGTGTGCCCTTGTTTTTAATACTTAGTTCTAGGATTCAAAAAAACACTGAATTTCATATAATATGAAATTCATGAGCATGTTTTCATGGTGATACATGAAAACAAATGTTAAAGTTAGATGGAAAAATCTAAAAGTGTAAGTGTGTAGATTACAAAGTTTTTTAAATCACTGGGTGAAAAAATTAGTTTAGAGAACAGGAGACAAGATGGAGGATTTAGGGTGTTGTCTCTTGTCCCTTCTTCTTTCTTCTTCATGTTCTTCTCCTAGGGGTTTTTGGGCAGTAGTAGGTGATTGGGTAGAAAATACCACAGTGCAGCACACAGGTGTTGGGTCATTGGGTCACTAAGAAAAATAATTTAGTTGGCATCTGTTAATTGGGTAAATGGACATATAAAAGACCTTGAAGAAGATCTTTGTTATCCATTTTACCCCTTTTCTATCCTAGTGCACATAGCTCCTTGTACCTTGTAATGCTGATAAGAAAAGAATAAACAACTGAGACCGAACAAGAGAAAACTGCCTCCCTCTCGTCAGTCTTCAGTTCAAAGGGAAAAAGAACCTAACCCAAAAGTCCTTAACGAGACAATTTCCTTTAAAGCTTCACTCACTTTCTTAACCCAGGGTTAGTAATTACCAAAAGGAAGTAAAAACTGGTGAAATGGCATGTCTGAGGGCAGGTCAGCACATTCTTTCTTCCACACAGAAATGGAGCAACACTGAACAGCAAATAAAGTGCTCAGGATCTTGACTGCAGCATGGGGAAATGGCCTGGATCTTGTGCTGTCAGGCATTTATTTGCCTATTTCTACCATGTCTCCAAATGTCTTTGACCGTATTTTCACCTCACTTTTCTTTCAGAGCTGCTCACTGCTCACTGGCATGGGCTGTGCTGTGAAGGTAGTCACCTACCATTACTGTCATGCTCCCTGCAGCATTTATTAATGCTTTCTTGTGATTTTCAAACAGAAAAATCTTGCTTGTGTGTGAAAATCCATCCCATTTATGTGGAGGCACCTGTTTTCAGGTGAGGCACCTGAAACCCACAGCTGTTGCCAGAAGTGATGTGGCTTTTGGTGCTCTTTGCTCCTACACATGGTGCCCAGAACCAGAGGAGCACCAGGAATCATTCCTGTGCCTCTTGAAGGGGAAATCTGTAGAGATCTATCATACTTCAAGACAAGAGGAGCCCAAATTAAATGTTAAAATGAAAGCCAAGGAAGGACATATGAAATTAATACAGGCAGATGTATGGTTTGAAGCCACACATTTTTTTGCAAAGTCCACTTACTACGGCAAGTGCCTCGAGGAATGCATCCAACACCACCCCAGATAATGGGAAAGGAGGACTTTTGTAGATGTGTTTGTAAATATCTTGGGGAATTCCTTAGGTAGTAATCTCATGAGGAAGTTCTGTTGCTCGTTCCATTATATAGACAGCCTGACTGAAAATCTAAATTCTATTTTCCCCCTTCTTTGGCACTTATTGTTTTAAGCTTTTTTTTAATTTTTTTTTCCCTAGTTAGCTGATTCAAAGCCTCTCCAAATAAAAGTTTATATGACATTGTTGCCACAAGGATCCTTGCCAAAACAATGAGCAGGGCAGATGCTGGCCGACTTGTTGATTCACTCACTCAGCAAAAAGCTATGTGGATAATTTTGTTTTCCTCTGAGGTGCAGACTCCCTTTTCCCTCTGTGCTTCCCTGGGCCTGCATGGACCACATGTCTAATACAAGCTGTTGCTGCATTTCTGTTAACCTGCTCCTGTCTGGAAGTCAAGGAGTGGTTTATCATGGACTTCAAGAGCTCTAAATATTCCTTCTTCTTCTTCTCTAAGTTATTATCTAGCTTACATCCTTCTATCTATATTTCCCACAAATCTCTAACAATGTTCTGATTCCACTTAGGAAAAAAAAAATAAATAAAAAGGAATACAAAAAGTTCAAGGACTGACTTGAAAGCAAATATTTATTTTTCTTTTTAGAAAAAAATTTTTTTAGGGAATAATTTTTAGGGAAAATTAGGTATTGAATTCAGCGAAAATTTTTGTCCAGTATGCTGCTCTCAGATTGTTCAGGTATTTCACATAAAAGCAAGAAATGGGGTGGAATATGCAATTTTTACAAAAGAAGGTTTCCCTGAAAATAAAGAAGACAATCACTGCCAAATACTCTGCAGAGGTACGAAAAAATACTTCTTAACTATTTGTGATAGACACTTGAAAGACCTTTCAGGAGGCTAAAGTTAACTTGGATAAATGGGAGGCTCTGCTTCTGATCCTCCCCTTCTAGTCCACAGAAACAACCCTAAACTATCTCATAGATTATATCTTCAAATATGGGCAGCATCTGGGGTGTAGCCAAAATTTTCTGCCATTAGCAGGATTCATTTCAATTGCCCACAGCAAAATGCTTTATTTATTTGCATTTCAATGCAGACTCCTGGAGTTACTTGACCAAAGGGGACAGATTTCTGCTGGTTCATAACCAGTGGCATTTTGTTCATATGTTGAACCAACTGGTGACAAAATTAAGTCACTAAAAGGTTTAGCGCCACTTGTTGCTGTTCTATATCATGGTTTTTTAGTTACTGATTTTTGCAAAAGTAATTTTTTGCAAATCTGTGTCTCTACAACTGTAGCAAAAGAAAAGAATGTAATTTAGTTTTCTTTTTTTTTTTTTTGTGAAATTGCACCATTTTCATTTTTCATAAATGAATATGTTTAAAATTAAGTTCAGTTATTAAAGAACCTCTTGAAAGTGACCTTTATGCACAACCCATGTGTTAAAGAAACCAAAAGTGAGCATTCTTTTTTTCTGGGATTCATCTGAATTCATCCTGGAATTACTATGGAAGAAGTGATGTGTTAGATTATAAATCACAATCTGTATGTTCAGAGATTGATTTCTTACTTCATGCTTTATATTCCCTTTGATTTCACTGCTTTAAAACTTTCCACCTTAATGCAAAGGGCAACAGTTTTCTCTTTCTGTCAAAATAGTATAAAGAGCAAAATAACTGGTGGAATTAAACAGTGATGTCATTCCAAGGGGGAAACACATATCAGCTGTGAAACTTTCTGTTTCTCACTCTCTCACTCCACCTTGGAAATATTTGGGTACTCCTGAGAAAATAAATATGCATTTGATGGCAACTTGGACAGAACTAACAGTGCTATGCAGAAACAAGAGGGAATGAAACTTAACACACCCTGGGTACACTGAAAATACTTCTCAGCATAAACTGTGCTGTGTAATGTACAAATTCCCTTTTATTTTGGTAAGAAGAGAAAATCAGAGTTACAAACTCAAGATGTGTTGCCTCTGATGTATCTGGCTCAATCTGAAAATGACACTGATGAACCAGGCATTCTCATGCTATCCTAGCTAGGACATTTATAACTCTGAATTTAAAACTCACATTAAACTGCTCAAATATATCTGAACACATTGCCTTGTGGCATTGACAGCTAGGAGTAGGAAAACAGAGCAGAAAAAAAAAGTGAGCTGAAAGGCTAAGACCAAGGCCCGAGTTTGGGAAAGGTGAGATTGAGTGTTATGAAATGGTGCTACAATTTGGTTTCAAAGCCCATTTTACACACCTCCACCTTTCCCCTTTCCTAAGGAAACTGACCATGATTTAGGGACTTCAACAAGTTTCTTATTACAAAAATTAGTCCACATAGCAAGGGTGAAGTTGGACTGGCTGCTTAACAGTCACCTTGGAGCATAGGGGCCCCTTCCTTTATCCAGATGAGGAATGACCCTGCCTCAGTGGTGGTTATCAGCTATCAGAGTTCCTAACAGGCAGTTTAACCTGAGTTTCTAATGTGAAACACCAGCAAAGTCTATCCTTCATGACTACAGCTAAATCAGCCCAGTAGAACTTGTAGACAGATAGGGCTGAATATTTTTTCACTCAGTTTCAGTTGTGTCTTTCAGACCCAGGTAAAAATTTGAAGTAGACAACCTGACCCTGTAGATGAGTACCTAAAAGTAACACCCATAAATACATACAAAAAGTCAGATCCAGAAGCAGACACTGATTCTGTGTGTCTTGTCACAGAATCACAGCTGGGAGAGCCCATCATCCTGTCCAGCTTTGCTGAGAGTGGGTCCCACGAGGCCAGGTTGACAAGGAACTTGTTCTGTTGGATCTTGAGCCACTGAACACAGCACTGAATGCCCACTGGGTCTCTGTCCCACTGAACAGTGGCCCTGTGGTCTTCTTAGGCTTCCTTTGACTGCCAAAATTCTTATAGAAAGATAAGTTTGTCCCTTGTGCTGTCTGATGGTTTCAGCACCTGATGAGATTCGGCTTTCCTGATCCCACTCCTATTTGCATCTTCTGAGCAGCCTGTCCCTGCTTCTGCCTCCGAGTCCCTCTCTCCCCAAGGAGCTCCATGTTCTCTGTGCTGACCCATTGCCAACGTTGCTCAGTTGCCTATGCCTTGCAGCAGGCCATTCTTGTCCTCTAAAGAGGCTGACATGGAAGATCCACTGGTTTCCCCTGGATCCTTTTGATCCCCCAGGGGCGGATTTCCATGAGACTGTGACAAGCAGGTTCCCTGCACCGGCTAAATCTGTTCTGAAGTCCAGGCTTATTCTGCCTTGCTCACTCCTCCTAAACACCTTCCATCTTCATGGTGAGTACAGGTCTAACAAAGCATCTCCTCTGATCAGTTCATGACTTGCATGCATCATTATGCCCTCCATGAGCTCCAGAAATCTGGCTTCCCTGAAACTTTGTCTTTGCCATGCAGCAACCTGTCTTTCAAGTCCACGGTCACACAAGCACACACGCACCAAAAAAATAATAAAAAATCCTAATGAGCTTTCGTCCACCAGCTGCAAAGCAAGACTGAATTTTGTTACCTTCAAAGGCAAACCTGCACTGATGAATTCAACTTAATTCTTTCTGGTGACACACAACGGACATACTGTGGGGTGTGATGATTCTCATCCAGTAGTCATTTCCATTCAATTAAAAGATCAGAGAACCACAGAGCCTCAGTCAGCTGAGTTGGAAAGGAGGCACAAGGATCATGGAGCCCAGCTTCTAACTCTGCACAGGACTACCCCCTGAGAATCACAGCATGCTCCAAATGCCCAGGACTAGCCTTAAGAACTTGATGTAGAAAGCCTGCATCCACCTCAGCTCACATGCAGGAGCAATTCCTTGAGGGAGCATTCAAAATCTGCCCATTTCCCCCTGATTGCTGCCCACTGCCTGCTTGATTTGGAGTCTGAGGACGTTCTACAGAGCTTGGCTGGTGCATAGTGCCCAGGAATGGGAGAGGGTCTGTGTCCTTGCCTGTGGAAACACAGACAGCTCATAGTCAGGACCTCATAATTCAGCTGTGCAGCATCCTGCCAACAGCGCTGAAAACTCGGTATCTTTTTGAGTTGCTTGTGGGGAACAGATCAACAGTGTAAGAAGGTGAAGAGAGACCTGGCCTCAGGAAAGTTGGGGTCCATTTTTTGCCCTTCTACAGGCAGCTGCAAAGTCCCACCCAAGGCACTGAGAAATGTTTAAGCCTCTTTGGCAGAAACAAGAGTCTGATGCCAAAGTAGTCATTAGGATGGGAGCTATATCCATGTATATGACCTCTACAGGATAATATTCATGCAACAGGATTGTGAACTGGGGGAATATTAAGAAGGATCTGTCAGAGGGACATGGCTGAGGAAAGATTTATAGAACTAGTTACAGCCTGCTGCCTAAGAAAGCAAGCTGTATCCTCTGATGGCAAAAGTCCACTAAATTGCTCAGAGAGGCTTTAATAAAAAACCTTCTACCAGGTTGAATGCATTACTTTGCTGCAGAGATGTTTTGTGGACTTATCGCCCAAAGACCTGCCAAATACCTCTTCATATGCTCAAACAAGTTTCCTCCTTCTCTTTCACCACGGCAGGAGGTTGCTTCTCCTTTTTCTCTCTCCCAAACACTCCAAGCCCTTAGTGCTGTGCTTAAACTATAAACTTAAGTCTGAGGCTGAAAGTAGCTGGTTTGTCTATCTGAGTTTTGCCAGTCATGCAGAACAGGATACTGTTCCAGACTGCCAAAAGACTTTGCTGTCGCAAAGAAACCAGGATGATTCAGGATGAAATGGGGCAGCATTTAAACTTGTGTTGCAAGCAGCAGACAGCAGAAGTAAACAGCAAAGGGTGTCTGACTTGTCACAGCTCTTTTCCAGATACCTTAGCAGAGGGACTATATAAGACACAGGACTAATTTAGTCCCTTGGTAATGGCATTGCAGCGTGAAGATTGAAAACCCAGCTGTAGAAAAAGGCTCATTATATGTCTTAGGTTCCCACTGGTGCATGGCCAATGCCTTTCAATGACTCACGGCCTTCCTCTTCCTGCGCTGACCAGGTCAGAAGGTGAATCACCAAAATGACGGGAGGGGAAAAAAATAAAATCATTGCTCATCCATAGGTTTGGCCACTGATTTTCGAGAGGCAGTGGGTTAGGTTGTGGAGGTCTGGGAGCGAAGACCATGGTTGATTCCAAGTCCTGGAGATTAACATGAAGAATGCCAGGGATTTCTGCAGAGAAAAAATGGTTCCCTGTGAGGTTTAAACCTCAAAGTTGCAGTGCTTGTACAAGCCTGGCATGGAATCCTGCCTCAGCGTGGCTCTGCTGTTGTTGGCAGTGTTTGTACTGGGAGATCAAACTGGAGAGCCCAAGCCAAGATGAAAATGGCAGGGGACAAAACAGCAACAGTGGATAGGTCAGCCCACGCCACTTCTGATCTTTCACTTGTTCCCACCATTGCTGCCATACAAAGTGTGCCCTCTTAGTCAACCAAGCCTTGGGAGAATAGCAGGGAAAGAGCCCTCAGAGAGGAAGAAGAGAAGGACAAGAGTTAATGTTTGACAGTGCCCGAAGGCAGTCTGGTTATGCTGTTATCCCAGCACATGATAGAAGGAAGAGAAAAGAGGGAAAACTGTGCCAAAGTTGCATCACCAACAAAGCAGAAGCTGGCTCCTCTACCAGGTTTGAAAGAACCCTGATAAAAAGAGCTGATTGATGGTCTCCAGTTGTTCCTCACCAAATCCCTTTCCCTTTCTTGTCTGTCAGTTCCTACCCCATTCCCTGCCTCTTTCAGAGCTGGTGAGTCACTGTGCTCTTCACAGAAGGTTTAGTTCTTTGGCAGACTGTACCACTCACTCGCAAGAGGTTTCTCAGGCAAGAGCATCATCTCATCAGCCTGTTTGCCTCTCTTCCCCTTTCATCTGTTATTTGTTTTCCATTCACACACAGAGAGCTCACCCCCTTGCCAGACTATTTGCATATTTTGTAAGAGGTGACAGTGATGCAAATGTCAGGAAGTGCATGTTGTCTATTATTTGTGCAATACATTTTTTTACCTCTGGGTTATTTACCTTGTATTTAGTTCTTCTCTATTCATACCTTGGCTCAGAAATAAACTCAAAGGGAAAATCTAAGTTTAAGAGCTGCAGGTGTGCCTGTGAATGGCTGAGGCAGAAGAAAGGGCTGAGCTGGTTTGGCTCTTTCTTTGCCACCAGCCCATTGCAGCATTTTGGACAAACCCCTCTGTCCCCAAGAGGTGGTGGAGAAGTGTATTTGTACAGCTGCAAGCTCAGTGAAGAGCTGTCATCTGCTTTCATCTGGAAAGCACTTGTTCCACAGTGCAAGAGATTTTCCTGACTCTTGGTAAAGGATTCCCTCTCAGGGTGCTACTGCAGGAGGCAGACAAGCCCACTTCAGCGCCTTTCCAAACCTGAGTCCATCAGAAAGGACAGTGGCAGTTTCCAGAAAGAATTCAGAGAGATCCTTACCTAATTATTACAGGTCAAGTTCACAGCTGGGACTGAGGATGCTGCTGGAGTTTGTTATGGAAACAATCAACACAGCTCCAGTGCTCTAGTGAAAGCTGAGCAATCTGGGAAAAGACAGCAGTCATCTGAATGGACAGGCAAATTCCCATTTAAAGATTATATGTTCAAAGCCCAATTATTGTTGACGACATTTATTGATCATATATTAGCCCTTATTAAACCATCTTTAAACAGGATTACAATGTGCAGTATGGCTGAACTGGATGGATAAAATACAGCTTTGGCCTGGAATACCCACAAGCAGAGAACCCTGTAAGTCATCAAACAAAACTGAAATCATAGAAGCCCACTGTGAGTGATCTACAAACCAGCTTGTCAAAGATCTTCACTGAAGAAATCTACAAATAAGTTGCAAATTTGGTAAATTTACTTCTGATCATCTCAAGCAACTTTGGAAATGAAGATACGTAAGCAGATTGAAAGATAAAATTAGCTACACCAGTCTGAAAATGAGTGCCAGTCAATTAGTCACAAGGCTTTGGTGACAGGGCAGGAGAAAATTATTACATTGGGGAAAAAAGGAACAAATCTTGTGTTAAAAGTCCAGTAAAGTAACACCTTAAAATTAATTTACAGTATCATTTCCAGTTCTCATTGATTATCTTCCATTTCTACTTAACTACATGAGGACCCACAGTTACTAATACTTGAATTTAAGGACCTGCTTTCCTTCAGGAAGAGCTCCATCAGTCCCATTGCTGTAGTGGGAACTAAATCTTCTTCACCATAAACTTTGCCTATCCTTCAACACCAAAAAAACCCAAACCAACAAACAAAAAAAACCTAAAAAAACACAACCAACCAACCAACCAACCAAACAATCAAACAAACAAACAGAAACCCAACAAAAAAAAAATCCCAAAATCCTCAAGATATATAATGAGGATCTGGCATTACCTACAAAGCAAGGAATGGCCCTAAGATCATCCCTCTTAACCCAAGAATAATTTTTCTGTAGGAGAGCATGAAATACAGTTTTATCTCCCAAACCGAAGAATATGCCAAGATTTTCAGTAATGTGGGCCAGAGGGATTTTTGCATAGACTGAATTCTAAACTAAATTTTCAGCTTTTTAAACTTTTTTTTTTTTTTGAGCAAATATTGACTTTGACTGCTACAGGGTACCACCCTGATGATAATAATGATTTATATGGAATTTTTGCCAAAAAATGCAATGCAACCATCTTAAAACATTTCATAGATCCAGCAAAGTGATATGTGAGGCATGTGCAAGGATCACATTGCATCATCTGCCAGGACACAGCAAGCATCTCTGTGGTGATGGAGGGCAACAGTTTGAACAATGCACACTGACATTACCAAACAGTTCAGAAAAGGAAGTGAAAATTTAATGATTGCATCTAATTGAAACTGCAGGAAGAATTTTGAGCAACAGAATTCAATTACTCAAGCTGGAACTTAATCAGAAGCTAAACAGAATGTGCTACCTGCTACACAAACATTCCAAATTTGGGCTGACTTAAAATACAAAATATGAAGGATAAGCTCACAAACTTAATGATTTTGAACTATGGTTTTGGGGTTTTGTTTTTGTTTTTTTTTTCCTTTTTTATTTTCTACTAAATCCATTCTTCCCCAGAAAGATATATGGGTATGTACAGCAGAAATGTTTGAGTAGACAGAAAAACTTTGTTGACTGATATCAAGACCTTTCTGGTCAATATGGACCCATCTGGTGACAGGTGAAGCTGAGAAGGTTGCCTGGTTGATGGAGGACATAGATGAACAAATTCTGCCAGGGAATGGAGTTTTTATGACAAGAAATCACACAGTGATGAGTCTCTGCTATATGTGAACCTATAAACTCTCCTTGACTGAGTATCTGACCCTTCACAATCTCTGGCTATTCCCGAGAGACAGCTTCTAAGTGCTAAAAATGCAAGCATGATATTTTTGTGGAATAGACCTCCTCCAGACTAGGAGAATGCAGTCCACAACCTGGAGTGTCTATTAGACTGCTATTCAATCCACCTTTTTTTTTCTGAAAAATCCTGATGAGGTTGTTAAGCCGTTCAGGTGCAAAATAAGCAAGGTGGGTTCAGCTGACGCAGGTCATCCACAGCAGTCAAAAGTCAGGAAAGACATTTCTCTGCAGGCTGTACTCAGAGTCAGGTACAAGAGCTGAGGACTCAGTTCACAGGGGGCTAGGAGGATAAACTGCTCCTATTTTTTTAAAAACCTGAGCCTGCATCTTCAGCAGAAGTTTATGGAGCTGGTTTCTTGTGGTTACTGATCTACACAGCCCAGCACTGGGGGAGGAAAGAGAGTCAAGGAAAAATGGATATTATGGGTATCTTGCACAGGGATTAAAACAAAGAACATATAAACTGCAGAAGACTTTTCCATTTATGGGAGGAATTTCTCTGAAGGTTTTAACAGTTGCTCACAAAGTATTTATTAAAACACTATGGCCAAGGACACTTCCTTATCACATCATGAGTGGCCTCAGTGTTTGCCTCTACCTTGCTATAACTGACTGGTAGCCACTCCTGTGCATCATTACAAGGTTCTGCAGCCACTGTCTTGTCCTGCAGTCACCAGTTGTGCCTGGCTGGCTGCAGCTGCTTGCAGGGCTGGCTGCTGCAGACTGGCAGAAAATGAGAAAATACCAATGCTTTTATTGACTGAATACCGTATCTAGCTCCAGAGGAGAGGACTCACCCTGTCCCACGTGCTGCTGAGCTGTGGTCAGTCAGTTATCTGCCCGCAGCAGCAGGTTGTGCAACAGGCACAGCTGTTCTGGCAGATAGGCCTCTTAGAAACCAAGCCATAAGTTTCATTTCCATTGCCCAAAGTGAGGAGTCTTTCTCCTTTCTGATTTTTTCTTTCCTCATCTGTGCTGGGATTATCCCCTCTGAAGTCCAGAGAGTGATGGGGAGTTGATCTGCTGCTCCTCCAGAGGCCAGGGTGGCTGCCCACCCTCAGGAGGGTGAAGGGGACATTGTCACATGTAATCCTGCAGGCATTCCTGCCCTGCCACCTCCTGTCCCCAGGGGGAAGCAGGACATCCAAGGACAGTACGGTTATTGCTTATCTACCCCACCCTTTCTGCTACAACCAAAGTGTTCTTCCAACAGGAGAATGCCAAAGCAGGAACTGAAAAACAAAGAGCTCCATTCTCCCTTCTCCTTCAATCCTTCCCAGCCCTGTGAGGAACGGCTGAGGGAGCTGGGGTTGTTTAGCCTGGTGAAAAGGAGACTCAGGGGTGACCTTATCATCCTCTACAACCTCCTGAAAGGTGGCTGTAGGCAGGTGGGGATTGATCTCTTTTTGCAGGCAGCAGCTGACAGAATGAGAGGACACAGTCTCAAGCTGCACTAAGGGAGATATAGATTAGATATTAGGAAAAAGTTTTTCACTGAAAGAGTGATAAAGTACTGGAATGGTCTGCCCAGGAAGGTGGTGGAGTCACCATCCCTGGATGTGTTTAAAAAAAGACTGAATATGGCACTTGGTGCCATGGTTTAGTTGTGGTGTTAGGGTATGGGTTGGACTCAATGATCTTGAAGGTCTCTTCCAACCTAGTCATTCTGTGAAATCTTTTGAAACCTTCTGGGCTTCCCTCAATAATTCTCTCAATTCTTTACCACTCTAGTCCTCTATTTTCTCTAATTTCTTGTTTATGTCTAGCTGTGCTTTGGTGACAAAACCTCCTTTTTATAAACAGTTCTTAACCTGCATCACTTTCAAGAACTCAGGTTCCTGAGTAATGCTGTATATTTTTCTGAGCCTCTGTAACCAGGCACTGGTTGGCTCATCCCCTTGCTGTTTATTCTCCGAGGCCTTTTTGAAATTCTGTCTCTTTGGTGCAGAATTCCCTTAATCACGAACCTTCTAGAGGCTGACATACTATTCGTCCCCTCAAGTGTATTCTCATCCTAGCTAGGCCCCAGTATTGGGAATTTCTGTTTCCTTGGGTATCTCCCCCTTGAACATCAGGTGGATTTTCTCTTTCCTAAATTGTCATTCCTGCAATTCATATCATTGATTTTTCCTCTGAACTAAAGAAAGTTCCCAAATTGCATTTCCTCCCAAGTGTAGATATTTGGGCCTAAAAATTGATCCAATTGTTCTGCTAGCCCCTTGTGGTGCTCTAGTGGGACACTCATCTCCCTTATGAATTCTCGTAATTATCAACCAGTAAGAGATACATTCACAAATTCTAGTCTCCATGGAGCTCCATGGACAGGCATCTCTCTCAAGGGAAATGTGGAAATGTTTTCATTAACGATCAAGGTTAATGAAACTTTTCAAGGTATTTTGCTGTTATTACTTTGGTATTTGAAGGGAGAATTTTAAACATCGTTCTTTACCTGTGCTAACTCTGTGTGGTGGTTTGACATCGATTGACATTTGGGGAAAGAAGAACCACCCACAAAGTGATTTCTTTGAGAGAAGCTGCTGGGAGCTTCCTCTGTGCCTGACACAGGCCAATGGCTGGCTAGTTCTGAGAACTGACAGCATTTTGCAGCATGTGGAAATTAGATCCGCCTCTGCCGTGATGCCCATTTTAAAATCCACCAGCCCCACAAGTGGATTCTCTTTGCCTCCGGCCTCCAAAGGCAGCAGAACTCCCCTGAGGCCGGCCCTGCTGGCCCGCGGCCTGTGCGGCCTGCGGAAGGCCGGGCCCCAGCCCAGCGGCTCCCGGGCGGGGACGGAGGCTGCGGGACCCCGGCCCCAGGCTGGGCCGGGCCACGGCTGCCGACATCTCGCCCACACTCAGCACCCCCGGTGCCCCACGGCTCCAGGCCCAGCTCCCCCTCCCAGCGCCTGCCCGGCCCAGGGAGGCCGCCAGCGCCGCCTGAAATCCAACACCGTGCCTGCTGCTGTGCCACTGGGCGGGATATTCACCCTGTCACTGCACCCATCACACCTGCACACCTCCATCCTCTCTGCAGGGAGAGACAGAGTGACGACACCCAGAAAAACAACAGGAAAACACCAACATCGGACAAAGAATAAATCAAGCCTCTGATAGAAGGAGGATGAAGAAATGCCAAAAGGGGCTGAAATATTCTATTGCTAGGGCCATGGAGATAGACAACGATATACTGAAACAGCTCCTTTCATTCCTGAGAAAAGGATGGAGGGATGAAGTATTCCAACTAGAGATCTCAGCAAACACATCCATTGATCAAATCCAGCAGTTGTTTAGGGTAGCTGCAATGCCATGAGAAGCTTCAACAGAGAGAGAGGGAGGGAGAGGTGAGAGTGAGGAAGACCCTTTGCCCCCGGGGAGAAAAGAAGAAAACCTCTATTCCCAAAGATGATCACCGAGACAGATAAACAACTTTGAACAACTCATCCTGAAAAGAATACCCCATGATTTCATGACCCATGGACACACCTTTAGGAGAGCTGTGAAAATGAGAGCAATGTCACCATGCAGAAGTTTTGCCTGGGTGGCTGCTATTCATGGAAAGTAGACACCACGAACAGACTTTTTCTTCTGGAGAAACTGATGAAAGACTACTGTATAGTTAGTCCTGCTTTAACATTCCAAGTTTTGTCACTATGTAGTCAATTGAGGACGGAAAAAGGCAGGCACGGGGAGGAAAGGTGTTCTGGAAGTTTTATCCTGATGCTTCTTATTCTTCTACTCTGGTTAATAAAGTTCCTTTCTAGCTCCTAAGTTTTAAGCCTGTTTGGCTCTTCTCCTAATCCGTGCCACTCAGCAACCAATAAGTGCGTGCCCGAGTGATTTTAGCCAACGCTAAAACCCACCACGCTCTGCAGATCTCCTTCCCTGGGACATCAGGGCTGTCTGCTTGTGAGATTTGACCATCTCATTAAAGCCAGCCCCACCACCTGGGCCCGCCCTTTCATGGGGACCAGCCCCGCCACCATCAGCCCCTTTCCTGCTCAACTGCTTCTTCTTCTTCTTCTTCTTCTTCTTCTTCTTCTTCTTCTTCTTCTTCTTCTTCCTCTTCCTCTTCCTCTTCCTCTTCTTCCTCTTCTTCCTCTTCTTCCTCTTCTTCCTCTTCTTCTTCTTCTTCTTCTTCTTCTTCTTCTTCTTCTTCTTCTTCTTCTTCTTCTTCCTCTTCCTCTTCCTCTTCTTCCTCTTCTTCCTCTTCTTCCTCTTCTTCCTCTTCTTCCTCTTCCTCTTCTTCTTCTTCTTCTTCTTCTTCTTCTTCTTCTTCTTCTTCTTCTTCTTCTTCTTCTTCTTCTTCTTCTTCTTCTTCTTCTTCTTCTTCTTCTTCTTCTTCTTCTTCTTCTTCCTCTTCTTCTTCTTCTTCTTCTTCTTCTTCTTCTTCTTCTTCTTCTCAATTCAGACCACTTGCTCTCTCATCAGGCAACAAAAACACTAAACCAAACACATCTAAACCATAGACAAAGTAGCAAAAACACAGAACAAATATTCCTCCTCTAAACCTAGAAGCTTTTTGGGCTGCAGCAAAATGTTATTTCATCTCTCACAGGAACCTGTCTCACATGAGATGGAGCTGTGGGATACCAACCAAATTTTTAGTTACCGTCCAATTTTATTGTATTGACAATTTAGTAACATTTGTGTCTTCTTATACGAGTGCTTTGTCATTCTGTTCTTATCACAAGTGACTTGAATGTAGACCCAATATTAGTCAAAGGATCGCATTTTATTTATTTTGAAAGAATAAAAAACGGTGTAGGAAAACCTCCTATGGATGCATTTTTTTTTCTAACCAAAAACTTACAAATGTATTTGAAGTCCTGTTCACCTTCCCAGCTCTCTGCCTTGGGAGGTTTTACACTTAAGAAAATCTGGATCCATCTCCCAGCTTTCATAAAAAAGGAACAAAAGAATCCTAAGAGAACAGAAAATCAGGTGCCCTGAGGAATGGTTGACTTCACCTTCCTCAAGTCCTTGTTGGTGACGAGGCTGTCACCTCAGCAGCAGTGGCATGGTGCCAGTGAGTCTGAGAAGCGGCAGCTCTCTGGCCCGCACGGCGCTGCTGGCAGAGCCGGCTGGCTGCTGCCTACTCCAGGCTCAGGTAGGCACCTGAGCTGCCTTGCTCCAGGGCCAGAGCCATCTCGATGCTGCAGGGCAGGCCTGAGGTGCCGCTCAGCTGGAAGCTTCAGCCCTTGCCGGAGGGCAGCGCCGTCAGCCGGCAGTGGCGCGACTGGGGCAAAAGCTGCCAGGCCGACGTCACCAACATTTGGACCCAGCGGGTGACTTTCTCGGCGTCCAGGTACGAGCCCGTGCAGAGGGTGTCCAGCAGGTACCACTCCTGATCCCTGGGCAGCTGGCCACCAGAGGCGTGGAGAAAGCACGTCGGCCCCAGCAGCCGCTCCCCGCAGCACAGGCACTCCAGCGCCACACGGACGCGCCCGGCTGGCGGATGCTCCGCGCTCTCCGGGACGAAGGAGTGGCCGGGGGGTGGCCGCAGCGTGACCAGCGGGCGGTAGGTGCTGCTGTTCTCCTGGACGCTGCAGACTTCACGGCTGCTGTACGTCCCGGCGACCAGGTGCAACTCCGGCATGAAATTCCTTCGGGACAGCACTCGGCAGACACCGAGGAGCTCGTCCACCAGCTCCTTCAGCCCCTTCGTGCTGGGCAGGTCCTGCTGGAGAAGCACACAGTCCCAGAAGGGTTGGGCTTGGCAGTCACCTTGCAAGGCCGTCCAGTGTGACCCCACAGCCATGAGCTGTGGGGACATTCTCAACTAGATCAGGGCGCTGACAGCGGCTCCAGCCTTATCCTGGATGTGCCCATCCTGGATGGGGTGGGCACAGCCAAAGGGCTGCCACCGCTCTCTGCACCCTTGACCTGAACCTCGTCATCACTGACCTCCTCTCCGCTGGGCTCCTTGCTCGCAACCATCACGTATTTCTTGAAACCCTTCACCTCCCTGCAGCTGCCACAGACACACCTTCTTCTTCTCACCAGCCAGCAGCCCACAGCCAGCAGAACCAGAAGCAGCGCTGCTGCAGTGGCCCAAAGCAGACGCTGATGTTGCAATGCAGAAGACAGCAGCATTTCCATGGGGCCACTGCTCCCCACAATCTCCTCCAGGAGCCGAGTCATCTCCTGATGCACATATTCCTCACACTCCAGCATCTCTTTGATTTCATTCTTCTGAACTTGTAAATTCCCTTTCAGCAAATTGCGGGTGGCTACCAGGACCAGGACGAGAGCAAGTATTGGAGGCATGGTCTGCTGGGAGAAAGGGGACTCAGCACCTCTGGCTGGGAGCCAGCAGGGACCTGGGGCCACCTGGACTGGCAGCCCTGACGATCCCACTTCTCACTCTGCCTTGTAACCCCCAGCCCAGCTTTGCCAGCCCCCACCCAGCCCAGCGTTCCCCCTGCGTGTGCACTCACCGGCTGACAGACTCCACCTGCCCGCCGCTGGCCCTGGGCACACCTGCCGGCGGCCCCTGGCCTGTGTGATGTCACGGCCAGCAGCAGCCTGTCACACAGCTTGGCAGTGCCTCTGCTCACAGCTCCCACTGTGAGCCGTGCCCTGGCACCTCACAGCCCCCAGAGCCCCAGCTCCCAGCCCGCAAGCCCCAGCCTTCGTCCCCACCTCAGCCGGCCTCAGCAGCTCCTGGCCATCCTCCCGCTGAGGCCAAAGCCAGCCCCAGCAGCCCCCAGGCCGCTCTGGATCCAGCCAGCAGACACCCTAAAGCCACCATTCAAAGGAAAATGGGCACTGGAGCTTCATCTCCCAGTGCTCACCACCCCTGACCGCCCTCTAGGTCAACCTAAGCCTCACCTGCTGACACTCGAGCACATTCACCCTTCTCGCCCATCCTGCTGTTCCTCCATTACACACAAGGCCTTTGCTGGGAGTCAGCAGCTCCCAGCTGATCTGCTACCCTGCCCTTACTTTCTGTTTGTCAGCAGTCAACGTCCTGCATACACTCATGACAATCCCAGCAGGGCATTGGCTTCTCGACAGCTCGTAGGCCGAAAACCTCCCCCAGTCACTGTTTTGTGCACAGAAGAGGAGGTGCTGATAGATAAGGCTCAGTCAGGACCCTGACAGGAGACCTCTTGAGCTGCAGGATTCCATGCATTGCTGCTCCCAGCTGCTCTGCTCATGCTTTCTAGCTGCTTCCACACGGGCTGCTGCTGACAGGCTGGGAAAAGTTGGAGAAACCAAGGTGCAGAAGACAACCCACACCAAGAGGGCAGGCGCTTACAAACACAGAGCACAAGACAAGACCTCTGAGAGATGGTCCAGCAGAAAATGCCACGAGCAGTGACCAGAGCCCAGAGCTGCCTGCTGCCACCACAGGGGCTCATTCCACTGCTGCTTTGTGCCTGATCCCTGCTGGGCTCCCTCTGCCCCCTCAGCCGACACAGCCCTAGAAAGGGCTCCGTGCTCCCGTGTTCCCAGCCTTCTCCAGGCTAAATTCTTAGCAGCACTGAAAGAAGAGATAAAACAAAGAGCAGTTTTCTGTCCTGCCTGGAAACTCTTCACCTTCAGTGCCACTGTCAGAGATCACCCCTCTCTCAGCTTGGCACTGCGCCTGCTTCATCCTCATCTCTGTCCCCTCCATCAGCAGGAACTCCTGCTGATCAGCACTCGTGCTGTCCCACATCATGAATAGAGAGAGCTGTGTCAGAACACCAAATACTGCATTTTCTTGGCATTCATAACAGACACAAGAAACATCAGTCACAACAAATGCTTCTTGGACATGGTAGAAGACATTACATTAATGCAAAATTTAAGTGAAAAGACACTGCTGAGATCTGAATTTTTTATCCAATACAGTGAAAAAAATGAGCCTTAACTGGAGCACAATTTGGGGTCCTGAAATTTCCTTGATTTAAAATGAAGGAAAACAAAAGAGGAGGTTCACTGTCGTTGCCAAGTTGTGTTTGCAATTAACCTAATATTAGTCATTGAGTTAATACTAATTATGAGTCACCAGTGTTGCAGGAATTGTTTCTTAGAGAGGCTAGTGAGTGGATTAATTTCATTTTCAGAACATGAAAAGGGATGTAAACATTGAAAAAACAATTCTAGCTCTGCACACACAACTTCTTAGTGAAGTTTTCACAGCCAGAAGAGGTATCAGCACTCCATGCACCAGCTCTGCTCCAGGCAGGAATGCTGCACTGGACTGCTGGGCAATCTCTGGCATTGGGCATCCTCTCATTAAGGGAAGTTTCTTGCTGAACTACAGGCAACACAACAGGATTGCAAAAGGTTGAGAGGGGGAAACCATGGTGGAGAAAAGCAAGCCAAGAACAATCAGAACTTGCTAAATTTATTAGGTTACTCCAAGCTGAAGAGAAAAATAGCAGAAGTCCATGACATTTACCATAGTAAAGGAAGAGTATAACTATGCCTTGCCTTGTAAACAAAAGCAAAGGAACAGCAAAACATTGCCAGCTCTTGTGAAAAAAAAAAGATCCAATCCACACCAATGTGGGCTCATGGTGAGAAGCTGGGTGGATGGCAGAGCATTAGTATCTCTGGAGCAAACACAGAAAACATTCTCAACCAGGCTGGTAAGGTTCATTCATTGCTCCAGATAGAGAAGAACAAGCCTGCAAAAAATCCTACAAGAAACCCAGCTCAAGTGGCTAAAGCACTCCCTTATTCACAGGCTGCAGCACTCAGCCAAAGTTTTACAAGCAGCCTCACTGCCTCTGCTAAACATGAAATTAATTGGAGGAGACCCCCCTTGAAAACCTGGGGAAAGCAACAAGACCAGTGCGGCATCTGGAAGGTTTTAACCTCCCCCTGCAATGCTGGGCATTCTCTTCTGAAGTGTCCCACAGTGTTCCACAGTAGAAGCACTTGCTGGGACCTGTCTGCTGAGTGGTCATCCCCCATCCTTGTCCCTGGGCTCTCCTAACATGAGGCTGAAGGCTTCTCTGTGCTACTCCTCTTCCTCTCCCAACCCCATTTCATGGTTGCTGCTTTATTACTTCATCTACAATGGCCACCACTAACTTAGTTCTACTTTTCTGTTTTTCATCATCACTCCCAACATAAACTGGTGGCCAGTCACTAGTAGTGTTCCTCAGGGGTCTGTGCAGGGGCCAGTTCTGTTGAATATTTTTATTGATGACATGGATGAGGATATTGAGTCTTTCATTAGTAAATTTGCAGACGACACTAAGCTGGGAGCATGTGTTGATCTACTGGAAGGGAGGAGAGCTCTGGAGAGATACTTGGAGGGGTTGGATGGCTGGGCAGAGACCAGTGGGATGAAGTTTTAATAAGTCCAAGTGCCAAATCCTGAATTTTGGCCACAATAACCCCCTGCAGTGTTGTAGGCTGGGGATGGTGTGGCTGGACAGTGCCCAGGCAGAAGGGGACCTGGGAGTGCTGGTGACAGCAGGCTGGACATGAGCCAGCAGTGTGCCCTGGTAGCCAAGAAGGCCAATGGCCCCTGGCCTGGATCAGGAATGGTGTGGCCAGCAGGAGCAGGGAGGTCATTCTTCCCCTGTATTTGGCACTGGTGAGGCTGAACCTCAAGTGCTGTGTCCAGTTCTGGCCCCTCAGTTTGGGAAGGACGTTGAGATGCTTGGGAGTGTCCAAAGGAGGCAACGAGGCTGGTGAGGGGCTGGGAACACAAACCCTGTGAGGAGCAACTGAGGGAGCTGGGGTTGTTTATCCTGGAGAAAAGGACACTCAGGGGTGACCTTATCATCCTCTACAACTTTCTGAAAGGTGGGTTTAGTCAGGTGAGGGTTGATCTCTTTCTCCAGGCAGCAACAGAGAGGACACAGTCTCAAGTCTCAAGGGAAATATAGGCTGGATATTAGGAAAAAGTTTTTTCACTGAAAGAGTGATAAAGGTGGTGGAGTCACCATCCCAGGACATGTTTAAAAAAGGACTGGATGTGGCACTTGGTGCCATGGTCTAGTTGAGGTGTTAGGGCTGGGTTGGACTCAATGACCCTGGAGGTCTTTTCCAGCCTAGTCATTCTGTGATTCTTTGCAGCACTCTGGTGGCCCTGGGGATGTGCTGGGTGCCTCTGCCCCAGGTCTGGCCTGGGGCTGCAGCACCTCTGCTGCAATCAGATCTGCTCAGAAGCAGATATTTGGGAGCTGCCTGTGCTGGACAAGGTGGATAAGCAGGTGGTCCCTCTGTGAGAGATGGTGATGCAGAATGTACCCAGCCCTGATTTGGTTTGGTTCATCAGCTGGGGTATCTGTTTGGAGCCAAGACAACACAAGCACGAGTTGTGTCAGAGTGGAATCCATCACCCCCACCAACCTCAGCTTGAGGCACCTGCTGTCTTTGGGAGGAGCAGCCGTGGTAGTTTTCTCCTTGGCCCCTCAGCTTCCTGTAGTGTTTACAGACTGTCCTCTAGCCATTGAGCAGCTTCTTCTTTCCTTGGCATTGTGAAATCTGCTCCTTGCCACAGGGAATAGTCAGTGCTGGAAGAGGAGCTCCAGTGCAGAGTTGCCAGCTCTTGCAGCCTTTTATCACAAGCTTAATTATATCTGATATTTTGCTTAAAGCTCCAGTTCCTGTCAGCTAGCAGTTACAAAACAATATCAGAGGTTTTTTGGTTGGGTTATTGTTTTGCTGGGTTTTTTAAATTTCAATATGAAATTATTCTTTTTTCTCTCAGAGTTGCAGAGAAAAGCCTGAAAACATGGCCCAGGGCTCCAGAACCAGACAAACAAACAGAACTTCATATTTATATTGTATTTGCATGTAATTTGTAAGACAGCCTCACTAGCATTTCAAGACTGGCAGCACTACAGAGTTTTCATCTGTGACTGGGAAGCATAAAAAACAATTCTCCAATAAGATTATAGCCCTGGTCATTTCTCAAGGTCATATTCTGCATGACACTAACATACTTACTAAATTGCCCTGCTTAGAAAAAGTTTTGGGGGGTTTTTTTGGATGTTGTTTTTTGGTGGTGGTGATGGTGGTTTTGTTTTTGGTTGGTGTTTTTTTTGTTTGTTTTTTTCCCAATTCAAATGCATACTTGAAGGAGCATGTGGTTATGAGCAGGCCACTGTCCCTGGCTCACCGGTGACCCCAGAAAAGCTCTGTGCAGACAGTGGTCCACATGGGGGAAGCCCATTCTCAGTTTCACAAACAGAACTGTCAGTTTCTAGGGGTTGGTCCCACCCATGCTCTGGTTTCCACCATGCCAACCCCATGAGCTGAGTTTGGACCACAAATTTGGCTTCACTCCCTGCAGGTGTACCTGTCCATGCCCTCACATGTTAGCATGTCACAGCAGCTGCTCTAAAAAAGTCCCATTTCCAAAGCAGCAATGCAGTCTGGAAATTTGAGGGAGACAGAAGAGGTAACATCACTTTTGTGCTACTGTCCCAGGCACAGAGAGCCCTGTTAGTGCTGGATATAGTTATTAAGCCAGTGGTTGCCAAAATCTAAGGGTACAAGTACTCAATGGAAATGAGCAGGTCTGCTCTCCAGCCTTGTTGAAAACTGGCACCATTTAATCACATACACATTACCAGCTTCTCTTCAGATTCAAGCTGCCTGATGGTTGAGTTCTGTGGCCTGTATCAAGCCCAGAAATGGTTCAGAGCTCTTCAGCTTGGCACAGAGACAGCCACAGCAGCCTCACAGCATGGATAACAGAGCTCTAGTGTGAGGCCTGCCATTCTTCCCTTTGCTTTCATAAATGTAGCCTGGAAAATCATCACACTGCCATGACCAGGGCATGCTGGTCCCTGCAGCCAGATGCACCTCAGGGCACTTTGTGTTCAGCTGAATTTCATGGGGTAGGCACACTTTTAGTTCTGGTCAGCTTGGGTACCCATGGGTCTATTGGGAAGCTCTCCTTCCACATCCCTTCCTCAGGTTTCTTTTAAGAGAAACTCAGGATAAAACCATAGTGCTTTTCAGGGGACACTCCTGCAGTGGACACTGTATCCACTCCAGAGAGGGCAGGACAGCAAGTATTTCTAAATAAATTAAGAGAAAGTCAGTAGCCTGTTCTCCATGTCTGTGGCAGGCTGTCTAAGGATCTATGGTTTGAATTTTAAATTTATGGGTTGGACTGGATGATCTTAGAGGTCCTTTTCAATCTAGCTAACTCTGTGATTCTGTGGCTTTAGTGATGAAGAAGCCTTAAAGGAATTTTCTTTGATGAGGATACTCTCTCAGAGCAGAAGATCATCAGGAATATCCACCCATGGTAGGTATCAAGAACAAGTCAGATATCTGCAAGAATGGCATAGAGAGCTAATCCTGCCACAATGACACTTAGAAAACAGTGTTCCAGCACCCAGCTGCCGTGATCCAAATCCAGCTGCTCCATGAGTCCTGTTACAGAGAGGAATCCCCTCCTAGGAATCCACATCCCACAGAACATCAACCAGAATGCCCTCCTGCCTTTGAATCTTCTGTGGGCATAAGGACACAGCTTGGAAGGAAACAAAATCCATTGAAACAAAACTGTCTCTCCAGCGCCAAAACAGGGCTTTGCAATGCCACGTCACACAAGTATTCAGCAATCAATTTTGTTTCTAAAGCTCTTGGTCTCACATGTCCCTAATGAGTTGGCGTCTAGGTGGGAGGTCTGAGAGCCAAACTCTATTCAAAAGAGCAGAGAGAGCACATCAATGACCATGTTCCAACCCTGGTTTTAATAAAGCATCAGGTATACAGGAAAGAACTTCACCAGTCTTACCTGCCAAAAATGTGCAGCAATTGCAAAATATTAAATACCTTTATATATGGAAAAAAAAAATGAATAAAAAAAAAAGTCACCCCCCCTCCCCCCCAACTACAATCCTTAAAGAGAAGCAAGAATATGAGCTGTTAAATAAGAAAGGGGAGGTTTGGACAAAAATAAACAATGACTGGCATTTGAGGAACTTAAACTGCATCAGGAAAAAAAAAAAAAAAAAAAAAACCTCCTCATTTGCTCTGTCTTCTAATTTTTTCCATATTTTTGTCATTAGCCGTTATTAAAGTACTACTGTTCCAGGGCTGGGTGATGAAAGGCTGAGATATGATTCAGCCCCCTACGTTACATAAACAAACCCGGGTCGTTATGACATCCACTGAGATTTTATTTCTTCTTTTCCCCTTCATTCTTTTGAGTCCTTCATGGTGCCACGCTGCTGGCCACGCTTTGGAAGCTCTTCAGGTGCTCGGACGCAGTTTCAGGCCAGCTTTTGGGTTTATTACGTGACACAACAGGCCTGCAGCCAGCTGTCCCCTTCCAGAACAGCCCCTGGTTCAGCCTCCCCCGGAGTGGGCCAGGGTGAAACTGCAATTTAGGAACGATTTAAAACGGGGTTTGAACAGCAAACCAGGAAGTGCCAGTTTAAAGTTAGCCCTGACCCATTAATCAGCAGTGGAGACAATGACGCCGGTGTGACCGGATGGGCTGACTTATGATTAGTTCAGATTTATCTGAGATATAACAAAAGGGTGTTCTGCTGGTTTAAAGAGTCTCTTTCCCTTTTCCTCTGGCGAAATCAAGACATTGTTTAGAAAGCCAGAGAGAGCGCTGTTCAAAAATTCTGAGGTCACTTCCAGAGATAAATTTAGTAAGGGGTATGACAAAATGAGGACCAAAGATTTGGTCTCTTCCATCATGGAAAAGTCTGGTATTTAGGAGCAAACCAAGATCATCTGAAATGGATAGCAGGGCAACCACTGAACTGAGTGAGGCTTGTTTGGGACGGCCTGCTGGCATTGGTGTTGGTTTTAGGGCAGGTAAGTCCCCTAGGCCCTCCAAACATGGATATTTGAGTGTTAATTCACACGTCTGGTACTACATAAAGCAGTCTCCACACAGTGAGAAATGTGATAAGTGAGAAATCCATATAAAAATATGCCGCCAAAGCCACCAGGATATTTCATGTGGCTGTAAGAGTGACATTTCCACCCAGAGAAAGCAAACACAGCAGCCTGGACTGAGGAGCCGTGCAGGGAAGGATAAGGACAGCATTCCTGCTAATGGGACACACAGTCAGTCTATTCCTGACATCCCTGAACACAAAATCAGATCAGCAGTACTTCCTCTGAAAAACAGAGGTGCAGCTCACTATGGAAGTGGCAGCAGGAGTGCCTCCTCTATGGGGTGGTACTGTGGTGCAAGAAATTACCTGCCCCTCTGACTTTAATTACTGTATTTATTGCAATGATAACAAAAGAGGGGTAACACAGGTAAAAATAAGTTTAAAAACCTCAGCCTATGCAACAACAGCACAAAAATGGTCATCTGGCTGCATGAAGTTTATATATATATATATATGTAACCACATTAAGGGATTCACTTTTCATTTTAATTGGGTGGCCTGCTTATGGTAGGAATGGTTGCTGGCAGTCTGTAAGATAGCATCAAAAGATCTTTAATTTCATGCCACTCTCAGTTTGTAGAAACAATCTTCTGCAGCCTTCCAGCAGTTATTACTTCCAGGCCCTTGAACTGTTCTGAGAGCAACAACAACAAAAGCCTAAAAGGTCTTGCTGAGTGCAAAATGTTGGTATCTGTTAAACCTGTGGTAGAGCTTTTGGAGGCACTCAGTGTCAGAGTGGGTCCCCTCGTGAAGGGCCAGGAGGGAACAGCAAAATGCAGATAAGTCCCACCTTAGCCAGGCTCTCCAGCCTGCAGAAAGGGATGTGGCTCTCAGACTGCCTTAGACTGTGGGTGGGCCACGCTGCCCTCTGGAAGTGTCAAAATCTCTCCCTGGATGACAAATGGAGCAGAGCCCAGCACTGAGCTGTTCTTTGAAATATCTGACTTTGAGTTAGTTGAACTTGGAACAGCCCTTGCATGGTTCCTTTTCCAGCGTCAGCTCACAGTCCGTATTGACTTTCAGGCAGCAGACTCCTGACTTCTAAACAACATTTCATTCTTCCTCCTGAGGGCTCAATTCATCTCTGGTTGGCAGCAGTGTCATGTCAGATCCTCTCCAACTGTCTGGCAGCTGCCCCAATCACTGAGGGATCTGCAGAGGTTGCAGCAGGACCTAAGCATTAACAACTTCCTGTGACCATCCTGTGCCATTGACTTTTCACGAAGAATTAAGCCAGTTCTAAATGGAAATACACTTCTCAGCCTTCATCCTTTCCCTTTCATCATCAGCATCAACCTCTGCAGGACACACAGCCCCGCTGCCCAGTTTGACCCATGCTGGTTTTGTTACCTTCTCACAACAGTTTGAAATTTTCACAGTTTTAGGCAGATGGAGGAACAGATGAGCTGTGGGGTTGTTTGAAGCATATTAAGGGTTTGCCTGCTGACACAGCACAGCTGGATGCAGAAAAGTGATCAGAAGATGCAGGAAACAGCAAAACTTCACTGTTTTCCAGCAAACAGACCTATGCACGCAACAGCCAGGTGAAAAGCAGCTTGTGCTGCTTTTTTGTTTGGAACCTGCTTTTCTGCCACAACCAGGCACAACAGCAGGCCAGCAGCACCCAAAGGTTAATTCCCTCTCTGGAAAACACTGAGGGAAAACCCAGGCGGGGTCACCCAGGTACCCCAGGGCAGGGAACCCCAGTTTGTAGCTGGAAGAGCTTCACAAATCCCCAAGGCTCCAGCTCTGCTCATGCAGTGTAGGTTCTTCCATCTTGGTTCCAGTTCAATTTCTGCAGGTCCAGTCCTGACTGTACCTTTGTTTCTCACACTTTGAGCAAGCCAGTGGTTTCACAGGCCTGCACCTCAGGAGGAGCTCACAGGAGGAGTACAGCTCCTGGGAGATGGGACATCCAGGTAGGACCTGGAGGAAGATCCTCTCACACCATCCCATGTTAGACTGGTCTAAACCCCTTGATGCCATGACCTCACCTCTGTGCCTGGAGCTGCCCAGGATATGTCTGAGAAGGATTTTGTCCCTCCCTCCCTCCTTCTCTCCACCTGCACAGACATGGGGCTGTGTGTGCTGGGCAGAACCTGCTCTCAGGGAGCCGCTCCCACAAGGGTGGGCAGCGACAGAGCCACGGGACATCTGTTCTGCTTTTGCAAGCAGCCTGAAAACATCTGCAGCGTGCCGGCCGAAGCAGAGGAGACAACCCCGAGGACAATGAGGGCTGGCTTGGTGGCGGCAGCTCTGTCTGGAGCGCTGGGGACACCCACATCCCAAACCCCTGCCCCGACGACACCCGCTTCCAGGCGAAGTCACTGAGCTGGGTCTGCGCCTTTGTTATTCCAGTTGTAACAATATTGGCGTCGCAGGAGGGGTTTGGATGGGTCAGTCCGTGCGTGAGGAGCGCTCCCATGTCCCCGGGAGATGCAGGGATGCTGCCCTGCCCTCCTGCGCTCCTGCAGCCCCCACCGACCCCTCCCCACCCTGCATCCCGAAGTTCCTCTCCTTGGGAAGGGCTTGCCTAGCACCGTTTGTTTTTTAAGGGAGTTGCTAGAAAACTCTCCTGCTATTTTCTTTTTTTTTTTTTTTTTCCCCCCTTAATAACTATATCATGTCTGGTATTGTATTTCTGTTTTCCCCTGAGGAAAGAAGCCAAAAGAAGTAGGAAAAACAAATAATGTGTGGGAGAGTGTTTTTCTTTTCTTCTTTTTTTTTTTTTTTTTTTTTTTTACCTCTGTTCAAAGCCTCTTTCTGTTTGGCTTTAGCAGTTTTGTGACTACAATTACCTTCTTTCTGATCTTTTTTTTCCATTATAATTCCATTGACTTGTAATGAGCTTACTGAACCCCTCAATATTTTAATATTTGTACCCTAAAAGTTCCGCTTTTCTTCTGTCATGCTTTCTTTTCTCACATTTTTTTCCATTTTCCCTTTACTTTCCATCTTCCTTCCTTTTCTATTTATATCTTTTTTCTTTTCTCTTTTCTTTCGTTTATTTTTACTTTTTTCTCTTTAATTTCTTTATTCTTGTTTCCTTTCTTCTTTATATCTCACTTGCCTTGCCTTCCTTCCTTTTCTTTATTTTCCTCTTTTTTCACACCCCCCCCCCTTTAATTCTTCTGAAAATAAAACTACCAGAGAATTAAGCAAATAATTTGTGGCAGTTAAGGAGATATCTCTGGGAAAATACTCAGAGCATGTTTGGTTCATTAAGCACTCTCATCAGCCACCTTGGAACAGAGCTATGTATTTATTTGGGAGAGGGGAACAACAAAAAAATAAACAATAAAAAACAACCATGCAGTGGGGAGACTTTTTGATTGTTGCTCTCGTTAGTGGTGAATTCATCTTTCTTGTCCCAGGCCCTCACATGTTTTTAAACCATTATGGCATGTGGTTTCCAACCACAGATGAGAGACTGCTGAGGAAAAATACCCTGGGTCTGCTAAAAAATTAAAAACGTAGTGTTATCTTGTCCTCCCTTCCCTCTTGGGTGATTGTGGTGGAGGCCAGTTTGTGCCCAGAGGCTGTGCCAGGGGTAATTTTCAGGTCTGTGTCTTTCAGTGTCCCTCCTGCAAACACAAAAATCCCTGTGCTCATGCCCAGCCTACCTGCCAGAGGTGCTCCTTGGGGACCCAAGGGGATTCCCCTGAGTGCTGCAGCCCCCCTGGCAGAGCCACAGACCCCCAGGGTGAAGCTGCTCTGTGGAAACCCGCTGCCCAAGGAATGTGGGGCAAGGAAGGAATCAACCCAGGAGAAGGCAGCTTCAGCCTAAGCCCTGGCAGGGTGTGCTGGGGCAGGAGCAGCTCCCCTGCTTCCAGCCTGCAGCAGAAACAGGCGGGAGCAGAGCTCTCTGCTGAGGCTTGTATGTAGGGAAAGTATTGTTTGGGGCTGGAAATTGGTCACAAGTCTCAATCCCTGAAGAGACAACCTTGCATGATTGCTGCCTTCCAAACTCAGGGCTTCCCTGGCTGGAAAAATGACATTTTTTTTCTCCCCCAATAGGTGCTGAAGTGATATTCATCCCAGCCTCTACATGCAGTGCTAGTAGGTGTAAAACAGGGAGAACTTGGGAAACATTTCCCTAAGCATGAAGCATCTGGTATTTAGGACCCCTTTCTCTGAAATCAGCTTATCCCAAGTCAGCACAAGGCATTGTTTTAATCACACATTCATCCCAAAAAATAAAACTTCTTCTTGAAATTCTCTCTTCATTTCTCCATAAAGCTGGTGTGGGGAAAGGGGGGGTAATAAAACCTACCTAGCACTCCACCAACCAAAACCCACAGAAAGACAGAATACAGTGTACTCATTTCAAGGGGCTTTCACTTTGAAGTGTGGCCATGATTTTCTCAGCCCTTACTAGAGAAAGCTATTTAATAAAGACTGAGGCTTTTACTCTCTGTATGCTCTGCCTCTCTGTATGCACTTCACACCCACGTGCAGAACTTTGGGGGGCACAGAAAACTGACTTGAGAGCTGTCAGAAGCCTCTCAAGCTGGAGGAGCAGCATGAACACACCACAGCCAAAAAAAAAAAAATCTGCCTCCCTAGCCTGTGCAGATCGTGTGTATGCTTTCACTTTTTCGGGTTGTTTAAACATCTTTAAAAGATTGCTAGAGGAAAAGAAACAATTATCCCAGCACATAATTACAGGACAGGTTTTGCATTTTCCCACCCTGCTTGATTTCTCTCTCCCACCAGTGGGCTTGGAGCTGTAAAGTTACTTTTTTAGACAAAACTCTTCCTCCTCAGCTCCTTCCACGGCGAAGAGCTGCTGTGTTATTCGCAGGCAGCTTCGTGCTCGGGAGCTTTTAAAGGGTTTCTAATCCTGGAAGGACGTCTGACATCACCCTGCTTCTTGTCTGCTGATGTTTCATACAAGCCTCACATTTCCTTAATGTTTTTCAGAGCCACCAATTACTGCAGCAATCTTGTGTTTATGTTCTGGTTTTGTGCTTTTTTTTTTTTTCTTTTTTTTTTTTTTTTTCCCTTTCCCCTGATGCTTTCCTGGCTTGTGTCCCAACAGGCTGCTCTCTCTCAGGCGTGTTTTGTGCCAAGGGTTAAGCTGGACCAGCTTGTTACAAAAGAAGTAAAAAAATAAAAATAAAAATAAAAAAAAAAACCAAAGAAGTGGGAGGGAGGAGGTTGGTTGGCTGTTGGTTTTTGTTGTTTTTCTTTTTCCCCCCCCCCCCCCCCCAATTTTCTTCATTGACTTCAGGCACCATGTGATCAGGAAGCCTGGAACTCTTTCCATTTCCCTTCCCGACTGAAGGGAAACATTGTGTAGCTGTTGCCCTGCCACCAGTGGGACGGGCTCTGGCGGTGCTACGTAGGAGGATAAAAATAACCGGGATATTTAAGGCTGGCTGTGGAATCCCAGTGCAGGCAGAGCGAGCTTGGTCAGCGGCCGAGCTCCACCGGCCCCGGAATCTGCTGCATATGATGCAACTGCAAATATATGCCTGGCAGTGCTGGTGAAAGAGTTAGACCTTGGGGAGGCCCAGAAGAGAAAAGAAAAAAAATTAAAATAAAATTAAAATTAAATTAAATAGCAAAAAATTAATTAATATAAAATATAAAATATAAAATATAAAATATAAAAATAACATATAACATATAACATATAACATACAACATATAACATATAAAATATAACATAAAATATAATATTTAAAATATAAAATATAAAGTATAACATATAAAATATAATAAAATTTAAAAAGGAAAAGAGGATTGGAGAGAGCTTTTCATCCTCTTCTAACATTGCTATGTTAACTTATTAACAATAATCAGCTTTTGTTTTCAGCACAGCTTACAGTAAGTGGCTTTTCCCTGAGTTTCATGTGCTTGCTGCAGGAAAGAGGGCTTGGAGCTTGCTTGGCTTCAGGTATAAGGCAGCATAACAGGGCTTTGTCCTGGGGTTTTGTGGGTGATAATATCACTTGCCTCCCAAGAAGGAGAGGCTGGAGCAGCACTGTGTTCCCTCTTTAGGCTCATTACTCAAAATCTCAAGTGTGGCTGCGTGCGACCCACATCTTGTCTGTTGATTAAATGTAATTAGATTGAAGGAGCAGACAGCCCACAAGGCTCACATGGAAATAAGCAGAAGTGGCAAACTCTGGTTTTGGTTCTTTCACAAGACACAGCTGTCAGAAACCTTAAAAGGTGTTTGGGGTTTTTTTTCCTATTTCTTAGGCTTGTTTTCACAATGTACACTAGTTTTCACACTGTAAACTTTCCAAAGTGTGACACTGGACAGAGTCTGCCACAACTGCAGCACTGAGAAAAGTGTGGCATAGCCAGGATAGTGACCTTTTCTTTAAAACTGTTCTGACCAGCAAAGCAGTGCCACTTCAGCTTTCCTTTGCCCATCTGCACCAAGGACATGACAGGTGAGAAGCAGAAAATGCCATGGTTTGGTCACTCCTGCATGACAACTTCCTCATCTGCATCAGCACACGTCACCTCTCCTTCAGTCAGGGCTGTCAAGAGACAGAAAGGGACCAAGGGGACACTTCACCCTTAGTGCCACCCTCCCTGAGGCAAAACAGGACAGCAGCAGTGATCCCAGCACATTTGTCCTGAGGGGGCTGAAGTGTTTGGGAAGCCTCTGAATTTCCATTTCTTCTAACAAGAAAACAGGATGCCACATAGCTCCTTGCTGGACTGTTGAGTGGCCTCCTGTCAGGCAGAAGGAAATCAGCTCTAAGCCTTGATGAGGGGCAGAGATTGATCCTGAGGTTATTTCTGCTGCAATGCTCTGTTAAATGTTAGCCAGAGTTTAAAAAAATCACTGTATTTGGTTTACCTTGCAATTTCCCGTTCCACTATCTGTAGGACCCAATGCAATAAGAATTCATTTTAGGGAAGTTGTGACAATTGTTAGGCACAAACTTAAGCTTTGTTTATTGCTTATGCAATCCTGTGGGTTTATTTCAAGGAATTAAGAGCGGGGGGGAGGGGGGAAGGTGGGGATGGAGTTTAAGGGCCTTTGTGAGGGATTTCACCTGCCTGGAATTTCTGTTTATTTTTCCAAGTCCTTATAGTTTTACTGTGTCATGTACAAGGTTCATTCTTTCAAGCTGAGTGAAGCACTGGGACAAGACAGAAAATCAGACTAATAAGGGTAATGGCCAGAGCCTCTGATTTCAGCCTCACCAGCCTTCCATGTAGATACTCTTATAATCACTCACACTTAGCTAAACAGTATTTGGGACCCACTGAGACCAATTGGACTTTGATCTAATAAATTCTTTATTACACTGGGAAATGTTATCCCCACTTTATATAAATATGGAGCTGCACAGGAAGAACAAAGGCCCAATGCCCAATAATCCACATTAAGTCCCTCCAGTTTCATTAGGAAAATAATTTTACACATCTGGGTGTAAGTAGCCAAGCTGGGCTGTCACCCTGCCTTGATACTTGTCACTTTGCTCCCCAGCACTGGAGGAGAATCTGCAAGTCTCTTTCACACATCTAAGTACAAATCTGCTGGAATGCGATTCCTTCCTTCCTTCCTTCCTTCCTTCCTTCCTTCCTTCCCTCCTTCCTTCCTTCCTTCCTTCCTTCCTTCCTTCCTTCCTTCCTTCCTTCCTTCCTTCCTTCCTTCCTTCCTTCCTTCCTTCCTTCCTTCCTTCCTTCCTTCCTTCCTTCCTTCCGCCACTTCCTTCCTTCCGCCACTTCCTTCCTTCCGCCACTTCCTTCCTTCCGCCACTTCCTTCCTTCCGCCACTTCCTTCCGCCACTTCCTTCCGCCACTTCCTTCCGCCACTTCCTTCCTTCCTTCCGCCACTTCCTTCCGCCACTTCCTTCCTTCCTTCCTTCCTTCCTTCCTTCCTTCCTTCCTTCCTTCCGCCACTTCCTTCCTTCCTTCCTTCCTTCCTTCCTTCCGCCACTTCCTTCCTTCCTTCCGCCACTTCCTTCCGCCCCTTCCTTCCTTCCTTCCGCCCCTTCCTTCCTTCCTTCCGCCCCTTCCTTCCTTCCTTCCTTCCTTCCGCCACTTCCTTCCTTCCTTCCGCCACTTCCTTCCTTCCTTCCGCCACTTCCTTCCTTCCTTCCTTCCGCCACTTCCTTCCTTCCTTCCTTCCTTCCGCCACTTCCTTCCGCCACTTCCTTCCGCCACTTCCTTCCGCCACTTCCTTCCGCCACTTCCTTCCGCCACTTCCTTCCTTCCGCCACTTCCTTCCTTCCGCCACTTCCTTCCTTCCGCCACTTCCTTCCTTCCTTCCTTCCTTCCTTCCGCCACTTCCTTCCTTCCTTCCTTCCTTCCTTCCTTCCTTCCTTCCTTCCTTCCTTCCTTCCTTCCTTCCTTCCTTCCTTCCTTCCTTCCTTCCTTCCTTCCTTCCTTCCTTCCTTCCTTCCTTCCTTCCTTCCGCCACTTCCTTCCGCCACTTCCTTCCGCCACTTCCTTCCTTCCTTCCTTCCGCCACTTCCTTCCTTCCTTCCGCCACTTCCTTCCTTCCGCCACTTCCTTCCTTCCGCCACTTCCTTCCGCCACTTCCTTCCTTCCTTCCTTCCTTCCTTCCTTCCTTCCTTCCTTCCTTCCTTCCTTCCTTCCTTCCTTCCGCCACTTCCTTCCGCCACTTCCTTCCGCCACTTCCTTCCGCCACTTCCTTCCGCCACTTCCTTCTTGGTTTGCCTGGAGAGGAGAGGCAACTGCAACACCAAATCTTCCTGCACCAGGAGGAGGAAGAGGAGGCTGAAATGTTCCTCAGCTGGGAGGAGCCATGGGAGGCTCCTTGGTAATTCAACCTGCTGAGTGCAGCCACCTGGATTTTTAGAAGTCTGGCACCCACATCCTGAAGTAATTCCAAACTTTTCTGGAAGCTGGCTAAACCTCTGGGTTTATCCAGCCACATGGAGCACCACTTAGGTATATGGATGTGCCTAGAGGGGCTTTTAATGAGGGCCACAGCCTTGTTTGCATCACTGTCTGGCCAGGCATTTCAGCTCCTGCTGTCAGGGGAGCAGGACACGTAGCCAGGGAAATCCACATCTTCTTGACTTCTCCAGCGGGAGCAGCAAGTTTGGCCATGTGAAACCAACTCATCAGTCCACCAGGACCAGTGTCAGCCTCCTCTGGTGCTGGCAGGCATTCCCTGGTGAATTTTCCTCCCGTCAGTTAAGGTGTCATCAGCCTCAGGCTCCCTCCCTTTTTGCTGCTATGTGGGTGACAGGAGATGCACAAACTGTGGCACACAAGCCCACAACTCCCAGTTTTCCTTTCCTGGGGGATGAAGAACTGCCTGGATCGTCCCAGCAGATTTGCAGATGGCATCTATCTGCACCAAGGTCCTCCCAGGTGAACTGCACAGGGAGATTGGGGTTTGGAGGCACCCAGCCCTTGCACCACTGGCACATTTTCATCCCTCAGGGTTTGCATAACCCTCCTGCCATGCTATCAGCCCATGTAGGCACTTGGCATTTAAAAACTTCACCCTGGGCTGCCACAGCCCTGCAAAAGAGGATGGCAGGCAGGGATATGTGTGTTTGGGTGCTGTCATGCAGCCAAACCTTCCCTGCAGCAAACACAAACCAGTGAGTTCCACAGAACTTCGGAGTTTAAGAACAAAAGTTTAATACAAATTTAATTAGCCCCATATTTTTAACAGTAGTAAGAAGTTATAATGTCTCAAAAACAGCTAATTCTCATTGACCATTTCCCACTGATATGTTTTCCAGTTGGTGCTTCCATCACACCTTTACTAAATGGACAAGAACTCAAAAGCCCTCAACAGCTTAAACCATTCCCCTTTTCTTTCACATGTAGCTTGCCATGCTGTTATAATTAAATTTCAAAGCCCAAGTCTCTGCAGTTGTTTTTTCTTTCTGAAGTTGTTTTTCACCCAGCTGTGCCAGCACAGCTTAGCACAAGCCAAAGTGACCCACCTGGAGGTTAACAGCCCTCTCTTCTTCCCATCAGGTGTGCTGCTTTGCTGCTGAAAGATAAAACTCAGTGTTGTGCCATGTGAACTTGGGTAACAGGGCATTTCTTTTCACCCTGGTGCTCTATATACCCAGATATGGAAAATATCAGGGTACCTGGCTTCTCTGCATCTCACCAACTACATGGTCCTGGTTGTAACACTCAGCTTCTGTGATTTGTCTTTGGCCATGCTTGCAGTCATTTCCAGGCTGCAGACTCCAGGGAAAGGGTTTCTCTCGTGGTCTCTCTCCCTCAGGGTGTGCACACCAGCACAAGAGAGTCAAATCCCATGGAGGAGCTCCTGTTGCCATGGCCAGTCACAGTGGTGGAGACAAGGTCAGCTGCCCAGCAGGAAGCACCCCTTGTTAGAGACTGAAGAAACCTCTGCTTCCCCTCAGGTTTTTTTTAAGCAAGTTGCATCTTGGAGAAGCCAGGTTTGCTTTTTATCGACACCACTGTGATTTATCCCTCTCTGGCTTCCCTCACACTTTGAGGCAGAGCCCAGCCTCACCAGCACCTTACCTTTGGAGAAATAAATGTTCTTTGGCATGAAAGGGAATTGCTGTGCTAAGTCTTCCATAAAACTTTCCAGCTGAAAACAGGCTGAAACACATCTAGACATTTCAATGTTTCCCCCAGAGGTGGCAATCAAGCAGAGAAAACTCCAAGTCCTTGCACATCCATGTCCTATAAGGAACTGCCTTCAACCACTGTAAATAAAACAAAGGTACAGTCTTCAACTGATCTCAGTTACTGGAGCTCCATTGAATTGAGCAGCCCTAGGATAATTTACACCAGATGAGCATCTGCCCTCAACATATGTTACATTATGGTCCAACAGGATGGTCTCAGTTTGCCTTGGGGGAGGAGCTGCTGGAGTGGAGAGTTAGGTTTGCTCATGTCTAGGAACGATGGGCTGCAAAATCCCCGAGAGTGAGGAGATAAATAGGGAAAATAAGGCATTTGGTTATTAGGCGTTCTTATTTCCAGTGATTAGGGTGGGAAAGAGCAGACTGTGTGGGAAACAGGCTTCCCTACACCCATTTTTGGCAGCTTTTGATTGGCCCCTGACCAGACATTTATTAAAACAGCCTCATAAGTTGCAGTCTCACTAAAGAACAATACAAAACCAACCAAATGTTAATGTATTCAATCTGTTCCTGCTGAGATTTCTGCCTTGCCGCCTCCCTGATTACTAGAGAAGGGGAGATGGGGGGAAGGCGTGGAGGAAGAAAGAGGAGGGAGAAAAAGAAAAAGAAGCGTTTGTATTCCCAGCCTCAGCTGACAGATCTGCCGTGGCCTCCTGGAGTTTTTGTAATTAGAACAAAGAGTACAGGAACTGTAATTGGTTTTGAGTGTTCATACGTTTCAACTCAGCCCAGGTTAGGCATCCAAGCAAACTCAAAGCACTGACAGAGCTGGAACCCTAGGAGGAAAACTCCATGGGAAGATAAAGAGCCTTCAACAGAGGGTAGTGGATCGCATCTGACACCAGAAACCAAAACCTATTCCAGATTGTTTTCCTCAGGAATCTAGAAGAAAAATCATGCTGCAAACACTTGTCAGCCAGAGTTCCAGGATAATCTGAGCTTCAGTGACAGGAGCGGGGAACAGGGAGGGAAGAAATATTTCAGCAAACAAAAACCCCAGGGCAGGATATGTGACGGAGCTTCTGAATGCTGACAGGGAGGTGGGAGGGATTTAAAACCACCCCTCTCGCCAAAATTTATGAGGGCAGTGCATCCCAAGCCTGCTGCCAGAACAGGTTTTTGTGATCCAGCTTCTCCAAGAGCCTGAACCTGCTCCAGACAGGTGGCTCTGCAGCAGCAACTCAGCAGGGCCAGGATCTTCACTCCATGTCCACACACCCAGACACGCCACTGTCCTCATCCTTGTCCCTCAGAGAGCCCCTCCAGACAAAACTGTGCCCAGGCATTGTCTGGAGAGGGCTGGCTGGCAGCGAGCCCGTGCTGTGCCAGGGCATGTGCTGGCAATTAATGAGCAGAGATGATCATGACAAGTGCTCGGGCCCATGCTGGGGCTCTGCTGGCTTTACCAGCACGGGCAGATGTGGCAGCACCAGCTGCAAAGCAGCATTTCCATGGGAAAAGGATGAGGCTGAGAACACACAGGGAGAAGAATGCATTTGCAGCCACTGTCTCTGGTAACAGTCTGGGGCTCTTTTCTCTAAGGTTAACATTCGCTTGCTCGAGAAAAACAATGCTGCTGGGGCTCTGCAGGCGAGATGTGGTTGTGGTGGGTCAGCCGGATCCACAAACAACAGTCCCTTTTTGGGTGGGATTTTTACATCTGTTCTTCCCTGCCCTGAAACCGATTTCACTGGGACAAAGCTCAGACAAGACTGAGTGCTTTCAGAAAAATTCTTCCAGCACTTTCCAAATCCAGTGGCAGTAATGAGGTCTTTGCATGGAGGGCACATGAGTGATGAAGAGTGTGCAGGACTGGAGCCTACCTCCATTTTGTTATCAAGAACTACTCTTTTTTGGGTTGTGGAGTGGTTTTTAATTTTTTATTTATTCTTTTTTTAGAGATTACTGAAAAGTTTTTGTAAACAAATCCACATGGTGGAGTTGGAAGCTGGGCTAAAGGCAGGAGTGGTGTCTGTGATGAAAGATGTGTGTCTCTGGAGTGGGGTGCTGAGTGTTCTTTTACCT
Source organism: Pseudopodoces humilis (assembly GCF_049639895.1). Taxonomy (NCBI): domain Eukaryota; kingdom Metazoa; phylum Chordata; class Aves; order Passeriformes; family Paridae; genus Pseudopodoces; species Pseudopodoces humilis. The sequence continues at coordinate 4,255,518 of NC_142203.1, forward strand.
TTCAGTTTGGAAAAATTTCCCTGTTCAATCATCCCATTTTTTATGCCAAATCTCAATGGGAGATAGGAACTTCCAAATTCAAAGTGGCTTATTTATTAAGAGGGTCTGATCTTGAAAAATTGAACACACCAACAATTTCATCTCTGCCTGTAATCCCTTGGTGTGAGGTGGAAGTGGACAAAAGGAAGCAACTGGAGCAAACTCCCTGGTGGTTCATTTACTTCTCCCTTAATCCCTTGTGTACCTGATTCAAGGACTTTTTCAGCCTGAAGAAATGGTGGGGTTTTTTTGGTCATTGATGAGCAACACCTAGAAATAAATGTCAGACTCTTATCACTGCAGTTGGCCTTTTCTCAGCAGATCCCACAGCCCAGCCTCCCAAGAGAACAGCTCGTGTCAGGCATGCAGAATCTGTGTTTATCCATCAGAATGCCCCATCCCACCTCTTCAGCTGAAGCCACGGGCTGGAAGCATCTTGTTATCTTGCATGGTCACATTCAAACTGGCAGTAAACACACTCTGTGTAAGGTGGGCTGGAACGCTGTAGGAAGGCAGACAAGAGGGAGCCACAGACTTCCCTGGATTCCTAGAAACAACTCTGCCCTTGCTGGGACTGCTCATGGGTGCTGAAGGAGAGCACTGGGAAGCAGCTTTTCCAGTAAGGAGGCTCCTCTTGCCACAGGCTGGTGGCCACACTGTCCATCTCACTTTACACTCCTCTGTGTACAGCCTGATTCCAGCCTGAAACTTCTGCCTGCGTCCAGGTGGGCAGTGGCAGGAAGCCTCTTAGATAAAAGGCAAGCTTTAGAAGGGCCAGGCAAGCTGTCAGCTGGTCACCACACCTGAGGCATTTTATAGAAGGCCCCACCACTGCAGGAGTTTTAGACCTTTGGACAGTTTTTCACTGCTTCAATTCTAGAAGGTGGTGGGGACTGTGTTGTGAATCCACTATTCTGGGGGCTTCTTCCTAGGAATGCATGAGTTTGGGATGTGGTCAAGAATGTAAAAGAAGGCAAGAAGAGCTTTGGGTTTTTCCCAGTCTTATAATTCCATTTTCCATCTGTTTTACTCTCCCTCCTTAGAACAGTGCACTTCTTCTAGCATCCTGCAAGGTTTTGCTTGGTGGCAGCATCAGGAAAGAGTTCTTTCTCTCTGTTTTCATCCGAGGCACAACAGGGTGCCCCAAACTGGGAAGCTGGAACAGGCCACACCAGCACCTCCAGCCGTGGAGCTCTTCTCGTGTGACCTGTGGAAGCATCTGACTGCAGACCACAGCTTCGGAATTTTGGGGCCAAATTTTGTTTGCTGAATTCGACCATTTCAGCCAGTGTTTGCACCTCATATGAAATTCTGAGTTATCAAGAACCAACAGATTGTTTCTCAGAAGATTGTTTTCTTCAGACTCCTCTCTTTGTTTGCCCAAGGGTATTGGCCCCTCTTGAAGAACCGGACATATAATTAGAAATTAATGTCTATTTGCTTTGATGGATTTTGCCTCTTTTCTGAATCCTGAATTATCCACAAAGCTGTTACAAACAGAATAGAATGTATTTGTTCATAAAAAAAAAAAAAAAAAAAAAAAAAAAAAAAAAGATTCACCCGTTTCTTCAGGGATTAATTCTCAGTTTTTTTTCATGAGTGGCTTGTTGCAAATAGTCATAAATTCTACCGTGTTGGGTTCCAACCCCGGAGTGATCTTTGTCTGGACTTCAATGGGGCTTTGCATGGGGGGGGCCTGGCCACACAGATCTCATTGCAGGATTGGGCAATGCTTAGTTACATAAGTCATATGATGTTGTTTCTGTCCTCTGACTGGCTGGCTTATGTAACTACAGAACAATAGTGTGCATTTGAATATAAAGGCAAAAATCGTGCCTCGTTATTTGTTCTTCGTGAGAGCCTGTTCAAGGGCTGGATTCTGCTGTCTGTGCAAGCTATAAAGATATTTTCTTTGACAGTCTATTGGTTTAGGGAGGACATCTGGAGTAGGTGACATTAACAGAGCTACTGAGATGCTCTCTGTGGGTTCATCTGAGGACTATTTGCGAAAACTGGGCTCACATTTTCTCCCCAGTAGCAGCTGAGAAAGAGCAAAACCCAAAGAGAACAGATCACAAAGCCAGGCCATTCAATGACCTGAGCCCTTGAATGCAATGCAACTGCACTGATTCACACCTTAGAAATGTCTGGCCATTGAGTTTAATGTTTCTTTTAGTCCATTTTAGGGGAATAAAAAGGCTTAAAGCATGTCCAGGGATAAAGGTATACAGCAAAGGGCAAAACATTAACTTAATGCATGCTTGCTCGTTTATATTTTCCTCACTTTTCATATTTGCTAAAATCTTGGTATGATTTCTATTCAGAGACATAAAATAAGAATTCACAACTTTCGTTTTCACTTGATGTCTTATTTTTGTTCATCTAGACAATTCATCTCTAGAAGGTTTTATCACAGTCTTCTGAAGATTGTATTACAAGTTTTCAGTTCTGGTCTTGGTTTTGGTTTTTTGGGATTTTTTTTTCTCCTAAGGTCCAACTTCTTCAAGTCATGTGATTACACAAACATTCCCTATTTCCAGTGTTTTAGAAGTAAGTTTCTAGTCGGCATTGTTGCAGAAAAAAGACTGAAAACATAAACCCTCAAGGCTGAGAAAAAGAACACACAATTTACCATTTTTTTTTTTTTAAACCTCATGATTTCTCAATCTTATGTTTTTTCAGGATAGTCTGGGTAATAAGCTTTAAAAGCTAAGGGCTGACAATATTAAAGCAGAATCACAAGGAGACCACTGCTTCAATTCATACAGCATGACCTGATAATCTTCCAGACTCTTGGGAGATGTCCCCATGCAGCAAACAGGCACTTTTCCTAAGTCTTTTGTGACAGCATAAAACCATTATAACCTAATCAAAGTGATTTTACTCCTCAAACCTGTCGAATTTTAGCAACAGTTCAACAGCTCAGAAAGCATTGTTTCAATCCACAATGTAAATGCCTGGTCTTGTCCCTTGCAGAATTGAATGTAAACCTGGGTTTTGGAGGGGACATTGAACACATCTACCCAAAACTCAAGAGTTCACAGATGATGCTCTCATGCCATCCTCAAACCTCTTTGGATCTGCTTTACAAATAATTCCCATTCCAGTGAGTTCCTAAATTTTCATTTGCTAACCTGGACTCACACAGGTGTTTGCAGCAGGTTACACCTTGCAATGCTCAGCACAGATGTGAAAGTGGAGTCCTTTATCTCCTTAAATTTTAGCATGCTTGGGAGCACTCCCATGTTCTAGAATTTGGAATTGCCATGAACTTGCTTTTAATCTTTTATTTTTTATTCAGATGCCACTGACAGAGACCTACTCAAGCCACTCTGCTGGCAGCAGAAAGGACTTCTAGTAGAAGCTGTGCACCTTCCTCATGGCTTGAAGGAAGCTAGCACCAGCCAGGGTCAGAGTGAACTGTGTGCATTGTGGTGGCAGAGCTTCCAGTGATAAATATAAATAGGGCCATTCCTGGAAACCCCAAAAGCTGCTGGGAGCCAGGACAGGGAGCAAGAAGATCTAAGGGGTGAGGTGCCTGCTCCTTTGAGAATTTCTCCTGTGTGGTCTGTCCCAAAAACAGCACCTCTCACCCTGACAGAAGAGAGGAAAGCCTTTTCCAGGTGCCACAGGACCTCCATGGCCACCAGCTGGTGGGCTGTAATTTTTAGGACAGCAAGGCCATGTAAATAGGTGAAGAATCAGCAAAGAGCATTTCTTCATGGCTCAGACATGCAATCAAGCTTTTGCATCCCTACCAGCTGCCCTGTACCAGCTGGCTGCATGCACACATATTGTCCCAAGCAAATGAGAGGCAAAGCATGTTACCTGAAACCTTTCATTACCACCAAAGTCCTTTTGTGGGGATCTCTGCTGACAAGGTGAACTCCATGAAGCCACGATAAGTTACAAAGCCAAAGTCCCAGGGACAGTGCAAGAGATGCACAGACAGCACTGTTTAAAGGACAATATTCTGTGTTTATGGGACTAGGAGCAGTGTTGGTGGCAGGGGAGTTGGTTAGTGCATCATTCCTGGACACTTGTGAGATGCTCTGCAGAAGAAGGAATTACTTTCTCCACCTGAATGCTATTTTAACAACTTTGAAATGTCTTCCTTAGATGTCTCATCATTATTCCCATAGTTAGAAGCTGATTAATGGCACACCCCTCGATCACATATCTGGGCACACGTACAAAGACTTTTTAATAATCCCTAACAATGGCCAACAGCTGGCCACAAAACCAGATGATCCCCCACCCTTGTAAACTCATGCTCGCCAACAATAAAAAACCCTTCTGGCTACTAAAAAGCCTGGTGGAACAGATGAATCTTGTTATGGACTGGATTTTATAAATAAAAATTAAAAAAGAAGCAAACATTTTAGTATGTGCATTCATGGGCTGAAAACAGACATAGGTTTTACATTCCAGGAAAGTCAGCAGCAAAAGTCTGATTTTCAGAGCTAAACTTCATCTTCCAGAGACTCCTTTAAATACATTGCTGGGTTGGGTTGTTAAGGGGGGAATGGTTTTGGCTGTTTTGGTTTTTTTTCTGAATTTTGCTGTAGGCACGGTACAGCACTTCCTCTCTCCTTTGGGGCAGGAGTTTTTGTGTTGGTGCCACTTTCAGGAAGAAATCTTGGGAATGGCCTGCAAGGCTCTGCTCTCCAGGCCCTGCCACAGCACCACAAGCAGGCAGTCTGAGCACATCAACCCAGTTCTGCCCACACCCTGCAGGAGATCTGTGCCTGCTGCACCTTGGAACCCAAGGAGAGGATCAGTGACCAAGCCATTCGAAGATGAGCAAAATCACCAAAAAAAAAAGATATGAGGGAGGAAAACAAACCCCCAAAACAACTGAAACCTCTAAAGAGTCCCTTTTTGGTTGTTGTTAACAACTATCTAATGTCAGGGCTAATTCACAAGTTTAATAAAATCAGGCTTTGTTGAAGATTCAACACCTTCAATTATAGCATTATGAACTCACAGTAATTGCTCCTCAGACCTTCCAAAAATCCTTCAACAACGTGTGTGTGTGTGTGAGGTGGGGGAGGCCAGTCCTCAGTCTAAATCTAATGTCTTAAAGATTATTTATTCTTTTTTTAAATAAACAAAGCAAGCAGAAAAGCCCTAATTCTAATAATGATGAGTACTATGGTGTCAGGCCCTCATTATACAACAAGAAGAAACAAATGAAAGACATCGGGAAAATTCTCAGTTAGTCACCTTAAATATGAGTCCTTTGTTAGCGGATTTTTGCAGGGATAAACAAGGAATTTTCACAGCCTAGGTATGCCCGAAACAAGATTTCTAGGAGTAAGGAAGCAAGGAAATTGACTGAAATCTTAGAGCAAGCTTTATTTTTACTGCCCTGGGCAGGATTTAGAGAAACATCAGCCTCTGCTTCATCAAGTCCTGACATAGCTGAGCCCAGCACCTCATTACACTGAAAGGGATCTTTATTGATACAGAAAATGGCTGATTATTTACATTCCTGATGACCACGCAGGAAGCTGATATGGTGAGGAGTGAAGATTGGGGAAAAAGACTTTGTTCCTGTGGAGAAGACTTCCTCCTCCTCCAGGGACCAGTGAAGGGTTTTTTAAGCAATAAAAACTGGACAGGAAACACTTCAGCAGTGTTAAGGCACGGGTAAGACCAAGCAGAGCCACATTCCTGCTTCCTGTCAAGACAAGGGGAATCTTGTCCTTTATAACTGAAGAGACCAGGTTTGGATTACTTTCCCCTTTCCAAGTGTTCAATCCAGCCCTTGTAGTTCCTTGAAAATTACATCCAAGGCTCATTTACCTTCCACTCAGCCAGGTAAGGGATTTCCCCAGTGCAGGAAGGGGATTCCTTCCCTGTGTTTAGGGTGAGACAGACAATGCCATGGCCTGTCTGAGCATTTCAGCAAAGCCTGGCACACATCAGAGCAGCCCTGGGATCGCTCTGAACTACAGCAGGGACATTGCCAACCTCTGCCAAAGCCCACGTTCTCAACAGCTCCACTTCTTATGTCAGAACACGTTTGCTCCCTCCTGCACTGGACTTCCATTCCCAAAGTTTAATTTAGTTTGGTGAAAGGTAACGAAGAATAATTTTTATATCACGTGATACATCCTAGAGATGAAACCAGTCCGGAGGTGGATAACCCAGGGTGCTTACAACACCTCATGAGTACTTAAAGCTGCCAACAAAGAGCTTTCAGTAGAACAGTTGTTTGGATTTTTTTGTTTTGTTGTTTTGTTTGCTTTGTTTTTTTCTTTTTCAGCAAGCAACACTATGCAACTACACTGGTGGGATTTTGTCCAGTGTTTTAGGGTTTTTTTTGCTGTCACTGACCTCTTTGTAATTAGAGCTACAGGCACTGACAAAGCACCTGTGCTGTGCTGAAGGTGATGAAGTTGTTAATGGTTCCATCCACAACCTTTTGTCTGGCACAGACCACCCTGAGAAGCTTGCAAGAAGGAGCCAACCTGCCACAAGAGCTCCAGATTGCTCCTTTCCTGCCTGAGAGAGGCTCCACAAGGAGAAAGAAAGGGGCAGGTTTCGGGGTCAGGTGTGAGGGTGGTCTGGGACAGAAGGAGGCTGCTTTTGAAAGAGCTCATGGAAAGTATGAGTTGGACAATGAGGATTTGAATGGATCCAGCGAGGTCTTTTTCAGTTAAGCACAGAATGACACCTCCAGGGATTTGGTTTCATCCTCCAGCTCTGACGACGGCTCCACTGTGGCATTTGAAGTGCCTCCTCAGGGCAGCATCCTCCAGAATGCACTCATCCCTATCTCCTGTGGAAACTTCTGGGAATTAGGCACCTCCATGATATTTAGATGATTACCCTTGCAGATGTGATTCTCATGTAGATGCTAAATTCTCTGCAGAATAGGAGCGGTGGTGCATTGCTTAGCACTCTCATCATCCTCTTCACCCTTCAGTCAGATTTAC